>NC_091129.1:84688911-85288911 GCF_040183065.1 Periplaneta americana | reverse complement strand
GTAGTCAATATGGGTCATATTCATAGACATTCTTAGCGCGGGCTTCAGCTGGATGATCAGCGAACTAAGATTTTTCGTATTCATAAACCACTGTTAGCGATATGTTATGATATGAATCCTGTACAAATAATCAGTCGATAGCCGGGGCTAGTTTAGCACGCTCGTAGCGCGGGCTAGCGAAATGTCTATGCATAGCATCCTTAGGTTTTATCTCGGTATAACGTGAATATTCAATGGAATTGGTTGTTTGAATCTTCCGACCTTAAGTGAAGTTTGTGTTATCATTCAACTTAGTGTATCGCAATGCTGAATTTTCTAATTTGGTGTGTCTAGACATGATTTTAATTTATGGAAAAACGAAAAGCAACTGGCGTGCCGTTCAACGCGTGTTTACAGAAACGTTTCCGGTAGGGTATTAAATATTGTAAATAGTAAATTCAGTGATTTTGCAAATGCTACTTGATAATAGCAAACATACGTTTCAAAATATTGGAAATAATAAAGTCAGTGTTTGTAGAAGTGCCAATTAATATATTATAAAGTAAATAGTAAAGTCAATGTAGGTATGTCAAACTGCTAGTTAAAATACTGTAAATAGTAATCTCAGTGTTTTTCAAGTTGCGATTGATCAAGATGATGCTGAACCTCCACACATCCGCGCACGCAGTGTCAATCACATTATTTCTCATTCACTATACATTTACAAGTCATTGTTGAGTGGAGCGGCAGAGCATCTCCTGCTCGACGGATTGCTCCTTGCGGGGCAAGAACCGTCGAACAAAGGGCGTAAAGAGTTCGGGCTCCATCTCATGCAGGTTCGGCGGTTCCGTGACTAAACTGACGACAGTTGCCACTACCAACACGATGGCGATTCCCAGCACCGGATAGTACATGAAAGACACGTAGAACAGCACGAAGGCCTCCTGGTCAGTGCTTTCAACCCTGCAAAGAGAAATATAGGGTAAAGTTGCCTAATTCCGTGCCATATTTTATAAAGTCTATATTTGTGCCAAAATTGTAATAAGTTTTTTTCAAATAACACCTAAATGACGTTATTTTGACTTTCAGTTACAGTTTTTACAACACTCAGTGTCAACAGCTTCACAAGTTTGATATATAATATATGATTCTTCAATGTTATACAGTGGCTCCTAAATCCTTGACAGGGATCCAGATTCCGTGTTAGTGGTTTCCTAATTCCGTGAATGATATCCTAATTCCGTGATACTAAAATAATCCTCATTAACTGCTCAGAAAACAAACGCGTATTTGAAAAAACACTTTAAAATCATGGTATATTGTTTAATATGGATTAAGCAAGGAATTACACAATAGAAGAAGGGCCTAAGTCACAAATTTCATAGAAAATACTGGTGTAACTATAGGAATACATATTACATATTAATACATTATAAACAAAATAAACTGAAAGTTAAATTCAGTACTAAATTAAATTTTAATAAATTTAATTATAGCACAATTATTTCTCATTACTTATATTCCTAACAACAGCAGTAATTAAGTTAAATATATGCATTATTATTTTATTATAATTATAATTTATGTTTTTATAACTTATTTATATTATTATTTCCATGAAATATTTTCTTTCATATGTATTATTATTTTATTATAATTATAATTTATGTTTTTATAACTTATTTATATTATTATTTCCATGAAATATTTTCTTTCATAGACATTAATTTTCACAATTTAGCGTTGGCATCACTGGTCGAGTGAGCCAGGAAGGAGGAATATGAAAACAAATCCGAAAATGGGAAAGCTCCTATAGCATTGTTATTGTCTCACAATGTTTAAATAATCATACGCATTTATACAGCTGACTATAATCTACAGTAATATATCGTTTTTATAATGCTATATTAATTCTTACCTCAAATATAAAATGTTTCTTCAGGAGCGGTCACAAGGAAAAGAAAAAACTTACTGGTCAATCACCTTTCACTGAACAAAAGCTTCTGCAGTCGACTGCTTCTAGTCAAAAGGCGGGTAGCCAATAGAATTGAAAAGAAGACATCCCCTGGCATCTGTTAGGTATTTCAAAAACTTAAAAGTCAGAGACCACAACTCTATGGCAGTTAATTGAAATTTTATCACTGGATTAGGGGTATCACGGAATTAGGCACCTTTATTCTACAGTATGTAGTTAATGCGATATCGTTATTCCATAACACTAACGACATTCACAATTTACTGTTCAATTCTCTTCTACGTTTTCTTCCCCTTTCGTCCGAAGCTCTTTTCTTTATTTGATTTATTTTTCGACGCTTTATCAACTGCTATGGTTATCTATCGTCTGAATGAAATTAAAGTGGTAATTCCAGCGAAATGAGTAAAGGGTCCAGTGCCGAAAGTTACCCAGCATTTGCTCTTAATGGTTTGAGGGAAAATCCCAGAAAAACCCTCAATCAGGTAACTTGCTCCAATCAGGATATGAACCCTGACCTGCTCTTTTCATTCAGACAACCGAATCTGTTGCCTCCATCCTATAGACATCTGTAAGAGCTTGAAATGATATGAATGTTGTAATAATGACAATAATAATGATGATCATAATAATAATAATAATAATAATAATAATAATATCAGTATTACAGTATTATTATCATCCTCATCATTACTAGATGTAAAACAGATACTGAGGATTTAAGACTGGAATGCCAGTTAGGTTCAATTGAGGAATATCAATAATTTTAATATTTTGGGGTTCGAATAGATAAAGATGATAACAAGAAGATATTAAGAAAATAGGCCTAAATAATAAACGTAAAATAATAATAACAATACTAAAGATTATATTTTCTGGGTTATAAATATAACTATAAAAATGAAGTGCAAATACAGAATAGTTGTTACTGGCTTGGTTTACTGACCTGCGGCATATTATCTGCCGCCCACTCGCTCCCCAATTCCCCTTCACGTTGGACGCGCCCGTGCGTGTTGTGCAGTTGTGCGATTGTTGTGATTGCAGTTTAATGTGAGATAACAAATAGAATGACTCGCTATTTGACTCTGGAAGACAGATTCTTTGTATGCAAGATATCTAATAGGTCTAAGTATGAATCTGTTTGTAGCGTCTGTACGGAGTTTATTATAAACACCCAAGAAATAGATAAATTTTAAAATATTATATATTAGATGATATTGGCGTTCAGTCACAGGAACTGTAAAATAAAATTGAGTTAAAATTAAAAAAATGTCAGTGGACCGATTGGGGAGAGTGAAGAATATATTCGCGCAATATTTAATGTAGGGTAAGATGGTCGACATTTTAAGCACCTACTTTAAGGTAAGTGTGTTCTTACGGTACTAATTCTGGCGGCCGCAACTGCAGTCGAGGACCCCCTCAACATTACATCGGTTAACCAAACCGATAACAACTCTGTAAATAGTTCAGTAGTGAGAAGTACTATGAAATGTGGGGCTTAATCATGGAAACTGAATAGAAATTTAAAATCAAAACAACTATCAATGGAAGTGGACCGTTTCAGGCAATGACTCTGCTATTTAAATTGGGGAAAAATGAGATATTGAGTTATAAGAGAAATGTCATCTATCTGGGAGAGCTGCACAGACGTAGGGGTTTCCACCTGGAAATGTAGCTCTCTCGGACAGATGGCGCTATGGTGAATTGCGGCATCTACAGTGCCGCGAACTTCAGGTGAATGTAGGGTGCAGTATGACGTATTACGTGAATTGAAAACAGATGCCATCGATCTGAAGAGGCTGCAGAGGAACATCACAGGGAGACGGAGGGTCGTTCCTGTTCACGCGGAATTCATCAGAAGTGGATACCATAGCTGAATCGATAAAATGCCATCAAGCAGTGAATCACGTACTTACAGGAATGCGATTCTAATGACTTCAACAATGATCACATAATAAGAAGGTTGTACAATAAGCCTCAGGCTGAGGTATTAGCATTCAGCTCTGCTCCGATAGAAAAATGTACTAGTGAAAAATGTAGCTCTCTTATAAAAAAGAAATGCACACAACTTACAAACTTTTTAGATATATGGTCTGCATGAGAATTAAGGTATATGTAAACCCACAACACGCAAAAAATGATGAAGAATAAGAATTTTCAAAGTATAAGTATTTTAATAGAGAATTTTCTCCTCTTTATTTTGATATAAGAATTTTCTATTTATGCCTTATGGTTTTTCAGATAAGTCCCATTTTCCAAAATGCTGCGTCATCAGCCACGGTCACTTACTTTTGGAGTGATCTTCGTAGCAATCAATCCCCTCGTCCAGCATTGCTTGTAAAATAAACTTCTTTCTAGTCCCGAAATAGATGCATAGAATCTGGGCATGGTCATTAGATTGAAAAAACTTTTTTACATAATGAAATAATTTATAATCTTTTACTGTTAGTCATAAAACTGTAATTTTGTGTGTCAATGATGTTGTACGTCATTTTAATAAGAGTCCAAAAGTAGAAATTACAATTCTGAGGAGGATGGGCATAAACCCTGGGAAAAACACCATCGCAGGATTTGTTGCATCAATGGAAAAATGCCAAAAAAAAAAACATTCAACACCTGAAGTTAAAGCAAGGCGGAGGTATTTGAGAGGCAGAAAGAAGATGAAACTGGACCGACATGAAGCTGCTTAAGGGATGACATATGATGATGGGAGTCTTCGAGGCTCTGAAAGTTTGTGGCTTATTTCCTGTAAATAGTAATTTTCGAATATTTCATATCTCAAACATGATATCTCAGCCAAATATGATGATACCAAGAAGATATTGGTGTCATTTTGAAGCTTGAAATGTCCCCCAGTGCCTGACAATGAGTAAAATAACATTAATTTAATTAATAATGATCTATGGATTTTTTACATGATTTATGCAACACAAAATATTATTGTAATTTACATATATGGTAATATTTAATTAATGTAAATAAAAATAAAAATAGCTCTATGTCAGGCACTAAAGAATAGTTTTAGCTATAAAACAGTGAAAAAACTGTGGCTCTATCTTAAAAACTGCATGAGCTATCATGTTTCAAGTTGCATGTCAAAATTATAGAAAAAATAATTTTTAAAAACAATTTAGACATAATTTCAAGGCGATCTGTTCATTTCATTCTCTTCCTGGTACCATTCTCAATGTATAAAAATTTTACAGAGCAAAATTATACAAAAATCAAAATTTTTTGTATGTAAATGTTTACATATACCTTAAGTAACTTATTATACGTTTTGTACAGGGACATCATTTTATTTTTACTAACATTTTTAATATTAACCTGGCTATACCCTTAGAGAACCGGAAACACCGTTCGCTACCTCCTTCCACGACTGGAGTTCGATGATACCGGCGTAAAACACAAACAAATCACTTTACTAGGTATAGCAGGGAAGAAAAGTACTTCATCCATTTACGTAAACTAGGAAATATCGCGATTTTGAGTTCGATAATTTTCATTAGGTTTTTGTTTAATCAGAATGCAGCACTGTATTAAGAATAAGTGTTTTTACTCACGAATTGAGCTATCCATGCGAACGTATTCATTATGCAGTGTATATTATACTGTCTACAGCACATTAGCGTACAATATACTGTAGAGAATGAAGTTCAATTGAAGAATAATCATAATATGGATATTTAAACACATTTTTGAAAATGGTGGCCGTTCATTTCGATACAGGCTTCAGTTCTTTTGTGCATATTATCGCACTATAGACTATTGCATCTAATTCCAATTGCCAGTTTCGTCCTTCGTACTAGTAACTCATGTTGAAATAATTCTGTACCTACTCTATAAAAGAGTACCTTATGTACTGTAAATTCAATCTTCACTTCTGCCCGACCCGCACAGATAAAATTACTCAGACATGCTATCTACTGTCCGTCCAAGTGGTTATGTCGCAGGATCGTAGAAAGGAGGGAAATCACGTGACAGTTAATTACTTAACGAGGCTCTTTTATTTAAGTTATTTTAAACAGTTGTATAATATTACGTAAACGTCCAATTACTAAGAGAAATTAATGTTTTCAGAAAAGAGCTCAGACACCCCTGCTTTTACAGAGGGGCGTGCAGAAGCAGGTGGGGGGAAGTCGGGATGCGACGTAGGCAAATGGACGACAGTACCTGTGCGAAAATATGATTGAATATATTGAAAGTTCTTTCGTCCACTGGAAAACGCGAACATATATCTGGAACGTACTGTACTCAATAACTCAGTGCTGTTTAATATATGCGGCCTTGATTGGAGAACAGTTGAAACTTCATTAGTAGAAGGGGTGGGAGTGAAGTACATTCAAAAACTCAGGTACAATAAAAATTGAAGTAAAAATAAAATGATGTCCCTGTACTTACTGCGCATTCTCTTGGACAGTATCGTTGAATCCGCACCCTTTCGCCGTCGTGGGCAACACAGGATGTTTGATGATGCCATCGGCAACGGCTTTCTGAGTGCCGAACACTAGCCAAGTCATAAAGACCAAACTGCACACGCTGCCCGCTAAGGCGCCCTGCAGAAACAGGTAGCCTATGTTAGTGTTATGTCTGACACTTTAGCGAACTGCACTCATTTGTAGCAAGACTTGATGTGGACTTACTTTGGAGTTTCCTTGTGGGTAAAACATTCCAAAGGAAAATAATCCTACCAGGGCACCTTGGGTCACTCCTGACATGCTCGACGTTATCTGGAAGGGTTTAAGAAATCGATGTAATGTATCTTACATTAATCTAGTTCTAGCCTGGGTCATAAGACATACAAATACTGTTAAATATTCGAAAGAATGAGGGAAAATACTTGGACTATGTAAGGTCTTCCGTGTGATAATATGTGACAACTAGCACCAAATTTATTGAAGAACTGCGGTGAATTTCGAGTATATTTGATTGAATAGGTACATGAAAAGAAGCTTCAAAGAGTTGATTGAAAATCTTACTTACTTACTGACTTTTAAGGAACTGAGAGGTTTATTGCCGCCCTCACATAAGCCCGACATTGGTCCCTATCCTGAACAAGATTAATCCCGTCTCTATCATCATATCCCACCTCCCTCAAATCTATTTTATTATTATCTTCTCATCTACGTCTCGGCCTTTCAACAGGTCTTCTTCCTTCTGCCCTCGAAACCAACACTCTATATGCATTTCTGTATTCGTCCAAACATGCTACTGCCCTGTCCATCTAAAACGTCTGGATTTAATATTCCTAATTATGTCAGGTGAAGAATACAATGCGTGCAGTTCTGTGTTGTGTAACTTTCTCCATTCTCCTGTAACTTCATCCCTCTTAGCCCCAAATATTTTCCGAAGCATCTTATTCTCAAACACTTTTAACCTATGTTCTTCTCTCAAAGTGAGAGTCCAAGTATCACAACCATAAAGAACAACTGGTAATATAACTGTTTTATAAATTCTAACTTTCAGATTTTTTGACAGCAGACTGGATGATAAAAGCTTCTCAACCGAATAATAACAGACATTTTTCCATATTTATTTTGTGTTTTATTTCCTTCTGAGTGTCATTTATATTTGTTACTGTTCCTCCCAGGTATTTGAATTTTTCCACGTCTTCAAAGGATTAATTTCCAATTTTTATATTTCCATTTCGTACAATATTCTCGTCACGAGACATAATTATATACTTTGTATTTTCGGGATTTACTTCCAAACCTACTATATTTCTTTATTTGCTTCCAGTAAAATCCCCGTGTTTTCCCTAATCGTTTGTTGAATTTCTCCTAACATATTCACGTCATCCGCATATACAAGCAGCTGATGTAACCCGTTCAATTCCAAACCCTCTCTGTTATCCTGGACTATCCCAATGGCATACTCTAGAGCAAAGTTAAAAAGTAAAGGTGATAGTGCATCTCCTTGCTTTGACCCACAGTGAATTGGAAACTCATCTGATAGAAACTGATCTATACGGACTCTGCTGTGCGTTTCAGAGAGATAGATTTTAATTAATCGAACTAGTTTCTTGGGAATGCCGAATTCAAAAGAATATTGACTGAAAATCGTACTGAGAATATCTTCAAGGGTATGTTTACAATATTGAAAATAGTTATAATTTTAACTTCTCTAAAAATCATTCCAGGAATGTTCGATTTATTTAAAATCATACATTAATTCACTATGAAGTACATACAATATAAATTCTGCTTCTTTACTCAACCGGGGTGTTCTCTGGGTATTTGAGTTTCCCTGTAACATCCCAACAATCGTCGTCATCTTTCATTGCGAATGTAATGTAGCGGATACTGTAAGTTGCGTCCCCAAGTAAGAAATAAGGTAAGTTGCGACCTATGTTTGGGAGGTGAAGTGTAAGTTTAGTGCACTCCACATTAAAGTGAAATCTATCATTCATCTCGTGAATCAAAGATGTACAAATATACCAGAAACATGTTCCATCCCATTTACAGACTTAAGACGGTCACTGACACAGAGGATATTCTTGTTTTATGTGTCTTGGGATGGTTAAATTTGTTAGGACAATAACATGTTCCAGGCGAGTCCTTTAAACGCGCCTGTCCTTGAATATGGAAAAGATGCAGTGCTTCTTTTTCTGTGAGGGTCAGCAATGGATATTACGGCAGAAATTTAAAATACTCTGTTTTATGGATCACAATCTTATAATTGGTTTTTTTCTTCTAGGTTCAGGGTTTTCTGTTGCAGAAAGGCATTTCTGCAGTGTGGCGTTGTAACGGTCAATAAATATTTCCCTCCTATCAGTTTGCTATAAGAGACATAAATATTAAATTTCGTAAATTAATAACATCTCTGCTTCTCAAACATGCAACAAAGTATATAAGTTTGAATTCATTAGTTAGTCAAATTAAAGTACATTGTAACCATAACTTGAGATTAATGTAAAATACAATAGTAACTGTGTAATGAAAGATATCAATCTTGTTTGGAGTATAATGTGCTCACCTGCAGAATACCGCCTATCTTGTCTACAAGAAAGACTAGTACGATGCAGACGGCGCCAACTCCGATGACAATGGCCTTGATGATGTTGCTTGACATTTGGTCTGATAATTTGCCCTTTGTAAATGGTTGTACGAAGTCTACGAAGATAGTGGCTCCAAGGGAGTTGAGATTGCTGGACAGGGTGCTTTCGAAAGAAAAGTATTTCAGTATACAGAAGTTCTAAAATTGTTTAATTATTTATTTTATTCTTCTGATAGAACTAAGGCCACTCAACCGGAACTGAGTACTGCGAAAAATATAATAGGCCTATATATTCATTCATAATTTACTCATCTGATAAAAATAAGACCACAAAATCAGAACTTACTAGTGCAGAAACTATAGTTTAATAGTTTAAATTACATGTCTAAAAACAAAACGTATAGACAAGGTCAGTTAAATTACAAAGAGATTGTACAATCTAAAAATTCGTCAAGATTATAAAATGGATTTAAAATTAACCAACTAGAGGTGTAAAATTTGAGATCAGCTCTGCTTAAATTTAAAATATGGGATGGAAATTTGTTTGCAACCTTGAATGACATTTGACAAAAGTTTTTTATGGGGGATTTAGCGAGTCTACATGTTACGATATTAAAATCATTTCCTTGTCTTGTGTCATAGAAATTAATATCATTTCTTAATGTTAAAGTTGGAAGATTATCTTAAACATACAAAATTAACCCTAGAATATATAAATTAATAATACAGTCATGATTTTGTTTTTCACAAGTAATGGTTTACAACGTTCATTATAAGCTGCTTTTGATAAAATTCTTATGACTCTTTTTTTGAAGCAATAGAACCCTATTTATAAAAGCACTGTTGCCCCATAGCAAATATTCCATAGGTAAGAGTACTTTGAAAGTAAGCAAAATAATCATCCCTACAAGATGATAGAAGGGCATACACGGCGACAAAATGGGACCCCAGAGCAGAGATGGTCCAAAGTCTTCAAGACCGATTACACGAGACAGAATAATATGGAAAGATCTAGGAAGAAAACACCATAAAGTTATAGTGAGAGTCAATGCCAGTGAAACCGAAGGACTGAACATGTTGAAAATTATAAATGTGTACAGTTTATATTTAAGTGTAAATAAAACAAGAATGCAGACAATAAGTTAGTTTTGGATGTAGATGGTGTTTAGTTTTCAGCGGTGGAAGTGAAAATATTCTGATAATAGAATAAAAATTTAATACGATAGGTTTATGGTTTAGATATTGGTGGAGAAACGATAGAATGAACAATGCTCAGAGTTGTACCTTTAGGTAGTGTTAGAGAAACAAAAATACTGAAATTGTAGCAAGTTTATTAGTGTTTAAATTTCAAGCGGGTGTGTGTGAGAGCAAAAATAGGCTTAACATCTCTTATAGTCTGGCTCACCATATGAGAAAACTTGAGCCACCCTTTCACTAGTAAGAGGCCCTTGCCCTTTAGGGGTTATCGGGGCTCATATCATCATAATCATCATTATATTCGTTATCTAGAATCATTTTCCTGTGTAATTATCTGGTTTCTTTGTACTCATAATCTTCATAAACTCAAATCTTGATACATAATGACAAAGTATTAATGAATATTCAAAGTTCCATACCTAAGTGCTGCACTCAAGATTCCAGCGACGAAGAGGCCGGCAAGGCCTGGGAAAGAACGTGTCACGTCCATCACGTAGTACGTCAGAATCTGGTCCGGCCGAGAGATGGCCTGTGAAAAACGAGTGCGTTTTTTGTAGTGTGAAAGATACAGATCATGAAATCATGACCTGTAGTTCTTCGGTATATGAACTGTATTCTATAGAGATTCTTTCAAGTTGTCGATACTGATTATCATTACTCAAGAAGATATAATTTGTTATCCATAAAGGAATTACGTAATATTTATATGTTATGAGCTACATGAAACGCATATTTTATATTGTACAAGGTTTTTCCTTTGAATACCTGCTTGTATAGCCTTTGGTTTATACATGGAAACTTCGCTACACAATTAATGAGCTCACATATTATATTTTTAGGCTTTATAAATTAGTTTCTTATTAATTGAGAAAAATTCGTTTCGGCACCGCGAATCGAACCCAGGACCCTCAGCTTGGCGCCCTGAGTGCTCTTACCGTCTGAGCTACTCCGAGATTCGATCCACAGCGCCGCCCGAACTCTCATCCTTTGTATCGTATTTAGAATTTATATTTACTGTTTCTGAAGTAGGCTTAACAAAACCACAAAAAGGCACTAAAAATCATATCGTCACCTGAATGCAAGAACTAGGTAACTTGATTTTTCATATTTTGTGACATTGCCTATTTACTTATTTATTGCACTAAGGAATATGTCACGTTTTCTTTTACCTATTTGTTATATTGGAAAATAGATGACCCTGGTATCGTTCGATCAGTTACCTAGTTCTTCAATTACATTTTGTGCGATTTTTGCTATGCTATAAAATAGGTAACTAAAAACCGCAAATTTCGAGTTACCTAGTTCTTGCATTCACGTGATTATCTAAAAAAGACTTTTGTAACATGGTCTGGTTCACGATCATCCACATCCAGTTGAATGTATTTCCGATAGCTATGCCTGAGAAAGTCATTCTTGGAAACGGTGAAGGATTCATACTGGATTTAAATACATTTTTAAACAAAATTCTGCCTGATCTGCAGCTAAAGTCACTGACATTTTTTCTACAGTGTGTTTGTATAGAATTTATTTAATTTACTTCATGTGTAGTTATTTATAACTATAATTATGCACTCACAACTTTTTGGCTACCCTACAATGTTTATTCGAAATTTTGTGCGGGGGTACGCGAAAGAAGAGAGATTCGATACCACTGACCTAGAAGAATACACGAAACGTGTTAATACAATATAACTTGTGTTAATATTAGTCTCTCACTTCAGCAACGAAATAAGTTTTTACCTAAAATTCGAAGTCTACGTGATTATCATTGTGCGCTTTTTTTACTCAAGAAAATTTCATCTGATATCCACGAAGTAAATTCGAAATCCTTGTGTAATATGAGTCACACAAAGCATATATTCTATTTTGAACCGAAACTGTCATAAGATCTTTCTCTTAAAACTCGGGACTGTATGCTTTATACGTTGAATCTTCACTAATTTATGAATATAATTAAGTTTGTGTAAGCTGGTGCAAATTTTGTGTACTTGTTCAAGAATAACATGAATTTATTTTCTCCAGAGAGAAAATTAGAAATTTATGAAAGAACT
Organism: Periplaneta americana; assembly: GCF_040183065.1. NCBI lineage: Eukaryota > Metazoa > Arthropoda > Insecta > Blattodea > Blattidae > Periplaneta > Periplaneta americana. The sequence continues at coordinate 85,276,716 of NC_091129.1, read as the reverse complement.
TGTAGCTAATATTAACATACTAACTTGAACGTATTTTTACTTTACAAAGAAATGTAGAAGTTTGAGATTGAATGAATTTCCTAGCTCAATCTCTGAGCATTGATGAGCAAAGTGTTCTCTACTATGAGGCAGACAATTAAACGACAGAGTTTAGTGTGGAAACATCTTCTATGGCCAAAAGAAAAATGTGGTAGACTCAGCCTTCCGCAAGAACATTTCTAATGACATTATTGTGGGTATCGAAGAACAAAAATTGCTTAATTTTTATCTGTATGCTAAATCCCAATACCGAAAATTTTGAGCTCACACGCCCATTTAAAAGAAGTCAAGATTCGCTGCTAAGTAAACCAGCTGCGGTTACCTTTCACCACTGTGAACTTAATTCAGGAACCAATTGAAATAATGCACTCTTTGAACCGGATCACCTCATCGCAAAGCGTGAACATCTATGTACTTTCAACTAAGATTGTATTTCTGTCAGTGTTATTTTATTAACAATAAACTAATGTTCTTAGACGAGCATGTGATAACGTAATATTGACGCGATATCAGCTTATATTATACGAGAGAAGGACGAAATTTTCAACAACTACTGTAACGTAGATATCATAATGTATTTCTACTTACGCCATAGTAGGCAGAATTTTACCGGCTGATGCTCGACTTGTTGACCGGGAACCAGATCCCATGCTACGGTACCCATAATTAATACTACCGGTAAGAACCCTATAATTTTGTAGCTTTTAGGTTATGGGTATTGCTCAGCATGTCTAGGACAGAGTTATTTAGTTTCTCATTAAGTTGTATTAGCTGTAATTTTGTATATACATATAAGGAGTTACCGTCACTTACGGACCTTATTTCTGAAGACATTCTCAGCAAAAACTGTCTTATAAAGATGTGTTCTATTCTCAATATTTTGAGAGTTCCACTAATTTGAATTCGCTAAAGAAATACATTTTTCTTCAGTTTTAAGGGTAAAAAATGTTGCAAATAGAGAATGAACTATTCGGAAATATATTTTCTTTAATTGATTAGTATTCTGAAGCCAAAAATCTGTTGCTAATTCCTTAGTTACTTCGTACAGAATTCTTGTTCTTTTTCCAATTTGAACTAAAAATTGCGTTATTTTTACACACGTATCACAACAACTGTTACAGATCACACGACTTTTAGCAACTTGATTCTTTACAGTTAAATTTTTCATCCTAGTGCAGGGCTGGGCATCGGGAGCGGATCCAGACTCTAAACGGGAACGCTTAATATTCATCAGTTACGGAATCAACGCTGCGCGGTGTTCGGCGGGGAAGAAAGGGATGAAGAGAAATCATATGACTCCCCGTGAGAGAGTAGAATCCGCTCTTGCTGCCCAGCTCTGTCCTAATGTATAGTCTCAAAGGGTCTACAGAAATGACTTGACTTATAACAAGTGTTGTGATAAATGCGTAATAAGAAAAATTCAATTTTGTAGTTAAAAATTTTAAAAAAATTTCTGTACGAGGCAACTATGGAATTAACAACAAATTTTTAGCTTCATAATACAAGCCAATTAAAACATTATACTTCTGAATAGTTCATTCTGTTTCTAATGTCCTTTTACCCTAAAAACTAAAGGAAAAAAAAATTACAATATTTCAAACTAGTGTGACTCTGAAAACATTAAGAATAGGGCCCATGTTTATATGACATATCTTGTTCAAAATGTCTTCGAAAATATGTTCCGTAAGTGGCTGTAATTCCTCGTGAATCACCCTGTATATCTCAAGTACATTTTTTAATCCAAATCCGCTCAGAAAAATTCCTTGCTTTATCAATCCTGGTTATTCAAAGTGAACAGAATTCCAAAATGGTGATGTATGCGGTGTTTTACATTTCAACAAGTGGAACAGAAAAAAAATTGTCAAGTTTTTACGACCAGCATGCTAAAGATATTTTATGTTCGTCACTTACTTTTGTTTTGATGGGATCACAGTCGTGGTACGTTGTGTAAATTAGTAGTCCAGTTAAGCAGCACATGCATATTATAAGGGCATATCCGCAATAAAAGATAATCAACGAGCTGCAACATAAAAGATGAAGAACTACATAAATGTCAGCCTCCTGGACTGTCCGTTCCACTTTTTTATAATAATATCAGACTCGTGACTCCACGATAATTTTTTTAATTATCTGGTCCACTATTTCGAAATGTATAATTAAAAGCAGAATATAGGATGTCGGCATTTTATACTAATTCTAGAGAATAGATTCATATAAGAAAGAAATAGAACATCAAAGATTGGAGAAGGTGAATAATAAAACAGAAACCGAAAAACACAGAATTTAGTAAGCATTTCCTCTGTAAGTATACACAGGAGTTCCAGTCATTCCACTTTGGTGGGCCAAGGGGGCAGATAACTTTTTACGTAGGAATGCCATACAATAATCCCGAGAGAAAAGATAAGGAGTTTATTTTCTCCTCTGTCAGACAGCCTTAGTCAAGACTCTACTGCCAAATTATTAGAGACTAAATATATATTCATTCAACGTCCTTTGTCATTTGGTTTCCAAACCATTAATGAGTACAAACATATTTTTGTAATTTCTTTGACACAGAAAATGACATTTTGTGACCCTTGTGTGCCTTCATAATTGGGTTTCCATATCATTGGTATGAACAAATATGTATTTTAATACCCTTTGATACAGTATATACCACTACTGTACGAGTATTTTGTCCAACGTCAACCTCCAGGACCTTAAAATTATAGGGCCCAAAATAGTGGTATTTAATACGATAAAGTATGTCACTACTATTTTTAAAGGAAAGATGATCTAGAAATAAACCATTAGAATTTATTCAAATTTTTTGGAGAATATTTTACTTTTACAATTTTTGGAGTTGGAAATGTACTACGTTTTTGAGAGATTCACCAAATATAGTTTAATGTTCTGAGCAACTCATCTGAAGCTAAACAGATTTTTGTTTTATGGAAGAAAGTTATAAGAATAATTACTGGTGTGTAAAAAGGACAACATAGGTACTGTATGTTTGTTCGTTGTCTTGTGTTTGTCCTGTGATGTCTCTGTAGTGGTCCTGCGTCATTCCGATCCCATGACCAGGTTGGCTCGTATTTGTGAGATGTCTAGTGTACGATCTAAAAAATCTCCCTTCCCAACTCGCAATAGTGTGCAAGTCTGAAAAAGGGAAGTTTAAAAAGTAATAAAAAGAGGAAGAACATAATTGTGGAAATTAATTAGCGATGATAATGCAACTTGGCTGTCTTATGTACTAATGATATTGCTAATATACTAAAGTTATGAGAATACTTACTTTCGCGCTTTTGAGTAGGTCGGTAAAGACAGATACTTCTGTACCATAGCCTGGTTTACAATCATCCACATCCAGCCCAATGTGTTTCCGATAGTTGTGCCCCAGAAAGTCATTCTTGCAAAGGGTGAAGGATTCATGCTGGAATTAAATAACGTTATTTAAACAATTTCTGCCTCGTCTACAGTTTTCTTAATTCCTGTATCATTTGACTTTCAGCTGTCTCTACGTCAGAAAAGCATTAATATCTTCTAATGCACTGCACCTAGAACAACGAAATTTTGTTACTAATTTGTAATTATATCGTAATAGTCTGTCATTTATTTTTATATTTTCATGCATCAACATTTTAATTTTACAAAAAAGAATCATGCATTACAAAGCATGTATACCTTTTTTATGGAAACTGGTTAATGAAACAACCTGAAATTTTTTCTGATTAATAAGAGAAAGTAAATATTATGCAGACATCTTTCTATTTTCCTTTTCCTTTATATATCGTTACATAAATTTTAAATTTTCTTAAAAATGTATTACAAATCAGTCTTCCTTGTTATGTAAAAAATAAAAGAGCATATTTCACCATTCTCATTCAAGATAATGAGAATTTACTCATTAAAAGCTAGCATGCAAAGTTACTTCCAATTAGGTAGCCTACTTCAAATGGTTTCTGAGAAACCATTTGGCCGTCAAATTTTGAGGGAAATTTCTGGAAACTATGTACTGTTAAAAGACACAAGAAAACCTTTTTGTGATTGTTTACCATTATGGTAAATATCTCCCATTAAACATTTCAGGATACATTTTGTTACAATTTGTTTTTCCTCTCTACATAACGAAGAACCCATTTCTTATATTTTGTCCCATATATTTGTCATATGTCGTGTGTTTTTTTTTTGTGTAATCTGGGGAAAAAATGAGCAATATATTATTTCTGTGAGTAGTAAATTATGTAACTTATTTCTATGTTTTTTTAATGATAGGCCATAAAATAAATTATGAACGTGTACATAATGGAGAACATGGCATACATAGAAACTGAATTATAGCGAGACGTCGAGTGTCTCGATAGGCTATGAGAAAATGTTTTATCTTCACTATAGCAGAAAATAATGTTTAATTCATAAAGCTTTCTTTTGAATTCTATGTTTTGTTCAGGAAGACGATTGCTATGAAAAGAAAAAAATATAGCGGTTGTTTACTGTATGAAATAAATCCCTTGAAACATAGGTGGAGTCGTCATTGTAACTTACTCGAATAAGCGAAGTCTTCCTCCCTTTCCGCTTATATCCCAGACTTTAGCAAATCCACCAACGTGATTTAATCCCAGGATAATGACTGCAAAACTGGAAACCAACATAAGGACCCCCTGTAAAACGTCCGTCCACACAACTGCTTTCAGTCCTCCCTGGAAGGAGAGACCTATGTGTAGTTTCAGATTTGTGAGTAAACTTTGTTTTGAAAGATTACCAGATGATGCACAGAATTAGTGTCCACGTGAAAAAATCTTCTTGTTACCTTTATCTGTTTTGCTCTTACCTTTTATTATTGAGGATATGGTTCTCTATTGTGTAATATATTCCATTCTAGTACAAGTGTACTATGTACAGTTGTAAAAAAAAAGTGGCCGCACTCGTGAACAGCGAATATTTTCTAAGTCCACTTCGGATTAGGGCGATGTTACACGATACATGTGCTTGTAGAAGCAGTTCCGGAACTATGGAATTATTCCATAAACGCGTCTCGTAGACAAGCGGTAGAGTGCTTGGTTTAAGGATTCGAAAGTTGTGAGTTCGGGCCTTGTTAAAATTTTCATTTTATTTCTTAATGATTCTTTAACGATATAAATAACATTCAAATTATCATTTATATTCTGTTATCGTTCTTTAGTGTTATAAATAATATTCAAGTTACCAGTTGCATTCTGTTATCGTTCTTTATCGATATAAATAATATTCAAGTTATGTAGCTATATTTTGTTATCGTTCTTTTAGCGATGTAAATAATATTCAAAATATAATTTTTTGTATTCTGTTATAGTTCTTAAGCGATATAAATTATATTAACGTACCTTGTATTCAAGATGAGAAATGAATCACTAGGAACACTCACCAGCATTGTGTAGATAATGCAGATAACGGTGATAACAGGGGTTACTAAATACATACTCAGGCCACTAACTGAAATTCAATAAATTTATTTATTATTTCAAAAATTATTTCGATTGAACTGATATTTCTAAATATTAATTTAATGTTAATTACAACAAATATAACAATACTACTACAGTATGATCCATATAAACCTTCAACAATTTAATGAGTCATAATTTCTCTTTAAGCATTTCGAACAGAATTCGATGTGCGCAGTGTTCCAACAAAGCCAACAATAAATTTTGTCGATAGTGACAAAGCTGAAAACAACTAGCCCGCCTCTTATCGAGAGTGGAAAACATATGCCCAGTTTCTTCAACCTTTGTTACATTATAAGTGTGTTATTCCATTTTAACTGCAAACTTAACAATTGAAGCAGTTCTTCAACTACTGTTAATACTAATAGGCTGTTAAAACCCGTGTTAATTTAACTGCCCGATTTCATGCAGTTAAATCATTTAACTCTCTGTTCTCATAGAAGTATTCAATATGGCTGGTGCGTTAGATGCTGAACTTATATATCTGGATTATTTATAAAATGATATCCATAAATACAAAAACAGAGCGGATGATTTCAGTGATTTGACAGAACAGAAGTTCATACAAAGGTATAGGCTATTTTCTGCCAAGCCTCACTTTTCGCTTTCAACGTAGATCCGTTTGTTTGTTTGTTTATTCTCAGTAATTGGTTTATACTGCGAAATTATTTCCAGCAGAAGGCTTCTCTCGAACGAAGAGAAACTAGTCCCACGATTTCTTCTTGTTCCAGTGTTTTTCATTTCAAAACAGCAATACCAATACTCACTTCACGTTACTCTGATACAGACGACGTAAAGAAACAGAAATCAAACTTAAGAGAATAGAAAGACTTCTATTCTCTCTGAATCAAACAACGGAAACAATCGAGAATCGCAATTGCCAGAGATCAGAAAACAGAATTGAGCCTAGACTTGGTTATAGATTATGGTTAAACTCTAGAATCAGTGAGTTAACAAACAGAATGTTAAAATGTGAAATGTAAAGTTGAAGAAACGCAACATTTTAACAGAAATGTAATCTTTTAACTTACATTTAATTAACGCCGTATTAGGTGCATTTTAGCAAAGGGTGAAGAAACCGGGCCATAGACCTACAATTAATTCCTCAAGCATATGCGGACGATGTTCGAGAATGTGTTTACTCAACTTACCAAATAAATCGCTGTGCCGACTAAGGCAAGAGACAAGCTACATCTATGACACGTTAGAGCGCAACAAAGAAATCATGTTTACGAGCATACACATCATCTGAACTAATCTGTAAAGATTTCTAACTGTGGGGTTATTGAAGGACAGAGTGTATAGGAATAGGCCGCCTACTATTGCTCAATTCCGAGGAAACGTCGGGAATTAAATCAGTAACATTCATGAGGATACATTCCGGTAATCTTCACAGAATAGAGTGCGACGAGTAGAATAAAATGTGTTTGGCTGCAAATGGAAGAAATTTTCGACATTTACTGTGGCAAAATTGACTCTTCCACAGTTAGACCTACTCTTCAGAAGTCATAGCACATGTGCGATGTATTTGGTCATTAATGTTCAGTGTTTAAAACGATATAGATTTTTATGGATCGCTCTGTGCTTCTACTGCTGCTGCTATTCTTTATTTACAATTTATTTACAATTGTGCGTGTTTGTTACAGAACTAATGCTTAGAATTTTGGACTATATATTGCAACACTGTAATCTAAGTTATTTGCTATTTTGAGCCCTTTTATATTCAGTTATTTTTTGGACACATCGATGGCTGAGAACCAAACTGTTCTAAGTCAAACTTTTTAACAAAATGATTTTTATGTTTCATTATGTTCCATGTCCTTATCTGCATGTATGAATCGAACAAAATTGTAAATATTCCTCCACATAATTTTGCTATGATGCTATTCCAAACTGTTCCATGTCCTTCATATACTTACATTTCCATTCCATATTGTTACATGTCCAATTTTGCCTATTACCGTCATGTGCTCTGTGTTTAGATGCTTGCAACTAAATAGTGTATCTTATTTGTATGATAATTTCTTGTCATTTAAGCTAAATATGAAATTCTTTAATTGAAATTGAACAGTTTTATGAATTTTGCAGGTTATTTTAAGGGTTTTGTTATTATTTAATGCAATTTTAATTCATAGTGTGTTTGTGTAAAGAATTTTGATTAGCCTGCTTAATTCTTTAATGGTGTATTGTATATTTATGCTCTCGGACTTCTTAGTAGATTGTTTGTGATAATTTCAGTTTAATTTCATTATTTAAAATAGATTTGGACTCAGATAACAGCGTGAAAGAGCCAGATTACCGAGCAAATTCTACTTCCAGCAGGAAATTATAATATAATATAATATAATAATAATAATAATAATAATAAGAATTATTATTATTATTATTATTATTATTATTATTATTATTATTATTATTATTATTATTATTATTATTATTTAATCTGGCAGATCTAAGGCCAGTAGGCCTTCTCTTCCGCACAGCCATACTGTAATTCTAATTGAATACAATTGCTTACATAGTTATTACATTAATATCTAGACCATAAATCAACATGAAAGTAAATAATGAAAGTTGGATAAGTAATATTAGTGTGACAATAATAAACATTGCTAAGAAATAATAATAATAATAATGATGATGGTGATAATAATAATAATAATAATAATAATAATAATAATAATAATAACAACAACAACAGTGAGATAATTTAGATGTTTATCCATTAAACCATTAAACATTGAGAAACCTGAAACAAATATTATTGTTAACAAGAATTGTTAGAAAAATATTTCGTTAGTTAGTATATGGGAACTCCAGAGGAAAAAACTGTTATGAAAATTAGAGATTCTCGCACAACTCAAAAAACCTAACTAAAAATACTTTTGTGCGTAACATTTCTCAAGCAGTATTACAAAGTGGAAATGGTAAGATTAATACACACACTAATGAACAAATCTATGTTTCTTCAGTGGAGCAAGGGCCAGAGACATCACGAGATACAAGTGAAGAATTTTCTCAAACATCAGTTTCAGTAAGTAGATAGATAAAAAGGAAGTTTAAAAGCTTGGAAAAACTGAAAAGAGATTAAGGAGGAAAGCTGGACAACAATACATCTTTGGTGAAGAGAAATTCAAGGAAGAAGTAATAATGAAACCTAAAAAACAGAGCACAGCATAATACCAGTATGCAACTACTGTACCTATCCCGCAAACATTTAGTGCTAGTGTTCGGAAAATTGGTAAGAAGATACAGGACATTAAATCTCTGTGCAAGTACTTCTCTCTACTGGATGTTCAGTTCAAAGTGTGTCATGGCTCGCTGTATGCCGTCATGTGGCTAGCCGATGAGCCTAGAGAATTCAATCTTCCTACACTTCCGCAGAGGTGTATAACCTATGAGGCAGAGAAGTTGCCTAGGAAGTACGGCGTTCATTCTGAAGAGTACGTACCGATACGTACGGTAACGCCGGTAGTGGCAGGAATGTGAACTGTTTGGAAATACGTACTGTCGAGATATGGGGAGAGGGTTAAGGCGATTACTTACGTATTTGTTGACATTAACTTCGACGGTCAACATGGACACGGGGCATTTGATTTGTGTTGTGGAATGTTACCGTACGCAACCGATGATAACAAATACCCTGCGTACGACTTGCCGGCGCAAAACACAGTTCGAAAGAGGTTATGGTAGCACACAGACCGTACAGACCGCCATCTGTTGCTACGACGTTCAAGTTATACCGTACACGTTCTCAAGTTCAGATTGAAGAACGCCTTAAATAATAGGCAACTTCTCTGACATATAAGCTGAAACTTGCTTCAAATCGGTGACGTCACGACACACTTTGAAATGAACACCCAGTAGTTAAAGTATGTAATCTGAGGAAATGGTGTATCAGAGGGGGGTAAAAAAGTAGCAGAGATAACTTTATAGTAAAAAATGGAATTGAATAGATGCACTTCCTCAAGATTATGGAATTGTTTTTTAAACCAAGTTAAAAAAAAGGAAAAGAAAATATTTCTTTCTAGTAGATAGGTAAATTTGGAATGCTATATTAAAAGAATGAGAGGAAAATGTGCCATATCATTGTTCATTATATAATAAAATTAATAATTTATTGATTTCAACTGGACATGGACCACTTTGGTTTTATTGCTGTATAATGATTTCCTTACAACATGCCCACTTATATGTAGGTATAAAATTACTTTTTCATTTTTTTATTAATTGACAATGCCAAAATATCCTTACATAGACACGCCAGCAACATACTGTCGTTATATGTTAATATATTATTACAGTTTCGAAAGTCAGAAACTTAAAATACCTCTCCTGAAAAATTTAGTAAAATGAACTTGGAACAGTCTGGTCCTCAGCCATACACATGTAAGTTACATTAATTCATAATAATGTAATAAATAACATAATCTAATCTATAGAAGCGAAATAAGTTGTTTATGTAGAGCGAATAAATATATCAAACACTGCAACAAATTAAGATAAAAGTCGCGAAAATGAAAGATAACTTATCGTACTTCCCATATATTTGGAGCATTTAAAAAAATCCTTTTTTTATTTACGTTGTGAATAATATCACTATTTGGAGTTTTTCTGTTATAGTTTGATACACAAACAGAAATGAAACAATATGGCAATATGAAAACATTCTTAATCTTCCAAAAGTACAATAAAGCATAATTATTAAAATAAGAACAATAAATAAAAAAAATTCTATAATAATTATAATGAAAAATAGATTCTCTCCGGCCCATTTCGTAATAAGACTCATTTCGTATTATTTCTTTTTAAATTTTAGCACGAAATTATAGTAGTGACAAATGTAATTTTGATGGTATAGTCTAAATGATATAACACATACTATAACATAGATTTTATTCACTGAGCTCTTGCAATGACGTAAGCGGATTTTTTTGGAAATTACTTGAAGAGTTGTGAGATCTATACCTTTGAATTTGTGAGTAAATACTCCATTTTATTTTTTTTTGTTAAATTAAAAGTTCGTTTTTGTATTTTGTGGTCCAAATTGTTTCCAATGATAAGTACTGACATTGTATACTTCTTGGTGAAAAATATATGCTTATCAATGCACTGATTATATTTAACAGAGCCTTATCTTGGGAGATAAATTTCTTAGCGTTTTTGTCATTCCACGAGGCCATTTTTTTTTCTCTTTAAATTTTTTCTATGGTATAACAACATATGTACTAATATACTAATGTCCACTGAAAACGTAACACCAGTAACAATAGACTGCACAACAATAGAGCAGTTAGAGGAATACACAAACCTGGACCAGTTGGTAACAGTAAGGAAGAACGGAGAAAAAGAGATACCTAGACGGATTGCACAAGCCTGGAGCAAATTGCACAGTCTAAATTTTATTATTCAAGATAGATCTCTTAGTCAAAAGTTAAAATTCGAAATATTGGAAAGCTGTGTCAGCCCCGTATTATTGTATAGATGCCAGACTTGAGCTTGTACGCAAAGACAGATGGATGACTGAGAATATGTCAGCGAAAAATAGAAAGAAGAATTTTGAACGTGAAAATAACCGACAGAATACCCACTGCGGAACTCAGAACAAGATCCAAGATGAAAGACGTGGGAAACCAGGCACAAGAGCTGAAGTGGAAATGGGGAGGTCATTCTGCTAGACTGTAACAGGATAGATAGGTTTACGCTACAACAGTATGGGACGTCCGGACTGGGAAAAGGAAGAGAGGCCGTCCCAAATGCAGATGACTTCCAGACAGCAGCTGGAGCAGACTGGACAAGGATCGCCAGGGACAGAGTGCAATGGAAAGGTCTGAGGAGGGAGATAGCAAAGTGTAGTGCAGTGTAGTGAAGTGCTTCAGATACAAAGTGGCAAGATAGTGTTACGGAAATGTAGACTAGGAGGCAAACACGCACACCAAGAACTAGAGACACAAGTAGTGTAAGATTAGTATTATATAGTATTATAAATAGTATAAGAATTCACGAGAATTAGCTCAGGAAGTGATTAGGTAACTAGGCCTTAAGACATCTAGTAAAGTCACACAAACTCACACGGACTGGCTCCCAATGTTAGTAAACAACCGAGCCACCTCTACGGAAGTGGGAGGCTCTTGCCCTGAAGGGATTTTATGGGCTTATTATTATTGTTATTATTATTATTATTATTATTATTATTATTATTATTATTATTATTATTATTATTATTATTATTAAACTCTCTGGTCGAATAAATATCAAATGCATGAAATGTGCAGTATTTGTGTGCGTATTCATAACATATTATGTGATATAACTGTTCATGTTGTGCATGTTGCAGATGACAGTTAATCGCAGGGCCAAATACAATATAAATGATATGAATGAAAGAGGCAATTGATTGTGTCTTAAACAAAGGAAAAATGTCAAAAAGAAACCTCGTCTTTTTATTGGAAATGTCGGCATGGATCATAAGGGACCAAAGTAGTAGTCAAAGAGAAGAATGTTTCCAACCTTTCAAGTGAGTTAAAAAGATGTAGACAACGAAACAGCATCATCTTCAGGTTCCTAACTAAGAAAATCTGTGCTAAAAGAAAAGCTGAATGATAAACCTAATGATTTGTTACGATCTAGCTCAGAAAATTTCGAGGACTATAAGCTTGGTGAAAGATGGATTCAGTAGGTCAAGTGTGAGCAGTTGTTTCAAAAAACATGTATGTCGAAGTCTTTCAAAACACCGAAAGAAATTTAATTGTTTGGATTATAGGTATAAATCTGAATAAAAAATTAAAAATTTGACTGAATATATCCAAATATTTTGAATTTAAGGACTATCACGAAAATACCCTTGTACTGTCAAGAAATTATACCAACCTTTCTAGAACACTATTTTTTTTTTTTTGTTTATATGTATTGCTTGTTTGTAACTATTGTATAAATTTATTTGAGGTAAATGTTGATATGCAGCTTCCTGAAACGTAATAATATATGTATATTATAACACTCATTATTTTGAAAATTTGAAACTTATTTTTGTACCAAAACCTTAGCATCACGAAATTAGTTGAATCTGCACTATACTAAGCAAGCAAATTAGATTAAGCAGTTTCCTATTCTGGATTACACACGAGGCATTTTTTATAATCCCAGGTGCAAAGCACTTGATGAAATTAATAAATTATGTAATTTAATCTATACTAATAATAAATCTGTAAGCGAAATTTTTCTGGTAATTTTCGCTTTTCCAAAAATAATTGGTGTTAACATGTATAATTAATCATCCTGAGACCGAAAATAGCTTTTTTGAAACTTTTGTTTGTATGTCTGTCTGTCTGTCTGTATGTCTGTCTGTCTGTCTGTCTGTCTGGATGTTTGTTACATTTTCACGCGATAATGGCTGAATGGATTTAGATGAAAATTGGAATATAAATTAAGTTCGTTGTAACTTAGATTTTTGGCTATATGGCATTCAAAATACTTTATTTAAAAGGGGGCTTATAAGGGGGTTTTCAGTAGGAAGAAAAACAGATTTATTCATTCAATGGCAGTGGTACATAGGAGATCGTGAATTCTTACATTTTCGAAAGAAAGAAATTTAATTACATATAGTAGATTGTATTATTTGCTGTATCACTATTTAAGTTATTTAATATAGCAAAAATCTGAAACGTCAACATATATGCCTAACTTGGAGTCAGGCCAAAAGGGAAACATTCAAGGAGGAGGGTTCGGTATACTGTTGTGGATTGAATTCGGCTTAGCTCAGTGGTCAGAGCGCTTGGTACGTAGAACCAAAGTCCTGGGTTCGATCCCCGGCGCCGGAGCGAAATTTTCTCCTGAAATATTAATAAGTGACTAAGTCAAGGTTATGAGAACAGAAAACAAGGATGTGGACTTCAGACAATTTATGTAGAAACAAACATAAATAATTATAATGTGACTGTAACATTTAACATGAATGGTTTTTAAGGATTGTCACAGAAAATTTAATAGTTAAAGTGCCTAATTTTAGAATAATGTTATGGATTCAAAAGGATTTTTAAATATCACTGTGTATCTAGCAAGGAAAGATAAAGTAATACAAAATAAATAATAATAACAGAAGTCGTAATAGAAAACACGTGTAGATTAGAGATGAACAAAACTAACTGCCGCTCTCGCTCGCTGTGTTCGTTACACTTAACTTCCGAGTCTCGTCTCGTATCTGTCGTAGACCTACGCTTCAAGGCTTGCTCATCATTCTCGAAATAGCATTTGGTCGGCGTGGAAAGATTTCGTAACTTAGAATAACATATATTAAAATAAATAGAATTAGAGATGCTTAATTGACACAAAGGACAAAATAAATCAGTTTCATAGTTATCAAAATGTTCTGGTTCTGTTGTCAGATATTACCTATGGTTAGATAATTAGAATTGCATTTCTAAGAAACATAAAACACAACGTTAAATAAAGCGTTAATAATTTTTTACTTGAGATTATACACTTGATCTCAAACATACGAAAAAAATTCCTAGCATTTTAATATGGGCCTAGTAATTAAATAACGATTGGAGGAGGGATTATTATACACTGAAAGGTAGAGATGTTTCAATAGGCTACTTGATTGTTTATGCCTATATAACAGTTGCCAAAACAGATAAAAGTTAAGTAAGGTAGAAAAAACTGTGATTTAAGGCTGTTTGACGTTAGAGAGTTGACCACTCCCGATGTCTTGAACGTTCGCTTGATTCAGTCACAAGCAATCAACGACATAGGCAATATTGTCGTGCGGGTTTTCGGCTTTGCGGGCGCTGTTAGTCCTGCTTTCTCGAAAGTTGTTAAACTCTAGTGTAGACTTACAAGAGATTTTTCTTGAAGATGGACGAAAAACAACCGATGAACTATGCATCGAGCTCTTTATCATAGGTGGATGAAAATAAATGCAACCTAGACGAAGACCATGGTTATCGGAAGAAGAAGAATAAAGAAGGCAAATGTGCTAATTCGAAATGAAGCAATGGAACAAATGGACAGTTTCAAGTACTTGTATTTTAGCTATTATAATTTAGTAACATGAGTTGCTGTGAAGATGACAAAATGAGAATATAAATGAAATAGGAAGTTTTTATAGGAAAAGGAGAATTATCTGCGGAGAGTTGAAGTGCTTTGTGTTGAGAGTGGCTTTCTCTGGGGGAGAAACATGTACATTAGAACGAAATGAAAAGGAACGATTGAAAGCATTTGAAATGTGGATGTAGAGAAGAATGGATCGTATGAATTGGACAGACAAAAGAAGAAAAGAACTATGCTCATAGAATGAGTGAGTCAAGAAGGAATAATGCTGAACCTGATCAGGAAGAGTAATAGAAATTGACTGATTCACTGGCTAACAAGAAATTGCCTGCTGAACGATGCAAGGGAAAGAATGGTGAACGGGAGAGAAATTCGAGGCAGGGGAAGGTATCAGATGAAGTACAACATTAAGATAGATTGATCGTATACGGACACGAAGAAGACAGAAAAGAGTAAGAGTGGAGAATGCAATTGAAATCTATGAACGAATTAATACTACTTCTAATTCTACTACTTTATATGATAATGAGAATAATTGCAGTAATAATAACAGTAAACCAGAAGACATGTCAATAATTTAAAGTATTAGAACAAATTAAAATTTATGAATTTTATATGAAGCAAACATCGGTTTTGTTCCTTAAAATAGAGGCCAAGACAGGAAGCTTTTCCACTGAAACTTGCAAATTTTATTTATATTTGTACACATAAGAATTTAGATAATATGTAGTCATAAGTGATGAGATTTGTATCCTATTTTTATTCTTACATTTATTTTCTATTTTCTTACCTCTAAATATCATTGGGTGGAAACCCATTTGTAGTTAATAAATATTCATTCATAAACTGGCAGAGAAATATTCATAAACTTTCAGACTAATAACATTATGGAAACTGATATACTGAAACACAGAATAACGTTACCACTTCATTATAATTTAATTTTTCTGATAATACGGGGAGAATCTGGAGACGAATATTGCACTCTATGCAAATATTTAATGAAAAACTGGAGAATAGAATACCTTGGCTAAAAGATAGCGCCGGAACGTAGACTACTATGGGCAAAGTGAGCAGGACGAAGATGGTGGACAACACTGAAGCCATGATGCGGACGCTCTTGTTGAATCGCAGCTCCAGATACTATGAACAGAATATACCCTAATTATTAGTAACTATACTGAGGTGATTGTTATCTATTTTACACAAGAAGTAAACAGTAAGTGTAAATAATTTTATTCACACGCATGTGATTGGTAGATATTTACATACTTACAAATGTCTTTTAGAGATCCCGCCCTCACATAAGCCCGCCATCGGTCCCTGTCCTGAGCAAGATAAAAACCAATCTCTAACATCATATCCCAATTCCCTCAAATCAATTTTAATATTATCCTCCCGTCTACGTCTTCGGCTCCCCAAAGATCTTTTTCCCTCAGGTCTCCCCAATAACACTCTATAAGCATTCATGGATTAATCCATACCTTCTACTTGCCCTACGTCTGGATTTACTAGTCCTAATTATGTCAGCTGAAGAATAGAATGTCTGTAATTCTGCGTCGTGTAACTTTGTCTATTCTCTTGCACCTTTACTTTTCTTAGCCGTTAATGTTATCCTAATATCCTTATTCTGTATCATCCTTAATATCTGTTTCTCTTCCAAAGTGAAAATCCAAGTTTCATAATCATAGAGAATAACCGGTAATGTAACTGTTTTATGAATTCTAACTTTCAGGTGTTTTGAGAGCAGACTAGATGACACAAGCTTCTTAACCGCATAGTAACATGCAATTCTCAAATTTCAGCGTTTGAGACTCAAGCTATAATTATTGGACATAAGCGTTTAGTTAATTCCCTTAATAACAGTAATCTTTCAGTTGTTACCCTTAAAAACACGCTAATCCCTTATTCGTCTGTCGTAAAAAATCTTGGCTTCTTTTTTGATAATAATATAAGTTGGAATTTTCAAGTTAAAAAACGATAAAAAAATCTCTTCCTCCATTCACTGTTTGAGTCGCTTGAGAATCTTCTTGCCCCAGCAACTAAAACTTACCCTAGTACAAACCCTAGTAATGCCGCACTTCGATTATTGTGACGTTTTGTTAAGTGACCTAAGTTCTGAATTGTCAGTCAAGTTAGAGCGAGCTCAGAATATGTGCGTCAGATACGTGTGCAACATCCGACGATATCATCACATATCACCGTCCATCGCAAATCTTTCGTGGCTCCGACTTAAAGAACGTAGAACTTTACAGTCTTTGTCTTTACTCTATCGAATTCTGCACACCTCAACACCAAATTACCTTTCGTCTCGTTTCTCCTATCTATACTCTAACCACGACGTAAATACCAGATCACTTATCTGTGGCAAGCTAAGTATACCTCTTCATAGAACATGTTGTTATTCATCATCTTTTACAGTATCCACCTCGCGTCAATGGAATTCCTTGCCACGAAGTATTAGGGGCTGCAAGACAATAAACACCTTTAAAAAGAGCTTAAAAGATAACCTTATTAGCATTTCACTCCAATCTTACTGATTTAAACTATCACTGACTACATTGTTACTTCATTCTTTAGACATCATCCTGATAGTGCTGTATTTTCAAAATTGTCTCATAATAATCTCTTTCTATTATCTAATATTATTTGAAATATATTAACATTCTATGTATTTTAGCTTAATTCTGCTACACAGTTTATTTCAGTGTCTAATTAATAGTTCATAGTATTTTGTTGTTTAATTTGTAAATAACTCTTGTATATATGTAGCTCTTATCTAAATCAAATTGTTGAATTCTTTGTAAGTTTATGCATATGTATGTATACTTTTTGCTGGTTGAGTGAAAGAGACGGCCTTACGGCCTTAACTCTGCCAGCTAAAATAAATCATTATTATTATTATTATTATTATTATTATTATTATTATTATTATTAAATGTCTTCCCTTGTGTCATTTATATTTGTTACTGTTGTATCAAGATACTTGAATTTTCCAGCTCTTCAAAGGATAAATTTACAATTAGTAGAGTAGTAGGTGAAAATATGGGCTACCATTTTGTTTTTCTCATAATAATGGAAAATGGTGTGGCTTATTGCTTGGAAATCTTTATTGACATACAGAGTAATTATTCATATACAATTTTTCCAGTCTTAAAGGTCAATAGTTGCAATAGATATTTGCATATAATTACTTTTTTAAAGAAAGACAAATTGGTCCTCTATAGGTAGTAGGGTCTAAATATGGGCTACCACAAAAATTTCAAAATAAAATTGGAAAAACAAGGAAGCATAAGTAGGAAACCTATGTCACATGAATGGCAATATTCTGTAACAAATAACGCAAATCACTATAGTGAAAATACGGCACGTGTTAACGTGCTGGTAATATGGGCTACCTATACCATATTTGACATATAGCGGTAACCATATATTAGCAGCATCGACTCATGAAGGTTTCTAAGATTATGTATGGCAATTGTTGTCCTAAATAAATATTACACTTATGCCATGTAATAGAGCTATTCTTAATCGGTACAACAGAACAAGCGTGATTTCTAAAAACAAAATAGGCCTATATTTATTTCAATAAAATTGAAACTACATAGGCCTACCTTCAAAAACTTTTAAATCGGTAAAAAACACAAAGAACACACCACATCCACACCCAAAGGCAACTAGTTTGTTTCTTTGTGCACGCAGACTGATGGACACGAGATGTACTTTCAGAGATTTTTCGCTAGGTAACAACACGATATATAGTAAAAAACGAGGTAGTCCATATTACCACTTCTAGCCCATATTTCTACCTTCTCCTCTATATTTCCGTTTCAAATTATGTTCTGGTCACGAGACATAATCATACACTTTGTCTTTTCGGGATTTGCTTCCAAACCTATCTCATTATTTGCTTCGAGTAAAATTCCTGTTTTTTCCGTAATAGTTTGTGGATTTTCTCCTAACAAATTCACGTCATCCGCATAAACAAGCGGCCGATTAAACCCGTTCAATTCCAAACACTCTCTTTTATCCTTAACTTTTCTAATGGCATATTCTAGAGCAAAGTTAAAATATTAAGGTGAAAGTTCATCTTCTTGTTTTAGCCTGGAGTGATTTGGAAAATCATGAGACAAATGTGGCTAAGGACTCTGCTACACATTTCACTGACACACATTTTAATTAATCCAACTAGCTTGGGAATACCACACTATTCAATAACATTATTATACAGAACTTTCTTCTTAAATAAGTGATATGCCTTTTTGAAATCTATGAACAACTGATATACTGTGTTCTTATACTCCCATTTCTTCTCCATTATCTGTCGAATACAAAATATCTAATTAATGGTCGATTTATTAAGCATAATACCATATTGATGATCTCGATAATTTCATCTACATATGGATTTAATCTTCTCAAAAATATATTTGTCAAAATTTTTTACGATGTCAATAAAGTACTCCTCAAAAATTACTACAGTCAGTCTTTTCCCTCTTCTTAAAGATAGGTAGGCTACTACAATTGTAGACTCCTTCCATTGTTCTGGTGTAATTTCTTTTTCCACAATAGCAAGAAAAAAGCTTATAAATATCACTAGATAATGGGTTTCCACCCTCTTTTATTAATTCATCTCGAATATGATTCATACCTGGAGACTTGTACTTTTTTAAATTTTGTATCGCAATTTCCATTTCAGACGGTATGGGTTCGGGTATAAATGGCTCAGGAGTTTGTATTTTGAAAATCCTCCCTATTATTTTTATTAAGTTTATATAAATTAGTTGTTTCCCAATATAGTCTTCTCATCTGCATTAATTTTCTCTTTCATGTAATTTCTGTTTTTCTTCTTAAGTGTACGACTTGCTTCCCGTTGTTCATTCAAATAATTATCTGTATTTGCCTGGACTGGATCCTGTATGAATTTCAATTTTGCCCGTTTCCTTCTTTCTTACTAGACCACTATGCAACAATCTTCATGAGACCACTGTTACTGTTTCTTACTTTGATAATAACCTATACTCTGCTCTGCTGCAATTTTTATATCTCTGATATTTTCCCACACGCCATTAATATCTAACTCCTCAACTTGGCCGGACCTTCCTAAAGTAGCAAATTTATTTCAAATTCCGACCTCATATTTGCGTCTACTCTTCCCATGACGTACATGGCATTGGTGCATAAGTGATTGATCATAATGTTCTCGTGATATTAAGCTTTTGGATTTCTTTAGTGGAGTTGCGAGGAGGACAGTATTTTTAGTTTCATTGTGCTCGAATTGTGAAAACTATAGTCCGACTTCTTCACCTTCAATTCTTTTTTAATTTTTCTCCGTAAATTAAAATTATGCACATATATTTCGAATTAGAAAACCTCGATATTGCGATTCTCTAAGTTGAATAAAAATACAATCTTCACTTAAGGTCGGAAGGTTCAAACATCCACTTCCACTGGGTGTTAACGTAATAATGGGACAAGATGACCTTGAATACCAAATTGTCCCCTATTCTTATCGAAATGAAGTCGAGAACAGCTGTTCAGTTTTGCCACGTCTGATGTTGTTATTCAGGCAACAAATTTTAAATATGTTTATTTTATTTACACGAGAACCGTCAATTCTTCCCAAATGCGACAAAGGGAAAAATATTCTTTATTACAGTCTCTATTAGTATTGACAGAAATCAAGATTTTGTGCATAGTAATTATCCACAACGACGAAGTTAAAGTTTTCGGGGGGGGGGGGGAAACATTTTCATCCAGTATGATACCAAGAAGTGTGACACAAGATTTATAATCATCATTGGGGACCTTTCTCAATGGAAGGGAATATGAATGAGTTTTGGTATTATTAAATTTCAGCCGATTGGCATGAAATCAATTTAGAGCACTATAAAGTTTTAATACAGTTATAATTATGTATAGGCCTATACATCTTGATTACACAACTTTTAACACTATATCACTTCGGAATATGTATTATATGGCAATCTCGTGTTACATTTTACCGTACCCGTTTAACAGGCCGAAACATGTATAACCAGGTATGGCAAAATTTAACACGAGAAAGACATATAATACATATTCTTAATATAATTATGTCTTTTATCGCTTCTCTCACACAGTAGCATACCAGTATCCAACTTTGTAAGAATGCAATAATTTGCTATTGGAATTAGTGGAATGAATATACAATTTTTTGCATCCTTTGCATGTCATTTATCGCTTTGTAGTCTGGTGGAGATTGCACTTACCTCGTAGGTGGACGTTAGCTGAAGGCCATAGAAGACTGGCAGGTAACAGTAATTGTTTATTACTCCGACGATGACGGCCGAGATGACTACCAGAAAATACATAGATCCATAAGCGTATACTTCGGATGGCACCCCCATTATAGTGATGCCGGATATCATGCTTAAAAATGAAAATGAATAGATCTATGTATAACCTTACCGACTTTCCGGCTCCATAGAAGTTTAGAGCGCTTAGCGGGCAGATCACGAAGCTTCCCTAGAGTCTTGAGCCCGGAAATACATTTTGCACACCACTGATGGTAAGAGTTGGGTGCGGAGTGGGCTGTCCGTCTAAGCCGGCTCCAACATCCAACATAGTAGATATTCCTCCATAGCTCTCAAAATCCGTATAAGTATACTTCTAGTGTTGATTTTGATATTTGATATTTATTTATACTAAATTATACGGAGCATAAAAAATCAGTAACACCCATATGAGCAAAGCTCACGTTCGGGTGTAGTTCCATTAAAATACAGAAATACAAAAATTAATGCATACTAGTAACATTATAATACACTCACACAAAAAACAAATAAGAACATGAAAACTTTATGCATAATATCAATATAAGTGTCATTAATAAGTAGATATTTAATATTTTTATTGAAATTAAAAACAGAAAATTTTGAACATTGAAGTTTTTTTTAATTATGAAAATATATAATCTTGGACCTAGATTAATACTTTGTTTTAAACTCTTTGTTCTCTTAAAGGGCTTCTTAACTAGCAGTCCGTCTAGTACTGTAAATGTAAGAAAATGGTTTCTAATCTTTACGATTATAGTGACTGTAATACTTTTACTACTCCATGCTACTTTTGACCAATAAAACGGTACGAAAGAACGTGTTTCAACCAATCACAGTTTGTTTATCGCTACAATTTTATCATTTCCCTAGCATTGTTTGTTTTTATCACTTCTCTAACATTTGTTTCTTTTTATTACTTCACTAGCATTTGTTTGTTTTTATCACTTTTCTAGCATTTGTTTCTTTGTTTGCCAGCATTTCAAACTGCAAATTCTTTACGGTACTATAAAACATGCTTTGGGATCGTCAGTTGTTTCCCCCATTGATAGTCAACTGAAAATGGCTGCTCCGTTCAAATATTTTTGGTGAAGCTATCATTAGTAAAATATAATTTAATAACTCAATTAATACCTATTTTATTGTATTAGAGAACTTCATTTCTTCTAATATTTATATACTTTCTTCCATTTTATCGCGTCTCTACCATTTGTTTCTTTGTTTGCCAACATTTCAAACTGCAAATTCTTTACGGTACTATAAAACATGGTTTTCGATCCTCATTAGTTTACCGCATAGATAGATAACTGAAAATGGCGGCTCCGTTCAAACATCTTTGGTGAAGCTAACATTAGTGAAATATAATTTAATAAGTCAATTAATATCTATTTTATTGTAGTAGAGAAAACATATCAAACTGTCTTATACAAAATAAACTTTAATTCAATTTTGAAATTAAATTAAACAGTTGAGTAAGGGACAAACTAGAAATTAGCAACAAAACTAAAGGATGCGAAATACTGTCTACAGCTCTATCCGAAATAAAATATTTCTTGCAATGATTTCGAATCTGGAAAAGTCCCTGTAACACTTATAGCGTCCCCTCGTTGAATGGCAGTACTAATTCTTTGGCGGAGGAAAGCCGTAGAACGAGAGTCACCGTTAAGTGCTGATAAATACTTTCCGATATCAGAAGTTAACAACTTCGCCTCGGAACACCATGGGCCCATAGATTCTACGGCGAAAACGACAAAATTATATCGATCCAGAAGTTCGAGATATTTATTGCGTTTGTCACAGCATATGCAGCGGTTGACCCAGCGAGTTTGGGAGTTTTGGGCAAATAAGAAGAAGCGAAGGTGTTATAACAAGTGGCATCCCATAAAAGTGATTTGCCTTTGGACCATGGTGTTGAAGATAAGCCATCTGAACGTTTGCCATCGTAACGATTTATGCCATTGGGTTCTAGGATGGTAGTAAAATAAGCGGAAATTAGTGCCCTTTTAATGATGTCGTTAATCATGACGTGTCTGGAAAATCGTCCTGAATTTTTAAGGCAACTTAATCCATGGAGTCCAGAAGAATCGACATCTGCACCACAAATACATTTGTGTAGAAAACAAATTTTAATGCCAAGCCTTAAGGCAATAGCAATCTTAAAGGACGCATTATCCATTAAGGTGTCTATGTTTGAAGAAGATAAGGCTTGAAGCCAGTATCCTGATTCTTTTTCTCGTAAAGCAAGAAAACGGGCTCTGTCAAAATCTGAGGAGGAAGACGCAAAAAAGCTGTCAAAGGTTTTTGGAAGCAAGAACAAGATCCCAGCATTATTGAGACTCTGGACTGTTTGGAATATCCACAGTGTCAGTAACGGAGAACCATTGTTCAAAGGCTTCAGCCATATGAAGGATTTTGAGTACTTTTTTCCTTCTAATATTTATATACTTTCTTCTGTATTATCACCTCTCTACCATTTGTTTCTTTGTTTGCCAACATTTCAATCTGCAAATTTTTTACGGTACTATAAAACATGCTTTGCGATCGTCATTTGTTTACAGCATAGATAGTCAACTGAAAATGGTGGCTTCTTCAAAGGTTTTGGTGAAGCTAAAATTAGTGAAATAAAATTTTAATAAGTCCATTAATATTTTATTGTGTTAGAGTACTTTATTTCTTCTAATCTTTATAAGCTTTCGTTTAATTGTGTAATAGTCAATTAAATCTCACTCGAGTTTGGATTTTCTCTAGATAAATCGAAACCTCTAGTGAGATTACTGTTGATAATACTTAACTAATGTGTATTTGTATACCTAATTCTTCAGTTTTAAGGCTTTCAATTCAGAAAATATAAATTTATAAGGGTAATCAAAAGGTTTTTAAAACACCTTTCAACTATTCTTTTTTGTAAAAAAAAAATTAAGGTATCTAAGGAACTTTTTAAGTTCCACCCCACGTAATTATGCCATATTCGATAATGCATTGGAAAAGAGCTGAATAAACTGTACGCAAGATATTGATCGATAAAATACGGTGAAGAATGATAAATTTATAATTTTTTTTACGTAATCTGATGCATAGATAATAAACATGAGAATACAATTTCAGATGCCGATCAATGATGATGCTCAGATACTTCACAAGTGCAGCTTCTTTCAAAGACAAGACATTTACAATTGAAAACAGCAGAATTACAATTATTTATTACTAAACTTAAATTACTATCAAGTTTCAAGGATTGTTGACCAATAGATGTTAAAGAAAAAGGGATTATTGATCTGCTATATGTATATTATACACAGTAGCCATATCCTAGCGCAGCCGTGGCGAAAATGTGACTCGCGAGAACATTGTGGTTCGCAAAGATAGCTGTGCATTTCTCTTGCTTTCTACCTCCCCAACCCCAACCCTTTCACTCACTGTGAGAGAGTGGGGGGTTTTATTTGTCTCTGACCTACGAGTGACTTATCGTCGCAATGTTGGTAACCACTGATGTTATTAATTTACACATTTCTTAGCCAAATCAGATGAACCTTCATACAGAGACTGTTTTGTATGGAGCTTCATAAGTGTGCAACATTTCAGGTCTAAATTTGAATAGCTTAGAAAACTGAAATTTGACATTGGTGTACCCTTAAAATTGAAAATAATGTACCTGGATACAAGCGAAACGGCTACAGGCATCATGTCCATGGTCTTCCCTCCATGAAGGTACTCTGTGGTTGAGTTGTCTCTTTTTCCCCAGAAGCCGAAATACATCCCTATGATACTGGAGGAGGCTAACATGAGGCCAAATACCGTGAAGTCCAGCCAACCGAATGTCTCCGACATATCCGTAATGCCCGTAAAGTTAGTATCCATCCTAAAATCAAATCAACATAATAACAATTACATGAGTTAGCACCTGCGTCTGTGTATTATCTCATTGGTACAAATTATAATCGGGATTGTTCTGTTTTCCTGTGCAATTTTATAATAAACTTATTTGTGTCGTCGCTAATGAAAAGAAAGAACTTGGAATGTTAACAGTTTTGTGCTTTGATGCAACCATGTCTTATTATGTTGAAGAGACCGCATAACCTCTAAAAAAAAACCTGAAAATTGACGTCTTTTGACGGGAAATTCTGTCCAATAGGCAGGGTCGGCGAAACGAGGGAAGTCATGTGACATCTTAGGAAGCTCATTTCTTTAGATTATTTTAAACAGTTGTATAATATTACCCAGATATCCAGTTCCGAATGGATATTTTCAAGAAAGAGTCTAACACCTCGGCCACTTTAAAGAGTTTTAAAGAGAGGCCAGCAGAAACGGGTAGGGGAAATTGAGATACGACATAACCACTCGGTCCAACAGTACGGTTCGCGCTATTTTTCTAGATTACGTAATCTTTTTGGGTTAGAGAAAGGCAGCCCGTTTGCAGCATGGTTCTGATAGTTTCAAGTACATGTTTTCTGCAATACTCAGCAATACGTGATGACTGACTTACGCGGTGTGTAAATTCTTGTAATAACTCATAACCAGTTCCCATTTTCACATTTTATCCACGGCTTGGATAAAAATATGGTTATACTTCAGTGACAATAATGCCACCTCGTTCGGTGTTCATAAAAATCTACAACTTTCTCGCATGGAATTTCATCCCCAAACACTTTAATGTAGTCCAAGAGTCCAAAATCTCCATTCTGATAGAGACATAGAGACACGATGAAATTAATTTTGTCGGTCGTATTTTTTTCCTCATGTTATATTGCCCGGAATTTACAGAGTTTATCTTGGTGCGGTCAAGCGTATGCATTTTCAGTAGAACATCGATGGTCTTGTAATTTTTTGAATGTGGCGAATAAAATTGAGAAATTTGAATAATTTGTTAAGTTTAACTACATATGAAATTATAAATAATTCAAAACAAGTAAGTTAGTTTGCAAATTCAAAAAAGAGAAAAAGTATTATTATATCCATACACAACTGAATATATAGATTATGTAAGCTACGTAATTTATAAAATGAATCGGCTACTTATCACACAATTTTTTATTACTTTAATGAAGATAACCGTCATAGAACAGTGCCCACAAAGAAAGAAGTGCCGCTATTCATGTTGTGTTATCACAAAAACGATTAGATACGTATAAAGCACACGTGGATATATTTCAGTTGTCATAAACATAGTGTGTCTGGTTTACTGCAAAATGAAGGAGACATTGAATATTATTGTTAAGAAAGATTGTCGAAATCAAATAATAATAATAATAATAATAATAATAATAATAATAATTATTATTATTATTATTATTATTATTATTATATAATGCACATTAAGATATAAAAGATCATGAATTAGCATTGCTGGTGTTCGGGTGATAGTTCAGGACATGCAAACAGTTAGGAAGAGTACGAAAATCAACCAAGCTACCAATGAATCACATGACGTGACGCATAAACTAAGTTATGCGCTTTGTTTCAAGCATCACACCAAAAAAGTGTTTGCCTTGTCAGTTTTTCAGATCAGACATGAGGAGACTAGCCTCCAATAATACAAAATCATTGTAATACAAATATTAATGAACACAACAGAAATAATTAGATTGATTGGCTAGTGAAATTTTGATCTTGTGAAAGGAAATTATTTGAATTCATCTATAATTTACCTAATTTTAACTTCAGTCCATTGATATTTCAATATATAGCGTAATTCTTAATGATGGTCAGCATGGAGTAGTTTTATTTACCATGTTGCATTGTTATATTGAAAGGCTGAATTGTCGCCATGACTTTTTGTATTGAACATACTAATAACGACACATGCTTAAAAACTTCCTTAAGTTCTAGTAGAAAATTTTGGATGTTAAAAGAACGAAACAATTCATGAAGTTCGTGTAATTCTGTCTGTAACGTTTGAATTGTTGAAGTTGAAGATGAGACCGAAGGTGAAGGGGTTTTATTTCATTCTGAGTTCACTTTGTAATATTGGTTTCGGCTTAGTGAGGTTAAAGTTTGAAAGAAACTTGGGCATTGTCGCAGGTTTATCTTCACAATTTGCACACAGAGCTTCATGTTGTAGTCTTTTCTTTGGACATCAGCTTTAGCATGTTCACCTGCGTACTTGAAATATTTACTTTGGTGATGTCATCCTGTAGCCACATGACATTTGTAACAATAACTTCGATAGGTTTCAATAGTAATTTTAACATTAAACAGTCCTGTACATTGACGTAATGATGCACCGGCAAGCGAATTTTCTAATGTCAAAATTCAAATAGAAAATTTCGAAGCTTTTTGGAAATCAGTTTGATTTTGAGGTAAATTGACGATTATATTCAACTGGATATTTAAAAACTAAAAGTTCTTGGTAAATTTCTCTTTTGGAAATTGTAGGTGTAGTCGTTTAATGACATGCTTTAATGACCTTACTGATGATGAAATAAATAAACGTATGAAATTCAATGTTTTCAATAGGTAAAGTCTTTATCCATGTTGAATCTTTCATACACTACTTTTAACACTTGAATATAAATAATTGATTAAATGGCGATCTTACTCGTGTTAATTATGTAAGCATGTGCGGCTTACAACTATTTCGGTGCTATTCGACACCATCCTCAGAGCCTACTAGATCTTGGCGCTATCTCAACTTCGCTGCCTGTTGTGTGAGTGCGTTCATGTGATGAAGAGTTGTATCAAATAGTGTGTGTGTTCTGAAATTATCTGTGTGTTGAGAATTTGATTGGGGTTGTTTTAGTGTGTCTGTATATTTCATATTGCTCTAGTGTGTTGAGTTTTTGGTTTTTGGGTTGTACGTGTAGGATTTCCATGTCTGTATTTATGTTATTGTATGTGTGGTTAGCATTAGTTATGTGTTCGGCATATGTATTCTATTCAATTCAATTCAATTCAATTTATTTGACCATTATACTTACAGTTTTAGGCTTCGTCAGAATACATTGAAAAACATATAAATAGCATATAAAACACTAATAAAAGGAACAGTAAAATTTAAATAATACAATGAAAACATGAAATAATTTGAAACTTTTAAATTAAAGAAAACTAACTAAATTGCAATTAAACTTATTTATTAAAATACAATTTCATACAAATTAGTATTGAAAAACTCAGCAACAGAATAAAAAGGATTATTTAATAATCAATTGTAAAATCTAGTTTTGAAGCTATTGATTGGTAATTTATAATATTGACTTGGGAGCTTATTATATAATTTCATCCACATAATTAAAACGTTTCTGTTGCTCTTGTGTAATCTACAATATGGAATATTAATTTGTTCAATATTTCTAATTTCATGATCATGTATATGTAGATGTCTTGTGTCCTCTGGTTATTGTCTTAATGTGTTTTTTTTATCGAGTTTGGAATGATATGCCTGTCTGTCCAATGTAGAAATTGTCGCAACTATTGCATGCGAGTTTGGACAGACAGGCAGATCATTCCAAACTCGATACAAAGAACACATTAAAGCAATAGCCACAGGACACAACACATCTACATATGCCGAACACATAACTAATGCTAACCACACATACAATAACATAAATACAGACATGGAAATCCTCACATACAACCCAAAAACCAAAAACTCAACACACTAGAACAATATGAAATATACAGAAACACTAAAACATACCCCAATCAAATTCTCAACACACAGATCAATATCAGAACACACACACACTATTTGATACAACTCTTCATCACATGAACGCACCCACACAACAGGCAGCGAAGTTGAGATAGCACCGAGATATAGTAGGCTCTGAGGATGGTGTCGAATAGCACCGAAACAGTTGTAAGCCGCACATGCTTACATAATTAACACGAGTAAGATCGCCATTTAATCAATTATTTAAAGCGTTTATTTAATTTGTTGTGAGCCTCTACTGTTTTTGGATGAAATTGTAATCCTTCAATAGTAACTGTATATGTGAGGCTAGAATCACCTATAATGCTTATAGACTTTTTAATGAAATAAAAATGATTGTTTACCTTTTTGACTACAATCGGTGGTGGTTTAATAGGCCTCGATGAAGATGAAGTCTTGGCTTAGGTATTGAGTAGTGACCTAGGGTGTTGTTTCTGATATTGATTATTATGTTGCTGATAGTGTTGTTGCTGCTAGTGATCTTGTTCTTCATGCTGTTGTTGCTGATGATGAGAATGATGTTGTTCTTGCTGCTGCTGCTGCTGCTGATGATGATGATGATGATGATGATACTGCTGCTGTTGTTCCTGTTACTTCTGATGTTTGTCGTTAACGGAAAGATTATCGTAATTTTAGAGTCTGTTAAATATCTTAGATAACAAAATGTTCCCAGATGTTGATGTTGACGGACGTCTCATCGTAGATTTGCGTTCAGATTGTTTCCGCGATTTTACAAATTGTAATTATTCTTCAGAGTTAGAGGACCCATCTCTCACTCTTTTATTGACTTTATTATTTTTAACTCGCTCAGCGTATTTAAATGTGTTTATTTTATTGTACGTCAACCATCAAGTTGCCAGATTGCATTGAGTTGAAGGTTAAAAACCAATCAAATCATTATACATAATAGTTTTCCAAAAACGTTTTCAACCTATTAAAGGTCATCTTCAAATTGTTACATTGTAATAATGAAAAGTATAATTATGAACACAAAGTCTAAAAGTAGTAACATGCTAATTTACGACTGTGTGAAAACACAAATACATAATTATAAGTGGTGGCGAACTCGTTTAACTACCTGGCATCACACTGTAGACGACAGGGCTTTCTTTCAAATTACGTATTAGAGAACAAGTAGCTGCCGCTATAAGAAGTACGTACGAAATTACAGCCCCCACAAGACTCTCGACGACAGCTATGAAGCTGTTCAAATCAAATGTACTGCCGGTAATCACATATAGCTTGGATCTAATCTGGGAACTCCTGAAGGTAGCAGACCTAAAAGCAATAGAAAATACGAATGCAAGATATATCAAGAGAACACTAGAATCTCAAAATGGACACCTACTGGCCTACCTTACGAATTAGCGAGGGAGATCTTCCTTGTTGAGGACATCAGAATAACTGTGCAACTACCATCTACAGTATACTCCAAGAGCAAGTATTGCTAAAAAAAGGAGATAGAAGAGAGACGAGATCTGAGAGGAGTTTTATGCAACTGCGTTCATGGTTAATAGAAACTAGACAGGGCCCATTCAGGAGTTAAGAAGCCCGATCACTGAACATGGCTATCACCATAAATTCTGCAAAAGAAATATTTCCATAAATCAAGTGAAATTTGTGTGTGAACTATGTTGGTAACTGTGTGAAAGGTACCATTATGATAAGTGCTTAAAACTCAAAAAGACTTTAAGTGGATACAGCAAGGAAAAGTGTTAAACTGTTAGCCTATACCAGTTATGCTCAAAATTGTAAAAGCACCGATTACACGGATGATGCTGCACTGCATAACACACACAGTGTACGGACCGGGCTCTGCAGCTACATTGCAGCACCGACCGTGGCATAGTTCTTACACTCTTACAAATACGGATAATAAATTGAATTTGAAAATGGAAAGAGTATACACCGTAATATTCAGTTATTACATTATTTATTATATTTTATATAGTTATGATATTATTATATCATTGATAATGTTATTTTCATATTCCACCACAATTGCGGTCTATTCAACATGTGCAT
Source organism: Periplaneta americana (assembly GCF_040183065.1). Lineage (NCBI taxonomy): Eukaryota > Metazoa > Arthropoda > Insecta > Blattodea > Blattidae > Periplaneta > Periplaneta americana. The sequence continues at coordinate 85,246,171 of NC_091129.1, read as the reverse complement.
TCTTTTCTGCAAATAACCGGAAATATATTTCATGTTTAGATTTAGCAATCTTCATTATCGAAAATAATTGTTCGCATACATAATTATGTCGAGGCGAAGGTAGCTAACATAGTGGCAGCGAATAAGCTTATCTTGGGATATTTCGTTTTTTTTTTTTAAATAAATCTATGCTTGTGAAGTCATATTCTCAGCATTTAGTTCTGAATTATACGTTACTTTGTAAATCAATTAACTCGTCTTGGAAGTGTACTCTCACGGATTGTACTAAATTTACTATGAAAGGATTAATAAAAAGATTAATATCACTCTCCATGCGTCTAAAATCACTAAATCCATGTTCTGCGAATTCACATTTTAGCTGTTGCAGTACAGAGATATAATTAACTATATTTTGTTCAGACACCATACGTCTCTTTACAAGTTCACAACCTGTGAAGGGTTTTAGTGCCTTAGCTAATTCCCAACATACTACATAACTTGCTCTAGACTCTGAATTGTTCGATTCTCTTCAATGTTTGGCCTTTCATGAAGTGCTTTCAATTCTTGAAATTGTAGTGCACGTTGCACCCCTGAAAAATTATTTCATCAAAACATTTACTTCTGCTGGAATAAAATCACCACTACAATAATAATAATAATAATAATAATAATAATAATAATAATAATAATAATAATAATAATAATAATAATAATAATAATAATAACGTTGGTATATGAATACATATTACAAAAAACAGCTCTCCTGTCACTTCGGCATGTTCTGGATGGCAGAGCCTATAATGTCGTTTTATGTTGCTCAGTAGTATTCCTGACAGTACCTTACAACATATTAAACACTTTCCGTTTTCACCGAACGCACAACAAAAAATAGACTTCCTCCCACACTGTACGGAATGATCGTTTGCTTACAGAAGGTTTTGACTCTGTCATTGTCACGCACTGTTCGTGCGTTTACTAAGTACTTGAACTGCCTTCCGCAGTCGTCCGTCGAGCTTCGAACGAGGAACAGCATGCTCTACATTGGAAGGTTGTGATTACAGAACGTAATCGGGAGTCAGAGAATGAGCATACCTGGCCTATACCATCTTCATGTACATTCGAGCGCTTTACCTCCTATATATAATTAATAATTGGTGAAGTAGTGTTTTAATAAAAGTGAACAGCAATGTACACTATCTACCAGAAAGTAATTATGCACTGTTTCTGCCCCTTTAGAACTTTGTGGTACCACCTCTTGTTGCTATAACAGCAGCCACTCTATCAGGCATGCTCTCCACTAGTTTGTTTAGGATATCCACTGGAATGCGTCGCTATTCCTCTTGTAACATGACACTCAGTTGGATAATGGAAGTTGTCCTCATGTTTCGGAGGCTACTATGCAGTGGTATGCAGACAATAATGTTTACCGGTTGGACTGGCCTGCGCAAAGTCCTGATCTCAATCCCATTGAGCACCTTTGTAACGAACTGGACCTGCGATTTAGGTCTCGGGAGTTGCGGCCAACTTCTACTGTCCAACTGAGTGCCATGTTGCAAGAGGAATGGCGACGCATTCCAGTGGATATCCTACACAAACTAGTGGAGAGCATGCCTGACAGAGTGGCTGCCATTATAGCAACAAGAGGTGGTACTACGAGGTTCTAAAGGGGAAAAAACAGTGCCCAATTACATTTTGGTAGATAGTGTAGTATATATACTGTCCTCCGGTTGATCCTTTAGACACAATTTCCTCCTAATGTCGCATGATTAAAAAGAACTAATAAAAACTTAAGGTCCATTCGTAATGAAAATTAAACATAACCGTAACATAAACACAGAAGTTTGCGCCCAGGCTACCAAACGGGATCAATCACAATGATTCACATTAGCATTGACATAAATATTACCGTAAGACGTTAACATGAAAGTTTGCAAACTCCAAAATTTCATGCTTATGCTTACGTGATTTGCAAACAGAACACAACAGAATATGAGAAAATGGCGTCGTTGTTATGTTTCCATGGTTACCAAGTATGTTTGCTGTTATGTTTATGTTCCCATCGTGAATGATGGTATGACTTCTTGATTTTACCGTAACGTTTATATTCTTAAGTTAACGCTTACGTTATGTTTAATTTTCGTTGTGAATGAGCCTAGAATGTTAAAATTGTTAAAAATATTGATGTACATTATGCATAACTTATAACTTATATTACATAAATTACTAAAATTATGAGAAAATTGGAATCATGTTTAGTAACATTTAAAAACTTTGATCACCAGAGCTTTGAACATAGCATCGTAGCATTTAACAAGGCTATAAATGTTCATAAAATTTTATACATATATTTTTCACATATTGAAGTTTATTTTGAAGCAAAATAAGTAATTTGATAATTTTTCAACATATTTATCCAACCTTTCCCCTTGAAACCCCTGTTCTCCAGAGCTGTAGAAATACCGTCACAATAGCTGAAAAGGGCATAAAAGCCCATTAAATTACTGTATATGTAACTAGTGGATTATGCAGGAAATGCTTCAGACTAGATAAATTCTCTAGAAGTTTGAATAAATATTTTTCATTTTTATTTTCCAGTCAGCATACCCGATATTTTTAAAGTTATTTGCTTCCATAATAATAAAACATTCTGCACGAAAGATGTAACATTGAAAGCAACGTAATAACTCAATGAAGTGTAACCTTGTAAAAAATATGACTTTTTAAAAAACTTCCCTCTGAATGCATTTTATGCCAAATGCTTTTTTCTTGGACATATTCATCTTCAATTTCTTTGAGTTTCAACGCGAAAACGCAAGTAACTATGTCAAGACGATCAGCGGTTTTTTCATATGGAAGTGAAGTAGTAGTTATTTTCAGGTCATTGCGGATTGTTGGCAAGTGTTCTTTAAGTAGTTATTTTACGACGCTCTATCAAAATCTTAGATTATTTAGCGACTGAATGAGATGAAGGTGATAATGCCGGTGAAATGAGTCCGGGATCCAGCATTGAAAGTTACCCACCATTTTGCTCAAATTGAGTTCAGGGAAAACCCGGAGAAAACCTTAACCAGGTAACTTGCCCCGACTAGGATTCGAACCCGGGCTAGTTGCGCTAACCGTTAATCCACGGATGTGGATTTTGTTGGCAAGAGTATGACATTTTGGAGTGTATTAGATACCATTAAATGTTGGACATCATTTTGGCCACATTAAAACGTTAGCATAATATTATGTTCAATTAATTACTTATTTATTGGCCAAAAGCTCGTAATGAGTTTTATTCTTACTCCCTAAGATCAGAGATGTAAGTTATTTAGTGTATTTTTCCACGTATTTTCAACAGTAGGTAGAGTCTGTTGCGGGAATCCATGGTTGAGATGTTGAAAATGAGGCGAATGCTGCAGCAGAATTGTAGAATCGTAAAATCATTAGCTGCTTCAGCGTTTTATTCGTTGCTGGTTGCGGGAAATAAACTATCTCATCATGTCAGCAAGAAATGAAATGGCGTGTTATTCTACGTACAATAAAATGATATACTTGGTAGCATTCACGAATCTGATGGATTAAACTCAAGGAATATGAAATTAATTTTGATGTAGTTTAAAGACGCAGATAAAATAGGAAGCATGACTCAATTGCTTCTTCCACAATACTGCACTACTAACTAGGATAATTACAGAATCGCATATAAATATCCACATCGCACTGCCATTAATATCAGGAAAAAACTCGCACCACTTGATTTATAACTATAAACGTAAGTTTTGTAGCTCTTACTAACATACATGTATACGTATAGCCGTTACTTAGAAAATTATAGAAATGAAGATCTAATATAAGATATCCTCTACGTTAATTTACATAACACAAAAAGATTTCATTCTCATATCATTAATATTATTAATGAGTATCATTCCACAAATATTCACACCAGGAAATTGCCTGTAATATTTCATTTTTTAACTGAGATAATATCATAAAACCTTCTTGAGTTTTGTAGTTTTTAATAACCTATACACAACTGTACTAAGAAAATTACACCACAAAGACTCAGATCTATAAAATCATGATAATATAACCACAGTCTAGAATATACAGTCACGAAGCTCAATACGTAGGAAATATGCATCCATTGATAGTTGCTAACCACTAGGATCGCTACTATCGCATCATCACAGACAATGCGAAATAGCACCTGTACACTCTATTGTTCCTAGTACCCTCACAACTCAAGCTTCGTGACTGTATATACTAGACTGTGATATAACCTTCGTAATAAGTTTTGAAGTTCTTAGTAACCAATATAGAGACATTCTAATAAAATTATACAGGGACATCATTTTATTTTCACTTCAATTTTTATTGTACTTGAGTTTTTTAATGTACTTCACTCCCACCCCTTCTACCAATGAAATTCAACCGCCCTCCACACAGATTTAAGACCGCATAAACAGTCATAGTAGCCTTACGGTCATAGTAAACAGTACGTTCCAAAAATATGTTCGCGTTTTCCAGTGACGGAAGAGTTTTCAATATTGCATCATTTTCGCACATGTACTGTCGTCCATTTGACTACGTCGCATTCCGGTTTTTCCCACCTGATTCTATTCGCCTCTCTGTAAAGGCTAGTGGCTGGGCTGTCCTAGCTCTTTTCTGAGGACATTAATTTCTGTTAGGAATTGGACGTCTACGTAATATTATACCCATACAACTGTTTAAAATAACTTAAATAAAAGGGCCTCGTTAAGTAATTAACTGTCATGTGATTTCCCCCCTTTCTACGACCATGCGACAAAACCGCTTGGACGGACAGTAGATAGCATGTCTTAGTAATTTTACCTTTTCGGATCGAGCAGAAGTGAAGATTGAATTTACAGTACATAAGGTACTCTGAGAGTAGGTATACAGGGTGTTTAAAAATTACGGGTCATAATTTCAGATATGTATTTCCTACATGTAGACAATCAAAATAGTTCATTACAACATGTGTCCGGAAATGCTTTACTTCCGAGTTATGGCCTTCACAACTTTGAAATTCACCGGAACGTTTTTCTTTCCGCAGGTCGTTGCCGTCAAAGGAGACATTAAGAGGCCACTCTGACAGTTCATTCCGAGGCGAAGGTTACATTCAATGTTGTGTAGGCCTTAGACTGTGCGACATGTATTCAAATTAAGAGCTGGCAGAGATACACTTCATGTACGGTAAGGCGGACGGCAATGCTGCGCTGGCTCGTCCTTTGTACCAGGAGAGGTAACCACAGCGACAATGACCAGACCGGAAGACATTTGTACGACTCCATTACCGTCTGTGCGAGTATGGAAAATTTAACGCTCCTGGTTTGGGAAGGGGACGACCAAGATCTACAACTCCAGAAGTACAGGAGGAGATTCTGGAGGCTGTGAACATGATTCCTTCTATCAGCACATGAAGAGTAGCGTTGCAAGTCAATGTTTCTCATACGACTGTCTGGAGACTGTTGAAAGAGTACGTATCAATTGTATCCTCATCATCTGCAAAGTTTACAGGCCCTGTCATCAGCAGATTATCCTGCACGAACGAGTTAGGTTCTGTCAGTGGTTCTTGCAGCAGTGTGGTGTAAATCCGAACTTTCCTGCCTTAGTATTATTTACAGAAGAAGCACAGTTCATACGAGATGGCATAACAAATTTCCACAATCAGCATGTATGGGCGAATGAAAACCCACGTGCAACTGTTCCATCTCATCACCAGGTGCGGTTCTCCCTCAACATGTGGGCCGGTATCATTGGTGATCGATTAGTTTGACCCCATGTACTTGTAAACAGACTTACGGGGCAGGCGTACACAAACTTCCTGGAAAACACCATACCTCATGTTTTAGAAGACACTCCACTGATCAATCGTCAACACATCCACTTCTTGCATGATGGCGCTCCTGCACACTTCAGTCGTACGGCTCGCCGGTACTTGGATCGAAGGTTTCCTGATCGATGGATAGGTAGAGGTGGCCCAATTGCTTGGCCTCCACGCTCATCTGATCTGAACCCTCTCTATTTCTACTTGTGGGGCAATTTAAAATCATTGGTTTATTCATCTCCGGTGCCTGATTTGGAATCCCTTCGGAATCGAAATGTGGCGTGTTCTGAGGACATACGCAATACTCCTAGAGTTTGGGATCGTGTTCGCAGGTCAATGAGACATCGATGTGAGGACTGTATTCAAGCAGGAGGTGGACATTTTGAACCTCTTCTGTAATGACAACGACCTGCGGAAAGAAAAACGTTCCGGTGAATTTCAATGTTGTGAAGGCCATAACTTGGAAATGAAGCATTTCCGGACACATGTTGTAATGAACTCTTTTGATTGTCTACATGTGGGAAATACATACCTGAAATTATGCCCCGTATTTTGAAACACCCTGTAGAATTATTTGAACATGAGTTACTAGTACGAAGGACGAAACTGGTAATTGGAATTACACACATTAGAACTGAAGCCTGTTTCGAAATGAACGGCCACTATTTTGAAAATGTGTTTAAATATCCACATGAGTCATTCCACGTCAAATCGCAGAAAATTATACAAATTTTGACCTTCATATTTCTGATTGCGTTTATATTGTTTTTACCAATTCTATGGGTCTAATAAACCAACAAGTGTATATTTATTTCCTCCTAAGTCCACATGTTTTTAAAATATTACAGGTTAAAATTTGTTAAAAATGTCGCACAATGCAACATTTAAAGCGTCATATTTCTGACGATATTGATGTTAATTTTTTCTAAATGCATTTAAAAGCTTAAAGTACTGTCTTTTATTAAATATTTACTAACTAATTTTAATATAATTATTACAAATATTTTTTTTTTATAATTCAATTCTTAAAACATATATATCAATGTGAAATAGCCCCATTAAAAATCTAAAAAAAATGCCTACTAGATGCACTGAAATATTCTTAATAATTCCAGAAAATATCAGAATGGTATCTCCAATAGTTTAATGGGAATTTAATTACTTACGACACAATGTGTAGCGGTCGGCGCAGCAGCAGTGACGGGAAGCGTTAAAGCGCGCTGGGAGGTTCATCGGCGCTGGATGATTGACTGAACGTTGCAACATTACACCCTGTATGGATCAAGTCACTCTAGGAAACTCTGTTAATTTACTTATTACGATATCTTCATATAATTGTAAATTATGTTTTTAAATGTTATTTTCATTCACACTCCAAATTTTCATTCGCCTACCTTCTTTCTTGAAAGAAAATTGTTTTACTACATTTTCAGTTTTTGACAACGGAATGAAAGAATGCAATTTTAATGTACCACTTATTGGTTTTAGATTATGGTATTTGGCCTGCAAATTTTCAGTGTGGTTTTTATGCTTATTGAATGGACAAAATATAAATGACGGGTTAGAAATGTTTTTTGTGACTAATCAAACAGTTTTTTTGGTGTTGTTATAGGATCTTGTATAGACTAACTCTCGTGGCAAGTCTTTTAACAGTATCTCCAATGCCTACACATGGACCTTTACCATGCGACATTGCAAAGAAGTGTCATTCAGCACTAATTCCATAATCGTCTTCATGTAAGCAATTATTTTTAAAATTCTTTCTTTTTTTGTATTGTGAAATTGATCCACTGGAAAAGTATATGATTTTTTTTTCATATCGTTGAATTCTTGCTTTAAAAAATTGATTGCTTCGGACTGAAAAAAGTGAAAGGGATCGATGTCATGTTTCATGGTTTCTGAGGTGACAATGCTTTTGTAACGAATTTCTGTATCTCCTTTGAAAAATATTACGAAAGGATTTATTTATTTATTTATTTATTTATTTTGTTTATTTATTTATTTATTTATTTATTTATACAGAATAAAGAATATAATTACAAACAAGAGAAATAGAAATAAAATAATACAATCATTATAAAAAAGGAGATACAGTAGTAGTAACAAATTTTGAGACCGAATGAGCAGCGCTCGTGTTCGGTCGCAGTTCAGATATAATATTAATAGGCCTATAAGAGAAAATGAAATACATAAAATAGGAAGTAAAATTAAAATTGTATTATATTGTGGTTTGGCATATGTTCCAATGAACACCTTGTATTGAATCTTGTATTATAAATGAATAATTTTCAGAAAAGTCTGCAATAACTATGTAATTTTCAGGTTGTACATTTCTTTGCATTCCGTCAAAAATAAAATATGCCTGACTTTTGAAGGGATGACGATGCATCTTCTACATGAAAAACTTTACATGCTAGGGAGCCTTTTACTTTTTGAAACTTTTCACAGAGGTATCGTTTCTGTTGTAGCTTTCTTTTCTTGATAGGGGATTCTATTGACATCAAACTCTTGTTTAATTCCTCAATATTAGTGATTTCTAGCACTGTATCCATAGAACTGCTAGAAGAAGAACTGGGATAATCACTTTCTCTGTCCGCACTTTCATTTGATTCATGTTTATTAATATCACAAGAACTACCGTCTTCACATATAATTTCACCTGACCTATCCGGAAATTGATTGATTTTTACGGAACGAATCACATATTTGCACATTCAAAGACTCCTTTAAATTGAGCTTTATCAATAAGTCCCGACTTACGCGTCTTAGTGTACTTTTCTTTTTAAAAGCGTGATTAGGAAGGTAAATGGATTTGAACACTTGTTATATATTACGCGATCTTTACCATCACTCATGTTATATAGAAGTCACGTCACTGCGTGAAATTCAAACCCAAACTGATTATTTTTGTCTTCTATGTTTTGTCTCCTGTCATGTGTTTACTGCCATAAAGTTTACTGCCTTACCCAGCCTTGCTATCATCAAACACTTGGCTATATTACAGTATAAACATACAGCCCTGTGAAGGGCTTCCCCTCTTAGCTGAGCTGACAATAATAAAATAATTTTAGATAAGATATTTACTGTTCCTTAAGGCATTAATCATTTGATGATTAGTATGGTGACATCAGATGCAACGGGGAATTTCGTAAAACTTTCCACGGGCAGCCTTCTAGCCTATGGCTGCAAGCAGTTCATTAGCTGGGCATCGCGAGCGAGTGAATGCCTCCGGAAAATAAATTGTTACAAAAGTATGGGTGCCGATGAAATATTTATAAATGCAGTAGTTTACAGATAATACATCAGCGAACAAGTCTATATTTTTTCAAATTTTTACCTTGGCTATTTAATATAGTAATTTTGCTTTGAAAAAGAAATGATTAAAAAAATAGGCCAAATTTTAAATTTATTTGTGATAGGCCTAAAGTAGTAAAAAGTGTTACATTTAGTCTTTGAAATGCGCCAAACCGCAAATCTCAATTATATGTAGACACAGAGTTCCAAGTGAGTTTATGTAACAGTGCGCGCATTATTTTCGTAACTTCAAATAGTCATAACTACACAAATGATTAATGATTGTGAAAATAACACAATAGGGGTCTCCTTATTTGATGTCTGGAATTCATGAAAAAAAAATTCGACCATTTCCGAGAAGGTTGTGTTTTATTGCTGTGCGATTTGACGTGGAATGACTCATATTATGATTATTATTCAATTTAACTTCATTCTCTATAGTGAAAGCTAATGTGTTGTAGGCAGTATAATATACACTGCATAATGAATACGTCCGCATGGATAGCGCAGTTCGTGAGTAAAAACACTTATTGTTAATACTGTACTGTATTTCGATTAAACAAAAACCTAATGAAAACTATCACAGTCAAAGCGTGATATTTCCTAGTTTACGTAAATGGATGAACTACTTTTCTTCCCTCCTATACCAAGTAAAGTGATTTGTTTATATATTACGCCAGTATCATCAAACTCAAGTCGTGGAAGGGGGTAACAACCGTTGATCCAAAGGTATAGCCAGGACAATATTAGAAATGTTAGTAAAAATAAAATGATGTCCCTATATAAATGAAGATCGACCTAATGGCATTGTTTCAGAGAATTTTTTGGCAATCCTGGAGTCATGGTCTACATGATAATGCTTATTTTAGTGTCTTGTTTTATTTCGAAAAGCTATTAATTCTCAAAACTGGACTACAGATAGATTTTGGAAAGCAGGGATAAATTATGTAGGCCTATGATAATTGGCATTTCATTGAAAACGACTAATTCTCTGCTTCAAAATGATGAGGGGGTCATTCATTAAAATTCGTTCAACAGTTTTTCTAGAATTAATATTACTAGTTCAAATTATATAGATATTATTTTTCACACAAAATTGTGATAAAGTGTAATTATATATAATATTATATTAAGGACTATTTCTTCTTCGGTATAATGATTTTTTTTTAATTTTTAACTATAATTTAAGAGAGAACCAGCTTCTGATGCCACCTGCCACTAGTTCTAATAATATAGACTTGTCGTCTTTGAGCAGCCTTTTGTACTTTGAAAAGGAACTTTCATGTAGTTTTCTCACCAACATAACTTGAAACAGAACTGTATCTTTGTTACCTCTCTGTCAATGTTCACTTCTGTGTGTTCTCGAACTCTTCCGATTTCTTTTCGCACGCTATCTCCTTCGTAGTTGTGGTACTGTCTTCAATAACTTTGGTATGTAGAAATGCAGCTATTGCTGCAATGGGCACTAAAGTATGGTGTAATATACAGTGTACTGCAATTATGTCGCCTTGCATATCTACTTCAGTGATAATACTGTGAACATATAGTCATAGTGTTCGCTAAAGACGAGTTCGGGATCTTGAATTCAGGGTCATCTACTTCCCCTATAATTTTATGGTAATACATCTGACAGGTTTAAGGCCAAACCAGTTAACGTATGTAAATCAGAAGAATGAAAGTAAATAATGCAAGTTACATGAAGCTGAAAGAAAGAGGATCTAAAGTAACAATAGAGTGCACCTATAAATCTTATTAAAAAAATAAGAGAGATAGAGGAAATAACAGTAAGTAAACTGGTGATGATAATGATGATGATTATGATGATGATGATGATGATGATGATACACGGGAAGAGGAACTGAAGATTATGCAAAGAAAACATGACAGATGAACACTGGCTAGATCAGTGGTCATCAACTGATTTGCACTGTGCATCTCCCTAGCTCGCTCGATTGCCCCGAACAAGAGCGTGTATGGTAACGCAGCAGATGTCCATGCAGTGGCGGGTATAATAAGTTAATAGAGGTAGGGAATAAAATCATATATAATTATGTATGTCATAAAAATGACCAAATATTCTGAACGAGTTTTGGGATGACATTGGGTTGTCAGATTTTAGATCTACCAATGTGAGACATCTTTTTTCCATCATATACAGTATTTATGTTTTGTTTTAAAGTAAAGGTGATATGAATTTTGGCAGAGTTGATTTTCATGACTGTACAAAAAAGAATAAACTTTATCCCTTTACATGCAGTTAAAGCAACTAACATGAATCTCAAAATTTCAATTTTAATTTAAAAAACCTATTGTAGGTACTGTTTTCCAAGTACAAATCAATATTTATCTGGCTGTAAGTTACAACAAGTCTCTGTTGTATCATTCTGAAGGACTTGTGGCAATAATATATTATGTCTGATTATTAACTAAATGACTTAATAGCAGTTTTGTCACGTAGATTTCCATAGCTGTTTATTATTAATTGCAAAGCACAAACTTCAAAATATGGCACCACATGTGACAAGTATTTAAATTTTAATGTTTAATTGATTACAATGGCATAAATTTATTGATTTCTAAACTCGTATATATTTTGTTACTTGGTATATTACTGCTCCAAACTCATCATTTAACATACAGTGTACATTTTCAGAGCTTGTATATACAGGATGATTTAGACCACTCGTAACAATAATTTATTTTGGAAACTAGTGCATTAAATTTTTCGAAACAAAAGTATTTGTAAATAAAGTACATATGAACTTTCACTTGAGCTTGATTTCATCAGTCAGCCCTAAGAGGAAGTAGGCTGAGTAGCGTATCACTTTAAAATTTCAAATCGAAGTCGGAATCAAATAGGGTACCTTTTGATAGAGCTCTTCAAAACAAACATCTTTCATAGTAAACGTTTTTATCAATTCCTACTCTTTCAATGTGAAAACGCATGAAAAGATAATGCCATCAAATGTTACACGTCGAAAATGTAAACAAGGCAATTAATTTTTACAGGTGTTACTGAAAGACTGGACAATGCCATTAATTTTTACAGATATTCAAACTATCTGCCGTTCTGAGCAGCACACACCCGTACTCATCTTCTAACACTATCCGTGACTTCTAACACTTCCGCGCGGTCAAGTGACTGGCTGGTCTCCCAGATTCGCTGTTTCATGATGTCATTTCTTGTTATGGGACGATCTTGATACACGATGTTTTTAACCGTCCCCAAAGATAGAAATCCAAAGAATTCAAGTCAGGAGATCATGCTGGCCATGCCAAAGGACTACATCTACCGATCCATCGCCCAGGGAAGAGCTGATTGACTGCGTCACATGCCACCATAGAGACATGGGCTGGTCAACCATTCTGCTGCAACCTCATTACTGCTCGTGTTGCTAGTGGCACATCTTCCAAAAGCTGGTTGAGGATGCTTTTCAGGAAGTCAGCATACATGACACCATTCAGAGCACCTTCAAAGAAATAAGATCCAATTATTCGGTGTTCGAAGATGCCACACCTGACATTGACACTCTACGTGTTCGTCGTAGGAGTTACTGAAATAAGGATCAGTCCTTTGCTGCCTTATTGGAAGAATGGTCACAACTTCCACCGGAGTGATTGCAAAATCATATGTGCTGCTGTGAACAAAGGTCGGATGTATGCAACGAAATACTATTTTTTTTTTCTCAGAGTCCAGAACATTTTTGTTTCATTTTTACATACTTGGACTTACAAATTACTTTTGAAGAATTTTCAATTATTTTTTTACGCAAGATAGGCGAAGTCTGTTTAAACTAAATTTATTTTTATACTAAATGGATTAGAAATACATACTTGTCATTTATTCACTGTCTTTTTTCTTCTGTTCAATGCTTACCTTTATGTATTTGTTACATATGCTTTCTACAAAATGCTTTTGAGCGCTACTGTACTTGTGTTATTAGTCACGAAAGTAATTGTAGAACTTGAAACAGAGAAAATAGAAGTCTTCCTTCTTATTTTACATTGTTGGACTTTTTACCTGGCTAAGGGCAGTATATATATATAGTCCTGGCCATACGTACTGTATTGCGGTGACTAAGGGAAACCCTGCTGAGCGAGCAATGGGGAAAGTGTAGTTTACTTGTATTCACCCCTCGACAGTGCTGCCGGCCACCAGGTCTACACTCATCTAGGTAATTGTGCGTGTGTACTATGTCAACATTAAATGGACTTATCTTGTTTGCATTTTCTTTTTGTACCATTTCTCAATAACAATGGCATTGATTTTTCGTACGTTTTCTCATTGAAATAGTAGAAATTAATAAAAACGTTTCCTATGAAAGTTGTTTGTTTTCAAGAGCTCTATCAAATGGTATCTTATTTGACTCGACTCCTTTTTGAAGTTTTAAAGTGATACACCACTGACCATAGTTTACGTTATTGCTGATTGATGAAATCAAGCTCAAGTGAAAGGCCACATGTGCTTAAGTTACAAATATTTTTGTTTCGAAAATTTTGCATTAGTTTCCGAAATAAATTATGGTTGCTGGTGGTCTGAAGTACCCATTGCCTTTTCGTACGTTTTCTCATTGAAAGAGTAAAATTAATAAAAACGTTTCCTATGAAAGTTATTTGTTTTGAAGATCTCTATCAAAAGGTACCCTATTTGACCCCGACTCCCATTTGAAATTTTAAGGTTATAGGACACTGAATCTACTTCCTATTAGGGCTGATTGATGAAATCAAGTGAAAGTTCACATGTGCTTTAGTTACAAATATTTTTGTTTCGAAAATTTAATGCAATAGTTTCCGAAATAAATTTATGTTACAAGTGGTATGAATGGCACGCACAAACACACACACACATATTTTTACCACTCAGTCTTAGGGTTATCAACATGCTTTTTTCCCATCTCTGTTTAAATGTTTACAAATTTCATATTCCTCACTGAATTCGCTGTCGCAGACCTTACACAATTTTCTTTTCCAATGTGCAAACATACATTGTTAAGAGAATTAATTTAAATTTAATTGAATTATTTAGGCATAGAAAAAAGTAGTTACTAGGTAACGGTAAAATTATACAAATTATGTTAACTTTCTAAAGGAAGGACTTTTTGCATCTCGATTTGAATAGAAGCGGGACTTGAGATTTTTATATGAAAAATCGAGACATGTTCCGCTAAATCGGGACATCTGGGAACCCTGGATCAACACACTTCTATTGCATGTTGTACAACGAATTCTGGATTCAGATGATCACAATATATAATTTTGTGTTCTATTTACTATAATGTATGACCACATGATAAATAACATAATTTTCAACACCTATGTACCAAACAGTTTTACTACAAAACCTTGAAAATTAGATCGTAATTCTCAAAATTGAACCGTAATTTTTTAATTCTTGTTTTGTGCTCTTTGTGGCAGACAGCAGCAGGCCACTGTAACCGGGTAGAACGTTGCCGCAAGCAAGGCCATTCATGCGTCGTCTTCATAACATCACTAAGACTGGGTATTCCACAACCAGATTGTCCTCCGTTGAACGTCAATCAGAATTTCTACTCCATGCAGATATAGATTGAAAGTCCTCGTTATGTTTGTCTATTGTGCCATTGGCTGAATCAGAGGATGGAGTGGATATATAATTAATTATAAAATCGTCTGGATAAGGGTGATGTTTGCAGCTCTGCTGTGTCAAGGGGATATCATTTACTTAAATAGTGAACAGTAGTGGTCCTATCACAGATTCTTTTGGGACTCCAGAGTCAACAATACGCTAAGAGCAACCTGGGATTCCAATGGAAACATACTGTTGTTCGGTGAGATTAGAGTAGAACGAAGAAAAAGTGATTTCTGTTAATTGGATGATCATAATTTGCTCGTCAGTAAGTCGATGTTTACAGACTCAAACTCTTTGCTGAGGACTAATAGTATCAGTATTGTGATTTTGCTTACGTCCATAGCCTTTCCAATGTTTTCTGTTACTCAGTCCAGTCACTGTACTATGTCGAATCCGAAAAGATGACTGATATGTCTGTGTCAAAGAGTTCATAATTGTTTCGGTAGCCAGTGAGCTGTCCGTGTACTGTTCTCTTGAACGCCTTAGACATGGCAGGTAGGATGATAGTAGATCGATAGCCTTTGGGAGTCGTAGTCGTTTTAAGTTCGCGTTTTGGGCGTACAAGGTCATAATTACAAGCTTTAGAGAAAATTGATATCATCAGCAACACGTTGAAAATGTGTGTCAGTGTTAGTAGATTACGCTAATAAGCTTGCTTATCATTATGATAGTAATGTCGTCTGAACCTGTACTGTAGTTAGTAACTTAAATGCACTTTTGAGGTCACATTGACACCAGATATATAAAATGTACGCAAAACATGTTCATGTTAGTGGAAAAATTATGATAAAATTTGCTTAAATTTGTCCCAAAATTATCTAAAATTTTTCCTTAGCATGTCGAGATGTCCCTAAACGACCCTATAAGATTAAGGACTTGTCTGAAAATGAATTTGCAAGACATTGCCATTGTGGTTTAGGTCAGTGTATTGCAGATTGTCTGGAGTGTAATTTCTGTGAATGTAGATTCATTCTAATGAAAGATCGAATGTAATGTGCACATCAAATTACACCTGAAAGTAACGTTTTGGCGAGATAATCCTTCCCATGTTTCTATCAACAAGCATCGCATAGAGAGATACTTAATAACGTATGATCATAACTCTTACGAACCAATAGCATGTTTGGTGTTGAATTAACATAAGCTGTGGGGCTCCTGATATCTGCCGCCAGCTGTGACCAATAACAGCCTGTCAGAGTGTGTGCAGCCACATTAACAGTGTAGTCTTCATGTCCCCTAGACAATAACCAAGAACCCGCTGGGTGCGGTTTATTGCTGTTTGAATAGTGCTGCTATTATGCATCACAATTTAAACTCCAGTAACGCAAGTAACAATGTCACGACGATCAGTGAGTTTTCATGTGGGAGTAAAGCAATAGCTATTTCATTTCGGATTACTAGTGAGCGTTAAGGAAATGTCAGGTTTGCATTGTTTTCTTACAATAGACATAGCATCTTAGTACAGGAACATCATTGCATTTTTACTTCAATTTTATTGTACCTGACTTTTTAATATACTTCCCTCCTACTAATAAACCTTACCGTCGTCAGCACAGGACCAAAACCGCGTATGCAGTCAAAGTCGCCTTACGGCCACAGTATTCAGTACTGAGTGAGTGAGTATAGTACGTTCAATAAATATTGTCGCATTTTCCAGTGAAGAAAGAGCATTATTGAACCAAATTTTCGCACAGGTACTGTGTGTCCGTTGGGTTACGTCATATCCCAGTTTCTCTCACCCGTTTCTACTGGTCCCCCTGTAAAGGCTGGTAACTGGGCTGTCTTAGCTCTTTTCTGAAAATATTTTCTGTTAGGAATTGGATGTATATGTAATATTATACAACTGTTTAAAACAATTTAAATAAAAGGGCCTCATTAAGTAACTGTCACATGATTTCTCCCCTTTCTACGTCCCTGCGGCATACTACTTTGATGGACAGTAGATAGCATTCTCAGTAAATTTATCTGTGCGAATCGGGCAGAAGTGAAGACTGAATTTACAGTACGTAAGGTACTCTGTTATAGGGTAGGTACAGAATTATTTCAAGAGGCACAGGATTATGCCCTCCTCATGTCGTGTGATTTGAGTGTTTTCCATTATTTCTTTTGGGGTTACTGTAAAACAGTTATTTGTTGAACATCCTACAGCAATAGAAGAATTAAAGAATTATATTCAAGAATTAATACATTCAATTTCAATTTAGTATGCTGTGTCTTTTGGCAACCCTTACTGAAGGGCAGTTACCCTTGTCGGATTTATGTATGCTTAAAAATGTTTTCGATAATATGTACATAAAAAGAAGTGAAGCCTGTGCCATCATTTTCAACAATATGTTTAAATATCCAGATTTTGATTATTTTTCTATTTAAATGCACTCTCGATATTGTATGCCAGGGATGTCGAACAGCGCTCTCGAGCTGTGAACTGCAGAGCCTTCAGTCCTCCCTTACCGTACAACTGTTGACACAGGTAGCAGGCAGTCCGGCCGAATGATAGTAAACAAAAGCGAAACTGCGGTGACTGGTACTTTGATAACTTTTATACATCTTACCAATTGATTAGGAACTCAGTTTAGATTTGCACTTGACGAACTCTGATAAACAAAGAATGTAGTGTACATGAGGATGAATTATGATGATGATGGTAATAGTAATAATAATAATAATAATAATAATAACAATAATAATAATAATGTTTTATCTACTGGGTCATTCCATGAATGTTGTTCGTTAGTGAGGAAATAAATCATAATAATAATATTGTTAATGTCATGTTTAAAATATCAACTTTGTGTGTATGTGTTGTAGCAGTGCAACTTCAAATTCAGAAACGTAAACTGTTTTGATGTATAAAACTAATTAATCATACTATGACTTGAAATTTGTTCACAGTTTTTGTTACAGATTCGAAAATATCTCCTCCTCGAGTTTGATCCTTTAGTGAAATGACATCTACAAGATCTCCATGAACATTAAAATATGAATCGACACTCCTTATGAAGACACTGTGGCTAGCTGTGCAGTACCTTTCCGGTCGGTACTTTCATCAAGAGCTATAGTGAGTTATAAGTGAAAATACACTACTGTAGTTTGATCAAATAAAAACCTAATGAAAATTATCAAATTAAAAATCGTGATATTTCCTAGTTTACGTAAATGGATGCACTACTTTTCTTCACTCCTATATCTAATGAAGTGATTTGTTTCTATTTGATACTAGTACCATCAAACTCCAGTCGTGAAAGTGGGTAACAAACAGTGTTTCCGGTTCTCAACCGTTAATCCGAAGGTATAGTCAGGTTAATATTAGAAATGTTAGTAAAAATAAAATGATGACCCGGTATAACTGCTGCATGTTTCTTGAACTACCTTGATATGTAGAGAGCAGGATCATTATTCTTCCTGCTGAGAGATCTTGTTGAAGTAATCGGGAGAATATATGTATCAGGCCTCTTATTTCATCTGTAAGTAATGCCTTTTGGTTTTTCATTAGGAATTGTAATCTTCGCTCTTATGATAATACAGGTATACATACTGAATGTTGCTGGATTAACTTGTATGACTAATGAATATGTGAGAACTGGCTACGAAGAGCAATCCGAAATGACACAAACTGAAGTAAAGTCAATCTAGCGAGTTTGTTTTGATGACGTGGGGTATTGTGTTGTAATTGTGAGCCATAAGGAAAGAGGAGAGAATCTATTATTGAGATGCGGAAAATGAGGTAAATGCTGTAGCAGTGTTGTAGATACTTATATGCGTCCTAAATAAAATTGTTCATCATAAAACCTTAGCTGTTTCAGTGTGTCATTCGTTGCTGATTGCGGGAAATAAACTGACTCATCATGGCAGCAAGAAGTGAAATGGCCAGCTATTCTTCCTGCAACAAAATTATATGCTTGGCAACGTTCATAAATGTAATCAATTAAACCAAACCAAAGGAACATGTAATTAATTTTGACGTAGTTTAAAGACGCAGTTAAATAGAAAGGTTGTCTCAATTACTTATGTCTCTTCCATAGGACTACACTACTACCTATGAGAATTATAGAATTCCACATAAATATCTACACAGTACCACCATTAAATATCTGATAAAATACACATCACTTCTCAGAAAATTATAGAAATGAATATCTATTTTTAAGATATTATTTTCTACGTTTACTTATATAAACCCAAATGTTTCACTTTCATTTCATCAATAATAACATTAATATGTATCATTAGTGACAAATACTCACACCATAGCTTTTAATATAGGCTAATGTTGCATTTTTAATTGTAACAATGTCATCAAACCTTCTTAAGTTCTATAGTTTTTAATAACTAATACACAGCTGTACTCAGAAAATTACATAGCAGAGAACCAGACCTGTAAATTCCTGATTATAACCTTCTTAATACGTTTTGAAGTTTTTAATAACCAATATAGAGAAGTGCTCAGAAAATTACACAAATTATAATCGATCCATTGGCACTATGATGTCAGAGAATAAGAGCTGTAAATACGTATGTTGGCAATCTTTCAGATCTTGGCGTACATGCCAGTATTTTAGTGAGTGCTTTGTTTTATTCTGGAAATCTATTAGTCCTCAAAATTGACGACAGATGGATTTTGGAAAATAGGAAAATGATGTTCATAAATTGACATTTCTCCGAAAACTACTGTTTTTTCGCACATCCTTGGATGCCAAGCTTCAAAATGAGAGGTCATTAATTAAAATGCATGGAACCGTTTTTTCGTAATTTTCATTACCACTTCAAATTATATATACATAGATTGCAGATTACCTATTTAGTTCGAAGTTTGCTACGTCTGGGGACCGAGCTGGCCAGCCAATGGGACCATCCCTTCCAATCCACCTACCTGGAAAATGGTGATCTAATCATTGGCGTACTAGAAGTCTGGAATGTGTTGGAGCTCCGTACAGTTGATGCCATAGTTGCCTGGCCAGCCCTGTCCCCAGACCAAAAACCATTGCACGTCTTTCTCTGGGGCTGCATGAAGGAGAGAGGGGGACATTTTGAGCATGTGCTCTAGACAACTGACAATTGGCCTACCTTCTCTGAAGCAGACAGGTCCATTAGGTGTGAAATCAAATGGGAATAGATACGGCACGTGATATTCGTGTAACTCGGAAAAGGGGATGTATATTGAAAAAAATGTATTAGGATTTTTTGTTGCGAATAAGGTATTGAATCACCACCTTAAGAATTAATCTGTCCTTCTGATACACCCTGTATATCTGTGTGTATAAGAAATACGGTGAATAATATTAACAATTTCAAAGTATTTATACGGATATGACACTTTCAGCACCTCCTATGCACGTGTATTCACCACTATCTCATACAACTCGCTGACACCAACAGTAAACACCACTCCATCAGCTCAGTATTTACTCGTAGGTCACAAAGACCAGAGGGAGAGGGAATGGTGACTCACATTCTTTCCGGACGCAGATTTAACTTGGGCGCGTAGTAGGTCTTATCACACTTCCAATAAGAGCAGGTTGCTGATTGAAAATGCACTACGTCTGTACTTTTGCATATCGAACTTGAATATAAATAACACTAGTTCTAGTGGCATCAGGTATTATATTTATGTTACGCGTGACTTAAAATCAGACAGCGGATTTTCGTTCCCAATACAGAATGTTAGCTGTACGTCAGTTGGAAGGAAGTCAAGGATAGGGACCGATGGCGTGCTTATGAGAGGACGGCAATGAACCTCCGGTTTCTTTAATCCTCTGGGGACTGGATGGAGTATTTTGACACCCCATTTCTCATTTCTATAGTTCAAAACATAGTAATGTTTAGTGTTGGATTATGGCTCTTCTGCAATGTGTCACCTGTGCTTTCTAGTTTCACATTCTGCATGAAAGAAAGCTCCCTGTCTCCGATTTCCTTTTTAAATTAATTGATCGGGGTGTCGAAATATCCCACATTGTCTTCTATGTTTCTTATGATTTTTTTTCCTTGCGACGAGAGCATGGTTTGTTTAAATTTAAATAATCGTTGCATTGTCACACTAGTTTTGCATCTCGAGTATATTGTTGAAACTAGTCAATTGTATTTATCAGTAGCTCGTAGACAGTAATTATTATGTAATTTATGAGTCAAACTGATTTTGTAATAATATCAAAGCGTAAAAGTGTAATGTCTAAAAGTTCTGAATGTTCACTTACTGAAGAAGCGTTAGAAGTAATGGCGAATGAAATTTCTTTAACTCTCAGATATGGTCCTGCTGTTCATGTGAGCCTAATAGCATTGAAAATATTTTCAAATAACTTTGTAATGATGAAACGGTGGACCCAGTAGTTCTATACACAAAGAGAAGAGAAAATCCTTTGCACAAAGTGTTGCTTAGCATCCTGAGATTTGATGATATCAACTAGTGCTGCTTATGATTGGCTTTTCTCCTGAGCGGTTGTTTGCGCGCTTTCAATCGGAGACCTCCGGTTACTCCGATTGATGCCGCGCAGGTTGTATATGTGCTGTGGCGCAGACATACACTTTCCGCTGAGCATTCCTTTAATCGGTTCAGGTAGTGATTCGAGTCCGCTGACGTCAGCGTATCTTTTAAAATAAGTTCTAATTTGTTGTTGTTTAATCTCTCTTTTATGTTAATCTCTCTTTCTTTCTTCGGCTCTTTTTTTGTGTTGCTTAAAGTGCTACGTTAGCTGACAGATTTTTTTTTCTAGTTTTGAAATTCATAGTATAGGTATGTGGAAAGCCGTATTAGTTTTATGTCATTGATCAAATTAACAACATTCAATCTAACTACAATACTAAAGCTTTTCAGTAGCTAATGTAAACATTTATACTTTAATTCTCATAGAAACTCTCGTTTAATCGCAAACAAGGTTTGTCAATTATTATTCTAATCGGTTTAGTTAACATAAAATATATTAAGGGAGCTTCAGAATGAAACAAAAGTAACGTGGGCTATCAATGGGATAAAGTTTACTGTCCAACATAATTTATTCAGATTCTTCACCGGACAGGATTGTGATTATTGTGTTAAAGGGTGTCAGTATTTGAACTGCCTCTTCTAAAACGCGCCACTCTTGCTGTGTAATAAAAATATAAGTGGATATCAACTTAAGAATAATTGTAATTATATTATTAGCAGATATTTCTTTAGTTTCATTCAGAAATATTTCAATCCGAATAGTAAAATATAACTCAAGTTGTTTAAACAGTAAAATATAACTCAAGTCGTCTTGTAAATATTTCAATTGTTTTTCATTTCCTCGAAAGTTAAGTTTTAGAGAAAGTTCAAGACTTTTTCATAGTCTGTGAGCCTTTGGGAACAATAACACTAAAACAATTTAAAAAGAAATCGTATAAAATGTTTCGCATAATTGTTTTCATCAAGTTCGCGATGGTGCGATCGCTTCAAATGGTCTAACAAATTCGAAGTTCAACCACCCTTAGAGTAAATTCGCCCACAAAGTTTACAGTGTGCGACGTTATTATTACCTTCAACTAAATTAAAGAATTTCCATGCGACGGATATCCGATTTGGTGCCATTTTATTCCACTCACAACTACCGTCAGTCCGTACGAGCCGGTCGTCCTTGTGCTAACTGTCGCTTCGCTCCAAACTCCCGCACCCCTCCGTATGTCCCCTGTTCCACCAACGGTAATATCGGAGATCACCGGTGGAGAGCTTTATTCGTAATCTCCGATTCCTCCGCGGTAGTAGTCACTCCGATGAGCAGCACTGATATCAACACGCATGAAGAGGGGAAAGCCACTGAAAAAGTAGCTGCTTTTAGAGATATTTTCAATAATTGGAATTGGTTCCAAAATCTGTGGATTAGTTCCCATTTCGTCCCAGAGCTATACTCGAGTTGGTTCCAGGTTGATTTCTCCTGTGTACTGCAATTGGTTCCCCCGCTAGATCAAGACAGAAAACATTTCCTTTCCCATTTATACAGACTTAGGACTGTCAACTACTGTCTACAGTAGTAGGTAGGTTAATAATATTTTGTGCTTGGCGGACACGCTGCGTCGAATAACTTCACAATTTTATTTCTGTACTGGTAAAAATTTGAAACAAACGTGTAGCAGGAATGCATATCTACTTACACTGCCATCAGAAAGCTTTTCCATCCAATCTTTCACAAAATTTTTCTTTTGTTGCATTATCTTAGGCCTACATTTACTTTTACTTCTAAGCTTAATGTAAGTATCGCACTGAACCTCCTTCAGAGCATCTGCAAGTGCAAATATATTTGGGTGTGGAGCACAAAAGTGCGCATTAAGTTTACTGTGAAAATATTCACAACAGTTGGTTGTTCGCTCTAAGGAAGAAGTAAACTCAGCCCATATTGGAGGTGGATTTATTATTTTTATTTTATTGGGTTATTTTACGACGCTGTATCAACATCTAGGTTATTTAGCGTCTGAATGATATGAAGGTGATAATGCCGGTGAAATGAGTCCAGGGTCCAGCACCGAAAGTTACCCAGCATTTGCTCGTATTGGGTTGAGGGAAACCCCCGGAAAAAAACCTCAACCAGATAACTTACCCCGACCGGGATTCGAACCCGGGCCACCTGGTTTCGCGGCCAGACGTGCTGACCGTTACTCCACAGGTGTGGACTTGGAGGTGGATGCTCACTTGTTGGTATAATAGGCCTATAAGTATGGAGGAGGTAATCAAAGAACTGGTCCAATCGATCGTCTATAGGTTTGACAGCCATTAAGTCCTTAACAAAACAATCTTCAACTTCTTGAGGAGCCAATAAAGGCAGTCCGAATATAGTTTTTAGAAGCTGACCAATTTCAGATTCCTTACTTTTAAATTCCGCACTCAACATGCGGAACCAACTCACGTTGATGATATTTGAACATTGGGAACCAACTCACGTTGTTGAAATTTGAACATGGGGAACCAACTCACGTTGTTGATATTTGAACATGGGGAACCAACTCACGTTGTTGATATTTTGTTTGGGAACCAACTGCAGAACAGCGCAATAATTTCTGTGAGAAACTGTCTGAAAAATCACAATTTTCATTTCGGTTTATATGATTGCTGAAGTTTGAATTGTGTTCCTAGAACACATGAGTTGTTTCCTTAAGATGTTCTAAAAATGTAGTATGTATAAATATTTATTACAATTTGTACTACAAATTTAAAAGATTAGTGATTTTTATTTTATTGATCTATAAGATGCATTCAGAAGACACGAAAATGGTTTGGGTGAGGTTTAAAGTATGTAGTTGTGTATTTTAAGCACTTATAATTAAATAAAATATGTTTAGAATGAGAAAATAACCAAATTATGTAAATAACGAATGGAGTGCCAAAACATCCCAAAAAAGTCTCTAACATAACTTTCTATACCCGTTTCTCAGAGGGTTAAAAGCCATATGTAGAAAGATAGATAGATAGATAGATAGATAGATAGATAGATAGATAGATAGATAGATAGATAGATAGATAGATAGATAGATAGATAGATAGATAGATAGATAGGTAGGTAGGTAGGTAGGTAGGTAGGTAGGTAGGTAGGTAGGTAGGTAGGTAGGTAGGTAGGTAGGTAGGTAGGTAGGTAGGTAGGTAGGTAGGTAGGTAGGTAGGTAGGTAGGTAGGTAGGTAGGTAGGTAGGTAGGTAGGTAGGTAGGTAGGTAGGTAGGTAGGTAGGTAGGTAGGTAGGTAGGTAGGTAGGTAGGTAGGTAGGTAGGTAGGCGGGCGGGCAGACAGGTAGATAGGTAGGTAGACAGACAGACGGACGGACGTACGGACAGACAGACAGACAGACAAGTGCATTTATTGATGCATAATAAATTATACAAACTCATGTACACAAGATCCTTCGCACGAGCTCGTACGGCCATTCGTGCTATAACTATCCACAGTTTGAATCTGCAAAACGAAAATAATACCTACTAATAATAAAATAGTAAAACAACAGTTATTATTATTACTACCGTTATCATTGATTACCACTATTATAACTAATCTAACTTTATACCAAATTTCACAAAAATAATACAAATAAAATAAAAGGGAGATATGAAAAACACACACACAGTGACCCCCCCCCCACACACACACACACACACACACACACAGACACAGACACAGACACAGACACACATATACAGTATAAACAATTCAATTCCTTGTTGAAGCTGCACCAAATAATCCAAATAATGAATATAAAGGTAATACAGTATATAAATAGAAACATACACACGTAATAAAATACAAAAGACACAATAAATACAAAAAAAAAGAACATTATCCCCTAATTATATCATTCGCTCAATGTTAATATTACTCATTGCAACACTAATAACTCTTTCCCTTATCCATCGGCTCCCTCCCCCTCGGCCAATTCCTCCCTCAACTGTCGAACTTTTGCCATACATTTTCCCACACTGTCACAGGATTTAACGTTATTTAATACAACGTATGTCGCCAAGTGCCCCCTGCTAGATGTAATAAAAGCCATATGTAAGTAAGTAGTGCACCACTGCGGAGTAATGATTAGCACGCCAGACCTTCAAACGATCGGGCCTGGGTTCAAATCCTCATTGGGGCAAGTTACTCGGGTCGTTAGGATGAAAAACCAGCCAGCCACCACTCATTCACAGACACGGTGCTATTCTCTATTTATATAGGCCTACATATTCAATTGTGAGTGTTTGTTACAGAAACAATGCTTAGAATTTTGGACTATATTGCAACACTGTAATCCAAGTTACCTATTTGCTATTTTCAGCTCTTGCTTATTTAGTAGTTTTTTGACACACACAGGTTACATTAATTCATGTAATGTAATAAATAACATAATCTAATCTATGGTACCAAAATAAGTTGCTTATGTAGAGAGAATAAATATATCAAACACTGCAACAAGTTAAGATAGTAATATTCGCGAAAATGAAACATAACTTATTGTACTTCTCATATATTTGGAGCATTTTTCAACACAATCGTTCTTTACTTACGTTGTGAAAAATATGACTACTTACAGTTTTTCTGTTATAGTTCGAAACACGAACAGAAATGAAACAATATGGCAAACTCGGCTAATTTCGTAACGTGGCTTATTTCATATTATTTATTTTTAAATTTAGCACGAAATTATAGTAGTGACAAATGTAATTTTCATGGTATAGTATAAATGACAGAAGACGTACTACAACATAGATTTTATTCACTGCGCTCTTTCAATGACGTGAGCGGACAATTTCGAAATTATTTGAAGAGTTGTGAGATCTATAGCTTTGAATTTTGTGATTTACTTTGTTAAAAGAATTACTGTGTTTTGTGCTTCAAATTGTTTTCAATGGTAAATACTGACATTGTATACTTCTTGGTGAAAAATATATGTCCATCTATGCACTGATTATATAACTGATCCTTATGTTAGGTGGTTATTTTTTAGCGTTTCTCTCATTCCACGAAGCCATTTTTTTCTTCAGTTTTTTTTCCGCTCTGGTCTTCTTGAAGGACAGAATTGGAATAAACTTAATCTGAAGTAGATTTTCGACATGAATTATCTACAATTAAACCAGACGTCACAGATCAACTACAAGTATCCCCCTTATACATAACCTTTTGATAAATATAAAATCTGGATTAAATGTCGTAACAATGGCATCAACCATCCAACTGATAAGGTTATGGCATGTACAAAAATACTGGCTCATTTATCACAGCAAATACAGTATGTACCGGTAGCCTAAAGTAACTTTGAATGTACACTGAAATTGTATTAAAAAGTTGAAACCGAAATTTAATATGTTGTTGTAGTTGTTTAGTCAAATTCCGAAGACAGGTCTGAACCTCACAAGTGATACCAACAGGCACCACTTATGAGGCAACTTGGCCAGGAGATAATTGGGTAGAGTGACTAGATCCTTTCCCTCTCCATTGCATACATCGCTGATTAGCTACATATTATACTAGTCAGACTTCAGATGCATACAAACAATTGTTCATCCTCTGACACATATCGTTAAGTAAGATGTACTGCCTGATAATAGATGTACAAATCAGCTAGAACCTCAATCAGAGGATAACATGGTGGTCAATTTTTTAGAGAACATTTAATTCACTATATCAGATGCAGAACTGGACACCAATTGTGGCATACGTCACAAGACGGAATACGTCATTCATCCTTCCTTTACCCCAAGCGTCATTTACATAACAGGGTAAAGGGAATTTATGTTCACTGTCTAGTGGAGGAATTGAGAGCAATGTCGTTCGGAAAATACCAGTTTAAAGAGCAAGGAGAAAATGAATAGTTCTGTATTGAAAACAAACACAAAGCGCGTATGACGATCGCTCTAAATTGACAGATGCACATCATTTTCCTCCTCTGTCTACAGACCTATACATCTTCAGTATAGCGTAATATAATGAAACTGGTAAACAAAAAATGAATGCGTACGTTGTAGTTAAAGCCAACTTAAAATACAGTAATTAATTTTCTTTATATTCACATGAGAAATTAGATTTGTTTTGGTTTTTATTATGAGATCTATGTGGTCAGTTTCATTTAATATAGGATATAATGTATTTATATACTTTTCAAAATTTCATGGAAGACTTAATACAATCTTATCTCAGACCTAAATAGCAATACAACGATAATATATTTAATCTGATTTTTCGTAGCAATATGTTTTGAAAGGAAGTGGTTAAGTAATTTTATTCATGACTGATGTTTCCCTAATCTGCAAAAAGAATAGGTTTTGGAAGGAAGTACTTAAGTAATTTTATTCATGACTGTTGTTTCCCTAATCTGCAAAAGAATAGGTTTCGAAAGGAAGTACTTAAGTAATTTTATTTATGACTGATGTTTCCCTAATCTGCAAAAAGAATAGGTTTTGGAAGGAAGTACTTAAGTAATTTTATTCATGACTGTTGTTTCCCTAATCTGCAAAAAGAATAGGTTTCGAAAGGAAGTACTTGAGTAATTTTATTTATGACTGATGTTTCCCTAATCTGCAAAAAGAATAGGTTTTGGAAGGAAGTACTTAAGTAATTTTATTCATGACTGTTGTTTCCCTAATCTGCAAAAAGAATAGGTTTCGAAAGGAAGTACTTAAGTAATTTTATTTATGACTGATGTTTCCCTAATCTGCAAAAAGAATAGCTTTTGAAAGGAAGTACTTAAGTAATTCTATTCATGACTGATGTTTCCTTAATCTACAAAAAGACTATGTTTTGAAAGGAAGTACCTAAGTAATTTTATTCATGACTAATGTTTTCCTAATCTGCAGAAAGAATATGTTTTGAACGCAAGCACATAAGTAATGTTCAAAATAATTAGAGGAACACTTGAGCAGTGTATTATTATCAGTTGGCTTAAAACCAATTGAATTTAAAAGAGGAATTGTGCATTTAAGTATTTCATTCTGTTTACGTACTGCATTTAATTACATGCCATTAGACATGCAATACATTTAATCTGAAATCATTGGTTAAGTTTAATGTTGTAATTATATGGTCGGAAATATTACTTTCGTCATTAGAAACATTTGTCTGAAATCAGTGTCCTATACATTTGTGCTAATAATCTTAGTTTCTTGAATTTTTTTTAGTTTAATGAGGGACCTTTAGCTTTTGAATTATCAAAGGATGATTATCTAAATCTACTGAATTGTAACTTATAAATTCATTTGTGAATTTTAGTGACAGACTTTCGCAATATTATTATCACTACACAGGTGCACTATTAATTTTCTTTCGTTCAGAAAATAGTAAAATTTTACGACCTTATAAGTTGGATCTAAAAAACGGAGTTTGACAGAGTGGATTTGAATAAAGTGATGGGGATTCTAAATAAAATTGGCGTGGATTGGAAAGAGAGGAGGCTCTTCAGTAACGTTTATATGAAACAACGAGTAAAAGTCAGGGTAGCAGAAAAAATGTCAGAAAGAAGTGAAATAGAAAGAAGAGTACGACAAGGATGTTCTTTACCACCAACCCTCTTCACCATTTACTTGAAGCATTTAGTGAAGAACAATTTTCAGAACATGGGAGGAGTGATAGTAGGAGGAAGAAGGATAAAGTGCATAAGATTTGCTGATGATATAGCGTTGCTAGCAGAAGAGTAGATGATATTAAAGGGATACTACAGGAGCTAAATGGCAAGTGTGAGCAGTATGGGATGAAGATAAATGTCAACAGGACGAAGACCATGGTCATAGGAAGAAAAGTAAAGAAGGTAAACTTGCGAATTCTAAATGAGGCAATAGAGCAAGTGGAATAGCTTCAAATACTTAGGGTGTAATATAAGCAGTAACATGAGCTGCTGCCAAGATGACATAGGGAGAATAGCAATGGCCAAGAAAGCTTATAATATAAATAAAAGCATATTCTGCGGACCTCTGGAGAAAGCACTAAGGAAGAGACTAGTGAAGTGCTTTGTGTGGAGTGTGGAAATTTATGGGGCAGAAACATGGACATAAAAACGAAGTGAAGAGAAGCGACTAGAAGCATTTGAAATGTGGATATGGAGAAGGATAGAGCATATGAAATGGACAGACAGAATAGGAAACGTATCTATGTTGGAGAGAGTGGATGAAGAAAGAATAATGGTGAAACTTATCAGAAAGAGGAAAAGGAAGTGGCTTGGTCACTGGTTCAGAAGAAACTGCCTTCTGAAGGATGCACTGGAAGGAATGGTGAACGGGAGAAGAGTTCGGGGCAGAAGATGATATCAGATGATAGACGGCATTAGATATATGGATCATATGAAAAGACAAATAGGAAGGCATAAAAATAGGGAAGACTGGAGAATGCTGGGTTTCCAGTGAAAGACCTGCCCTTGGGCAGAACACTATGAATGAATGAATGAATGAATGAATGACTTCTGTACTATGGGCCAAATGGTTATTCGTAGGAGAAAATTTTCCCATCTAGAAAAATGAACACAAATCAGAATTTTTGTAGGTATTTTAAAACAACTACATCATTAAGATTATCACATAATATATTAAGATGTCATGAAAAGTTTCCTAACTCTAAGTTAAATATTTTCTAAAAAAAAAGTGCAACATTTCGATGAAAAAATTTAACTCTAGATCGGGGAGAGAGGAATCAATCAAAATTAATTTCTGATTGCTTTATGATAACTGTCATGATAATGATGGTAAATTTGAGGATTCAAAACAGTTACGAAATTATTAATTGGTGGATCTTTTTGCCAGTCTTTGTGCTAATTCTAGTACAAATAGCTCTACTCCAGACGCATAGCTGCATAAACAAAATGTGAAAATAAAAACTTCTCGGGATTCCTAATCCTTGAAATGTAGAAGAAAAAATTAAATAATTTCATTACAGAAATATATAATAAATATACAGGTGTAAATATTGAGAAAGACTCCTTTATTGGAATAAAACTGTAAATGCTGGCATCGCCGTTTATAACTTTATATTAATTTATTTAGATTGGTGAGAATTTTGATAGGTACGAATACAGTAGCAGCCATCCTTCTAAGCGGTTAGGTATAGCTTACAGCAGTAAAATTTTTGGAAATATTCAACATTTTTTTCTTCCATTACTGTATCTTGTACAATAATGAAAATTAGTATGTGTAAAACACTATCCTTGTGCTATACGAAAAAAAATATTTTATAATAAAAAAAATATATATTAATATTTTTTTTTTTTCAAAATTCGAAGTTCACTGTGCAGTGATAAAGCGTTTCCCTCATAACTCTTAAACTTGTTAACTTTTTCATGTTCTCTCTCTTTTATTTTATTGCTGAAACTCATGTTTACAATATCATGTTCTTTCAACTACATTCCTTAATAAACAATATATTTTCTTATTTTGTGTTAGATATTTTACCATGTTTTAAAATGAATTTATTTTTTATCAGACAATCTGTCAAAGATAGAGAAGTGATTTGCATCATATTGTAGATATGACATGCATAAATATACTCAAAAAATTTCATTACAGAATTTTGTATACTTTTTTAGTTATGATTTTGAATTTTGAAAAAGAAAATAAATAATGTTTTTTAAATCGTAAAAATATGTTTATCATATAGCAAAAGGACAGTGTTTTATACGTACTAATTTTAATTATTGTACAAGATACAGTAATAGAGGAAAAGAAAAGTTGAATATTTCCAAAATTTTACTTCTTTAAGCTGTACCTAACCCCTTAACAGATATAACTATTGATACCTCGACTGTAACATTCTGTGTCGCAGTCCCATGCCCCGTTAATAACTAAATTGCTAGGAAACCCCTCGACACCACTGGATAATAGAGCAGACTAGTCCTTACTAGCCTATACAGTATAATCATCTCCTACGTATCTAAAAATTGTTCTACATGCATTGAAAAGATTTCTCTTGATATATATAGGCGTACACATATATACATGCAGGATGAATCGAAAGTAATGTCATTAATTTCAGGGAGGTTATTCTCTGAGATACTTCAAACCAAAAGGTTAAATACAATTTTGCTCGTTTTTGATTCCTTTCCGAGATAAAAATTTGTTTTATATTATGAAACATTTCGTAGCGTGCTTTGGGAGAGCCTTTAATTTAGTTCCCAATATGATCAATCAATTTAAGTGGGTAGTGTATTATGGTATTAAATGATTGGTAGCATTTTAGTTTTGTCCTTTAAATGTGCAGAAATTCGATCCAAACAAAAGTGACTTTTCGTTCTGCAAACGAATTTTACTATATTACATGACATTAATATCCAATCTCTCAGTTGCATTGCCTTCTTAGCATTTAATTAGTCTATATACTGTAATAAAGACGTTGAATGAATAATTTTCTCTGCAAGAAATGAAGTGGGCATTGTTTACTTACGCTCGAACCAAACTGCAGATGCCAGACCCTGGAAGATAAAACAGTTCGTCAATGGACATTCATAAAAGCATGAAATTCAAACACGGTGCGTTATCTTAAAATATTTGGATTAAAGTATAGAAGACATGCTAACCGCTGCTCCACTGTTGTGGCCTTACCTGGGTGGTTAGGAATAATGTATGTATGTATGTATGTATGTATGTATGTATGTATGTATGTATGTATGTATGTATGTATGTATGTATGTATGTATGTATGTATGTATGTATGTATGTATGTATGTATGTATGTATGCATGAATGCATGCATGCATGTATGCATGTATGTATTAACACTACAATTGGGTATACACTCGGTGGCAGTGATATATAATATACAATAATTACAATTACATGAAATAAAATAAAATAAACCTAAATGAAATAAAATAAAATAAACCTAAATCTATAAATAGTAGATGCAATAAACCTAGGACTATAATTAAAAACTATTCTATAATAACGCCTACGATAAGCAAAAGTAAATCTAACTTATAAGTACTTCTATTTCACCCAACTACTACCCAATTTAAATAATTACATATCACCTTAATTAATTACATATCAACTTAATTACATATCATCTTAATTAATTTCATATCACCTTAATTTATTTCCATATCAACTAAATTACATATCATCTTAATTAATTACATATCAACTTAATTATTTTACATATCGACTTAATAATTACATATCAACTTAATTAATTATTTATCAATTCAATTAAGTACATGACACAACTTAAATAATTACACTGCACCTCCACCTGCCTGATGTTACATTTCCTAGTTCCGATATTTCTTTTCCTCGTCTGACCTTTTGGGTTCTATTCTCTAAGAATTTATTTATCCATCTTACTACTCGATTATCTATTGGAAGTCTGCTTAGTTTCTCTAAAAGTTTTTCGTGAGGCACTACGTCGAAAGGTTTAGCGAAATCTATCGATTAATAATAATAATAATAATAATAATAATAATAATAATAATAATAATAATAATAATAATAATAATAATAATAATACTCGTAAGTTACATCTATTCTTTGATCCAGGTGGCTTCCGGATTCATTTGGCCTTCTATAAAATTGAATACCAGATCTGTACTGCAAACGACCGAGTCGTATGTAGGCCATTTCATGTTTCTTCAGAGATAAAGTTCATAGAACAGCTCCCTTAATCCAGAGATGTCAAAACGCCTGTACTACGTGCTCTCAAAAACCCGCACAACATTTCCTTAAAGCGCAGTAGTTCACATAGAGAAGACGTGGCTCGGACATCAGGCGGAGGCATGATGGCTTTTCGAGTCTCTCCCATGTAAACAAATGTATCAATGTGTACAGAGAGGACGGGATGGGGGCACGCCATTCCGAAGCCAGCGCTTCGCCTCTTTCGAGTCACGAGTGGCCGTTCAAAGTGACAAGTGGCTTCTGACTTTAAAAGAAAATTCGCGACGATTTTGAAGTTAATATTCAATTTTGTGAAGAGATGGTGTAATATGGTATAGAAACATTGGTGGGACATTATATAAAAATTCTGGAAACGGTCGGGATATATGTTCAATTCTTTCATCACTTCTTTCACTCCAAAATATCTGAGAACTCGCTTTGAATAACTTACAACTTTGCGGAATGAACATCAGACTTCATTATCTATTCCTCTCCACCGTACCTCTTCCTATTCATCCTCTTTCACCGTGTCAGTTTGTCGCCTATGGAATTCCTTATCTCGTTATGTCAGGGATTGCAGAACAGTTTATCAATTTAAATTAAGGACTACAATTACATACTTTTACATGGAATTGATTTGTCAGTGTTAGCCGAATTTAAAACGTTATTTTATGTATTTGCATAAATTGTCATTTAGGCCTATTATAAAGTGGAAATAGGATATAAATTGTAGTTACTTAATTATATATCATGTTTAGTCAATAATTCATTATACAGTAGGGCTATGTAAGCTCCTTAATGTGCATGATAACGATTTTATATTTAAATATTACTACGTTTTATTGTTTCAATGTATATTTCAGTTCTGGTAGTGTGGAAAAGAAGGCCTCATGGCCTTAACTCTATCAGAATAAATAAATAAATAAATAAATAAATAAATAAATAAATAAATAAATAAATAAATAAAAAAGCACAAATGCATACATACGTTCATACATACATACATACATACATACATACATATATAAAACAAGTAAAACGAATTAAATAAATGCGATATGTCATATATTCTTCCTTTTTTCAACCACTAAGGGTGCACACAAAATCCTATGTGTTTTTTTTTTATATATTAGCAAGTTACATCCGTATCAGAGCCAGGGCATCCTCATCGTCTGAATAAGACATTATGAAAGCTGTTCGACGCGCAAGTGTCGCAAGGGTTTTTGATTCTTCCGTATGCTTTGCTCATGTCATGTACGCGTCATGTCTCCACCCGACGTTCGAGCTACGTGTGGCCACATCTTCTCTGTGTGAATTGCGCCTAAGAGCGATGATAGTGCTTTATCTTGCTGATAAGAGAACCTTGTTGGATTTAGTGCTTTATCTTGCTGATAAGAGAACCTTGTTGGATTTGTATGGTTTGTAGTAAGAGCACGTAATTCAGGCGTTTTGACATCCCTGCCTTAATCTTTAGTAACATACTTATAAATTCAAAGATAAACAGTGTATTTAGTTATTGTAACATCTAGTAAAAAGAGGTAGAATTTATTACATTAAGACTCGGTAGTAAGCGGTAAGAGGATAACGCCACTTATTAATTTCCAATATTATTTTTATTTTTCTGCATTTTTAATTCAATTTATTTGTCCCTTACATCTCTACTAACATTTCGAAATAGGAATACCAAATAATTTATCCATTTATTATTCTTATATTCAATATACTTACAATTGCAGTTGCTATAATCAGACACAGGAAGTAGAGACGAAGTACTGGAGCTATTTTAAGCTGGAGAAAGCTGTGAATGTAAACAATAAAATACATGAAATGTCCTTTATCATTATCTTAATACACGTAGTGTAGTTACTGTAGACTGAGGTATTGGAATGATAGAGTAACTTATCGTTTTGTTATACGAAATAAACTGTTTGTTTTAACTGTCATTTGCTGAATATGATTTTGTTATAACTTAATAATAATAATAATAATAATAATAATAATAATAATAATAATAATAATAATAATAATAATAATGGCTTTATTTAACCTGGCAGAGTTAAGGCTCTGTATAGAAATATTTCCTAGCTTCGTAATCAGTCACTAGTCAGATCGTCCGGAAATAATGGATATGAAATGAATCACTTTTATAGAAAGATACTGTACAGTGTTAGAAATAATTTATGGCGCACAGATATTTTCGAAGTACAAGAAAGGAGATACTGCGCATGATCAGGGAACGAACGAACCACTAGTTGAGGTAATAACCATAGATAAAAAGTTCGTACCAAAGCAGTAGATTTCAGTTGAGTAAAGCGAGGAGTATAGATGTCACCCGCGCCTCGCCCTGCTCCCACACGCTACAGACGATACGCAGTTCACATAAACAACGCATAGTATCATTCTTTGGAGTTGTGTAGAGTCGTAAATAGTTTGAAGAATTTTATTAATTTATAATTTTGTTTTAATAGCTTAGATTTTGATATAGTGAGCTGTTCTGTTATTATTGTATTATTTATGTAACGTTAATATTATTCATGATTCCAAAAAAGCAAACTTATCTGTTATGAAATAATTATGCGAACAGGAGTGTGTAACAGGTTTATTTTTTCCCGGATTATTCTTCGTTAAATGTTGACGTCTTGTGCTGCTATGCACTCGGTTGTGTTAAAATTCAAGTTCATTCAACATCAGAATTAAGATGCGAACTTCCTAGCTGTCATTACAATAGAAATTAAATATTTTCTTCAAAGCAGTTATGGGTTCAATATTATGTACGAGATATACTATTAGGTTGACAAAGTTGTTGTTCACCTGACAATAGTAAGAAATATTATATCACATTTCAGATTTGCTGCAGTAAAGTCTTGTGACGTAGAACGAATATAATCAGAGTACAAATATTGTTTCTTTTTTTAACATAAAAGGAGTATTTCTTTTGATAAAGTGAAAATGTTCTTTGTTATTTGTTGTAATGAGGCTAGAATCATAAAATGTAGTGTAATAATAGTTAATTACTTATGAACAAATTATTTCATCCATAGCGAATGAAGTTATACTATATAACAGAAACAACTGTGAAAGATAATAACTCTATGTACCGGTATTTCATATTTAGTATATATTGGTACATAGAATACAAAATAAATGCATATTGTTGACGTAGTGTACACCCGTTTGCACACGCTCGTGTTCGGGGGCGGTTCGTATAAATAACTATTTTGTACTAAATGTTGAATAAAACGTTTCAATAAAATTACAAAACCAATGCAATTATTTCGAAACAGGGATAATTACGAAGATAAAAGTAGAGAATCAAGTCAAGAACAGAATATAAGTTGGAATGAATAAGTATATTGAAAACAATATAAAGAAAACAGAAAAAAGGACATGAATACTACATAATTTGCTAATTTTTTTTGTTTAATATCATTAAAATCAAATACCCTTGGTCGGGATTTCTTGTCAAAATTCAGTTGTTGGCCAGTTGCTCCATTTTTTCAGCTACGTTAGTGCCAGCTCTGATATATTTAAATTAACGTTACATTCAGAAACTCAGAGTTCATGTAATTTCAAAACTTATTCCACAATGTTTACTATGTTGTTGGAAATACATCGTCACTTTAGAAGGAAGAAATATATCTGATAAGCTATAATTATAAAGAAGCAAATAATGTAGAAATATTGCAGATAATGACGTATTACAGAAATATGTGTTTAAAGTACGAATAATTTCATATACAATGCGCCCAAGCATCGGATCGGGTCGGGTCGGGTCGGATCGGATCGGATCGGGTCGGGTCGGGTCGGACCGGGTCGGGTCGGATCGGATCGGGTCGGGTCGGATCGGGTCGGATCGGATCGGATCGAGTCGGGTCGGGTCGAGTCGGATCGGGTCGGATCGGGTCGAGTCGGGTCGGGTCGTGCTGTATCTCAGAGGTGATTATAATGCTATCGGTTCAGTTACATTACTGATCTATGAAGTTAATTCGCGAGTCACCCACAGTTAGCTCACGTTTTTCACTCTTCCGCAGTAACACGATAAGCTTCTCCATTTAGAAGTGTTCCCATAATTTTATTCTTGGTTTTTTAATATTTATTCTCGTTCCTTTATTATTGTGAAGATGATAATGATGATGACGATTATTATTATCATCATTATTAGGAAGAATATCTCCTGTAAAATTGTTATTTCAAGCACTTCATCTTCCGTAGGTTGGCATTTCTGATGTTACATGCGCTGTGTCTTATATAAAAAATGACGTAAGATGTTTAGTTCAGCATTTCGCCGATACAGCAGGACTCTCGATCGCTCTGCGGTTTTAATCGTCTTAACCACACATGAATATGAAATACGAAGGTATTATGGATATATTCATTTTTTTAGAAACAATATGAAATTTCAAAATTTTGAAATTGAATTGACCGTACTTTTAAGGAAGTGCTATTCCGTGAACGTAAATTTATTTGTGTACTTCACGAGGAGGACATTGTTGTTGATTTATCCATTTTCTTCTAAGATTATTGATAATTAAGTTACGCTGTTACTAATTTATCCCAAAGAGCTATTTCAAGTCATCAGCGACAAGACTGGCGTGCCAATAAGAAATTAACAATTTTGTGGTGATACTGTAGAGGTTCGGATTGGTTCCACTTCAACGCATTCTTAAATTCCTCTGAAGAAATGGTATATTCGCGAAATAGTCGCATGTAATGCACTGTAGTTCATATAAAACCATTACCTCTCTCTTTTGTAAGATAGTGTTATTAGCTAAATATACACACGATGGCCACTACCAGCTTAACGTACAGAAGAAATAACCTTGATTGAGATGCCATTTTTGATCCTAGAATTAACTGTGAATACAACAGACTTATTTTATCCGAAAAGTATTGTTAACATTGCTATTTTAAGATATAAATTAAATGTATTTCGTCACGATTTATAACATGATACATACACGATTACTAGAAGAAGTTAAGGAGAAGAAATGCGACGTAGGATTCATTTACTTGCGTGTTTGATTCGTACTAATGTACCTATAGTTATTACATTGCAGAGTGGTTATGCAATCTCTCCTCCTAGCGACTAGTTGGGGATGGCTACTAATGTTAATATGTGTCCCGTAACGTCCCTTTTCAAAATATAATTTACTAATATATTTTCTTATATTATCTTATCATACAGACACCGGCTACGGATTGAAACTCTCGGACAGTGATAGGATGTTGAAAATATCAAATAACAGATAACGAATTTATTCGAACCTAAAATTTCTGCAGTATTGACTATGGCGTACAAACGCAGAAACATAGAATTCCGTACTATGTTATTTATTATACATCCTGAATATTAAATTGCTTCAAGTGTAGAGTTTGAACATCCTTTAAAACATTAAAAATTGAAATGTAGTTTCCATTCAATAGATGCATGATCACAAGAGTGACATCATAGTTACTAGATATCCTAATGTATTTAGTATGAAAATGCATATAGCATACAGTTACTACATACTGAACTTATAAGCAAATACATATTGTCTCTACCTGTCATGGAAAAAATCTGTCTACCTTTTAAGTTCACTTCTTTCCGTGTATTTAAATTTATGATGCCTATCAAACTGCATTATTTACTGTATTCTAACATATTATTATATTGGCTTGTGTAGTGCATTTATGACACCTGTTTACAGCACAATAATTGCACATTTATAGTAATGTTATAGTTAGCTACGATATGGGTCTCATAACGTGTCGTAATATGACATGGAAAAGTTATCAAACGAGGCTGCAGGCCTCGATTGATAACCAGTCCAGTATTCTAATATAGAGTTACGATAAGTATATCGTACAATATTTTATCCACTTTGACACAAATTATGTATTTTTAAATAAAAGTAACAGTATTATTTTCATTAATTGTGACCAAGCATCATAGATTTAAAAAAGACGTATGACTCGGTTAAGAGAGAAGTTTTGTATGATATTCTTCATGAATTTGATATTCCAAAGACACCAGTTTGATTAATGAAAATGTGTCTCAGTGAAACGTATAGCGAGTCAGTCTCTGTCTTATGCATTTCCAATTAACTTCGCGCCAGGATGAGCACTATCACCTTTAGTTTTTAACTTTTCTCTAGAATATGTCATTAGGAAAGTCCAGGATAACATACAGTGTTTCGAGTTGAACGGCTTATATCAGCTGCTTGTCTATACGGATGACGTGAATATGTTGGGAGAAAATCCAGAAAATATTAGAAAAAACACGTGAATTTTACATGAAGCAAGTAAAGAGATAAGTTTGAAAGGATATCCCGAAAATACGAAGTATACGATTATATCTCGTGACCAGAACATAGTACGAAATTGG
Organism: Periplaneta americana; assembly: GCF_040183065.1. Lineage (NCBI taxonomy): Eukaryota > Metazoa > Arthropoda > Insecta > Blattodea > Blattidae > Periplaneta > Periplaneta americana. The sequence goes on along the minus strand of NC_091129.1, from coordinate 85,207,054 downwards.
AATATAAAAATTGAAATTTACCCTTTCAGGAAGTGAAAAAGTTCAAATATCTAAGGGAAACAGTAACAAATATAAATGACACTCGAGAGGAAATTAAATACGGTACCGGTACACATTAAATATGGAAAACGTCTATAATTATTCGGTTGAGAAATTTGTCATCCAGTTAGCTTTCAAAAAAGCTGAAAGTTAGAATTCACAAAACAATTATATTACAGGTTGTTCTGGATGGTTGTGAAACTTGGACTCTTACTTTGAAAGAGGAACAGGAGAAAGTTACTTAACGCAGAACTAGACGCATTGTGTTCTTCACCTAACATAATTAGAAATATTAAATCCAGACGTTTGAAATGGATAGGGCATGTAGAACGAATGCGTGAATCCAGAAATGAAAATAAGGTGTTAGTTGGGAGGCCGGAGGGAAACAGACGTTTGGGAAGGCCGAGACGTACGTAGGAAAATATTAAAATTCATTTGAGGGAGGTGGGATGTGATGGTAGAGACTGGATTAATATTGCTGAGGATACGGAACGATGGTGGGCTTATGTGCTGACGGCAATGAATCTCCAGGTTTTTAGAAAGAGATTTGTAAGTGTTACTGTTTTATGTAGACCTATAATAATGCGAGTACCATGAGATATCATCCAAGAAATCTGAACTGTACGTACCTAGGTTTGATGTCCATTCTTCTTGTTAAGTGGCAATGTTTTTCTACTGAAAGTGTGTACAAATGTCTGTTATGTGGATGGTGAGCGAAATATCTAAGTATGTGAGAATACTGTGATATTTATCAAAAGTTTCAATATCGTTTCTTGCTATCTTATTTAGCATTGTTTAACAATATCATTATGGACCAAACATCATCACCACCGTCAACATCTTCATCATGGTCACAACAGCCCAAAGTGGTACGGGCTTTCTTAAAACGTTTTCACCATTCTTCTTTTTTAACAGAAAAATTCTCCATTCCCTAATTTTCGAACTCTCTGTGTCTCGTGTCACAAAATCTTCCAATTTTACTTTTGGTCTTCCATCTTTCCTTGTCTTTTTGGCGTTATATTGAATACTTTCTTGATAATTCTACTCGTACTGATTGGCATTAGCATGTAATAGATGTCCAGCTCATTCTAACCTTTTAATGTTTATGTCCACAATAATATTTTTTTTATTAAAAATAATGGGTACATTTCTTCTCGATACTTCATTTTTTGCATTGGGCCAATTTGGAATCTTAGAATTCGTTTTTATAAATTGTTTAGATATCTTTTATCAGATTTTGACAATCGACAGATCTCAGAAACATGTACTTGAGGTTAGCTGACTAAAATTTATAAATCATAATCTTAAATTTTTTACTAGATATTAACTATAATATTGGATGTTTCCTGAGATCGTGAAAGCATACATTTGCACTGAGTATATAATTTCAGTTTCCTGGACAAACTGTGAAATTTGACTAATATAGTTTTTCTAAGCGGCTCTATAAATTCGGAGCAGGACATAAGCGTGAAATGAAAAAAAAAATTGCATCAGTACACAAGAGCAAATAAAATCACGCTTACGGGCTGAAGCCGTGCACTCCGAAATTCGCGATGATGGGCTGGTTACTTCTCTGCTAATAATGTTGGAATGAATTGTGGCAATAAAGGCAAAGGAAAGTATAGATCTAGAAACAAAATTTGAGCCACCTGAATTTTTTGCTTCTGAGCATGCGCAGTATGTTACAACTGGAACATGGAAATTTCAGGTGGCCCAAATTTAGTTTCTGGGTCTGTACTATTAATTTCCGATATCGGGTATTTCAGTATTTTAAAAATCTACGTATAGCTCTAGGCGTCGTATAACAAAAGTGTGTTACTTCCAAGGTGGTGTGTTTCTGTCGAGGTAAGGGGTATAGATTAGTTCTGTGAACTGTTCAGCACAGCTCCTACTCATCAAAAGCATCCCAATTTTCCGATGCTGTACAAAGCACATGCATTCAAACAGATATTTGCAGATTTTCACCCGAGTTGTGGGTTGAGCCTCCATCAAACTCTCCTTGCATAAAAAAAGCAAACTTCTGAAAGATATGGATTTATTGAATCTCTCTGTATATATATTTTTTTACAAATAAATGAAATGAATTAAAATCTGAAATTTACTTGAAGGTGAAATTACAACGATCACGGGTCATAAGAATAGAACAAAAGGTAAGAGAATAATTCGTGATTAAAGCCTGGAATGATTGTACAAATAAAAATATAACCATACTGCAGTTCCTAAAAATAATGGGCCTCTAGTTTCAACAGAATAAGCTGTATACTCTGCCACACATCACAAAGAGGTGCCTTGTTTTTCTTATTACTTAGTCTGTTCGCTCTTATTAGTTCCATATTACACCTAACATTTTCGCGATTTCTTCCTGTTATTTTCGCTGTATTTGCGCATATGGGATGCAGCCTTTGAACCAAGTAAAGATGGATCTGAATTGAAGGGTTCAGAAACATAGAAAGCCAAGCGCCATTTACTGAAACTGTAGAAAACAAGGGTTAAATTGAAGTTATCAACAGTAATCTCACTAGAGGTTCTGATTTATCTAGAGAAAATCAAAACTCGAGTGGGATTTAATTGACTATTACACGATTAGAAGAAAGTATATAAAGATCAGAAGTAACGAAGTACTCCAATACAATAAAATATTGACTTACGAAAATACAAAACTGTCTTCAAATTTGTACCATCTCAACATTATAAATATTACGCAAGTAGATGGCAGGAGTGTGTCATGAATAGCTGTTTTCTCATGAGTTGTGCCAACTATGGAATCTTCATTGAACTCTGTGGACGGTTACTGGTCAAGAAGGCTTTGTTGATTCAGTTTCATTCTTATTAAAACAGTTGCATTCCACTTAATTTATCCCGATCCCAGTAATCAACGTCACTTGTCAGATGATTTTCAATAAATCTTAGTATTAAACAATCTCTGATATGTGGCTATTCATAATATCATATAGCAGAAGCTATAACATAACCTAAATAATATAAACGAGTGTTAGAAAAGTTTTAATTAGGGCTGATGAAATAAACAAGAAACATTTTAATTAACGATGATGAAATAAAAAATAAACGTGAATAATTTTAAAAGAAACAATTATTGAAAATAGGTACAATTTTCAAATTTGAATGCTTTAGTGATTGGTGGTTCAGTTGATGTTATATTGGACGTGTGCGTAAAAGAAGTGAACTCGGTGATGTATATTGCGTATCCCTGAACTTATTCAGGATTTCCGAATGGTGCTCTTCATTTACTTGTAAATACGATTTCAGGGAAGATGCATACCTATGACGAGTGATCTTTATTAATTCTTGTTCTTGAATGCCAATGTGACTCACATTTGAAAGTGCTGTACATCGACTGGAGTGGTTTGTAATTTTCTGTTTTTTGATGTCCAGACCAGTGCAGTTTGAAATGTTGGCAAACAAAGAAACAAATGCTAGGGTAGTGATAAAAATAAACAAATGCTAGGGACGCGATAAAATTAAACAAATGCTAGGGACGCGATAAAATTCTGCGATAAGCAGCCATGATTGTTTGAAAGACGTCCTTTCGTACCGTTTTATTGGTCAAAAGTAGTGTGACGTAGTAAAAGTGTAATAGTCACCATAATTCAATGGAAACATATAGCAAGTAATATAAAGTATACACATTCAAACTAAATGATATGTCAATCTTCATTAAATTATGGTATTCACTTAACTTTAACCTTTGCTTTCTCCGTTTTTAATAAAAGGCGCTTGGCCCACTATGGCTCTGAACCCTTCAATTGGCCTATGGCATTTTGTTTTATCAAAATTTTCCACGAACAAAGAACATTAGTAAGTTTAGTAAATTCTTTTGAGTCCAAATTATTCTTCATCCGATAAAAGTCGTGTTTTAGCATTTTCTTTGCCGTCATGAATCGAACGTTCTTTTAACTTTTGATTGCTTTGTGATGATTGTAATGATAATGATAGTAAAGTTCAGGATTCAAAACAGTGACGAAATGTTCATTTGATGGATTTGTCTGTCAGTCTCTCTGCTAATACTGGTACTAACAATTCTATTCCAGACGCATATCTGCATAAACAAAATGTGGAAATAAAAACTTCTAGGAATACTTAATCTTTGAAATGTAGAAGAAAAAATATAATAATTTTAATAAACAGATACAGTCAACTTTCAATATAGTGAACTCGGTTATAGTGTACATTCGGCTATAGTGAACCTAAATCGTTTGTCCCGATCCGCATACATTAAAAAGTACATTAATATTCCCGTTTATAGTGAACCCTCGCTTCGGTTATAGTGAACCTTGTCTCCTGACAAATTCTTATTTGAAGTCAGACCTTCTTGTATTAAACTGAAAGAATGTGTTGAGAACAACAGTTTAAGTTTCTTACTCCTTTAGGCAAAGACAAAGGTAAGATAGTGATTCCTATACTGTGAGCTGTACTGTAAATCCAGGCAACGCGTGACGACCTTGCCTCACTCCACTGTCCAAGGATTGACATTCTGTTCTCAGGCACTCTACTGTTATTTCTAATCCTCCTCCGTCAAAGGGTTGCCTTTTGTTGTCAGAAACATTTCAATTATGACGGATAGCATCCAAACAATGAAAAATGAAATTGCCTTCTTTTGTTAAAGGGGAATGGAGATTATGTCCAGAGCATAAATGAAAGTAAGATTTCGATGACTTTCAAACTGTATCAACCCTCTCCCAGTTTCCGTTAAGTGACCCGGGAAATTCCAAGCCTTAGTACGCAGTCACACCATAACAGCATTTGCCGTTTCCACCTGATCAATCTGTTTCTAGTGTTCCAACAGTGAATGTACTGTATAAAAATGTCGAATCGTAAAGTATTTTCTTTGGAAGATAAGGCGAATATTATTAGTGACATTGAACGTGGTCTTTCGCAAGCGGACATGTGTCGACAGTATTATTTAAGTAAATCAACTGTAAGTAACTGTATACTATATATAGGCTAGTGTAATCCATTCCACAAAAATTAAATATTTTATTTTCTTGTTCACAATTTTATTCATTTCTGTCATTTAAAGTTAGGACAGAGACACTTCGGATACAGTGAACCTCAGATAAAGTGAACAAAATATGCAAGACCGCTGAGGTTCACTACATCCGGAGTTGACTGAATATAACTTAATAAAAATACAGTGGTAAATCTTGAGGAATATTCTTTTATTGGAATAAAATTGTAGAGTTGGCATCGCAGTTTATAAATTTATATTAATTTATTTATACTGGTGAGAATTTTGCTAGGAATTAATACAGTAACAGCCATCTCTGTGACAAATATAACTTGTGAGACCTCGACCGTAACATTCATCTCAGCAGCCCCTTGCAGATCTCCAACAGTCAATGTCGTCATCGTCTATAAATCCAGTAAAAAGTCACATGTTATTGGACTTAAAACAGTTTCCTGTTGGTTACTTACATTATTGACCAAAGAAAAAGAGATTAACATTATTCTTGCGAATGCACACTCAAATAAAAATAAATAATTTCTCATTACTCGAAGTAGGAAGGCAAAATATACCGTTTTCAATAGTGCACACAAATACATGTTTACAGTATATCTGATATAGAAATGGTAGTTTTGAAATACTGTTTCCCTAACGACCTGCGCGTTCTTCCATCTGCACAGTCTTTCATCGAAAATTATACAACAAATTTGGTTTATAGTCCGGGTTTACTGGCAAACACATAAGGAGTAATATATATTTAATAATTATACCAATATGAAATGACGTATGTATAGAGTATTCCTTCATGTAACCGACAGGTTTTGTCAGCATGTTTAATTGTTCGTTCTAAGCAAAATTTCATGATACATCATAGAGCCCTTTGGTTTCGTTCTCGAGGTATGAACTGAAATACCAACGTACCGTACAAGATATTAATTGAGCCATTAATTATGTATGCTTGTCCTGCTTGGAAACACGTACGTCTTACAGTTCACTAGAAAATTTAAATTTTCCAAAACATTACTGGATTTCCTAGTGTTACACCAGTAAAGTTAATTTACAAATAACTATTAATCTGTAAAATAGACGATATTATCTCTCCTGTAATCAAGCACCCCGTATTAATATACAATCTTACACTAGTAATAAGCCACTAAAGGTCATATTCATAGACATTCTTAGCGCGGGCTTCCGGTGGATGATCAGTGAACTGAAGTTTTTCGTATTCATAAACCTTTGTTAGCGATATGATATGATATGATATTATATGATATGATATGATATGATATGATATGATATGATATAATATGATACGATGTAATATGATATGATACGATATGATATATGATACGATGTGATATATGATATGTTACGCTGTAATATGATATGATACGATACGATATGATATGATATGATATGATATGATATAATATATGATATGATATGATATATGATACGATGTGATATGATATGATATGATATATGATATGATATGATATGATATGATATGATATGTGATATCATACGATGTGATATGATATGATATGATTTGATATGATATGATATGATACGATGTGATATATGATATTAGTATATTATGATATGATGTGATATGATATGATACGATGTGATATATGATATTATTATATTATGATATGATGTGATATGATGATATGAGATATGATATGATATGAGATATGATATGATATGATATGATATGATATGATATGATATGATATGATATGATATGATATATAATATGAATCCTGTACAAGTAATCAAGCGATAGCCGGGGCTAGTTTAGCACGCTCGTAGGTCGGGCTAGTGAAATGTCTATGCATAGCACCCTTAGTTTCTAGTTAGGGTAACTATAACACGTGTTTAGATAAAGACACGAGTTCTAAGAGCATTCTCAATATTTTCGCCTATAGGGTACAGAGATTCTACATAAATTATGTTCAAAAATTTTATTTGTATGCTTAAATCAGTGAAAATCTTGTTGATAGACTTTGGAGTGGCATTTCTTCGGCGGCATTTTACATAGAGTTAAAGAAATCGAACACACTTTTTTTTATACATGAGGCATGTAAGTACTTTCGTTCTGATTATTTTTAATATATTCTGTAACCTTTAAATGTATCTGTTCGTTGGTTGTACCTCATCATGTTGAAAACTATGAGTCAGGGTAAAATGGCGTACTATCTATTAGGATAAAATTACGCCCTATGCGGTTTTAGGTGGAAAACAGATCTATCCTACATGAATTTGGAATATTGATGAATCAGCACTATCCGCAGCTGTTCAAAGACCATAGAAAATCCTTGCAGCTCAAGGAAAGTACAGTAAGTAGGGACTATAAAATGCGCCAATCGAGATTAGCAAGATAAAGTGGTACCGTATGAGCTCTCCTGGAAATTTTGCTATGACTGCTTTGATATTTGCATTATTATTTTTTTTTCATTCTCTATTTTCAAATATACCTACACTGTATCGTTCTTTTGCATCTTTTATTATCTAAATTATTTGTCTATGTTCCATTTTCTCTATTTTACAACACTTATATCACTTATGATTTCCCCGTTATTGTATCCTCTGTTTATTTACGAATTTATCTCTTTCTCCTCTCTTCACTTTCTTTTATTTCCTCTTCCCGTCAATTTATGTCTATATTACTCCTATACTTACAATAACCCTGAATGCTACTCCCAACCCACAACATTGAATCACATTAAATATCTAATTCACTCGTATGTATGTATGTATGTATGTATGTATGTATGTATGTATGTATGTATGTATGTATGTATGTATGTATGTATTCACACTGCTAATGGGTATGTGTGTATGTGTATTTATTTACACTGCAAGTGGGCAAGCACCCGGTGGCAGTGGTATATACAATATTAACAATACACAGTTAAAATGATAAGCTATACACAATAAAATTTACAATACATAATACAATTTACAACACATATACAATTTTATACACAATACAATAAGAATACACAATACAATTTAACACAATAATAATAAAACATAAAATAAAACACCTAATTTTACAACACAACCTACATAATTATGTATAGGTCCTACATAAGTTTCAATAGTCTTTCACTTTACTCTCATCTCATTCCCTGTAGTGGCACTATGACGCATTTCACTGACACTTTAGCACACATTTCACTGAAACTCTGTAACACATTTCACTGACACTATAGAACACATTTCATTGACGCTATAAATTATCACTGATCGGAACTGTTCACTGCACTGTAAAACCATAACTTCACTGACTCACCTCGCTTCACTGATACAACAGTTCAAATAAGTCAAATAATTGCATTCTTATGCATACTTATAAACAGAACTACATTTAAACTAAATATCTCTAGTCTAAGGCCCTCTTACACGCTATTTTTAAATAATTTACAATTCAAACCAAGGAAGTAAACTCGTCAGGCTAGATAAATACATGTCACCTTAAAAAATAAATGTTGAATGTCACCTTAATTTTAATTTTCACTTTATACACAACTCTTTAAATTATTCTTGAATCTCCTTAAGGAAGGACAGCCCTCAAAGACCGCTGCAGGTAGGTCATTCCAATCATTTATAGTTCTATTTAAAAATGAGAATTTACCTACATCCGTTTTCTGTTTCCTACATTTGATTTTAAAATCATGATCGTTCCTACCATAGTACGTTGGCTTTTCTAACCGAGCCGTTATGTCTACCCATGCTTTCTGACCTAGATGTGCTCTATACAATGATGTTATTCTAGTTTTCCTACGTCTGTTTTCCAAAGTTTCCCATTTAAGTTCTTTTATCGTATCGTTCCCATCTTCTCTTTTACCTTTAACAAATTTAGCTGCCCTATACTGGATTCTTTCTAAGGAATTTATCTGATATATTCTATAGGGATCCCAACACGTAGTTCCGTATTCCATTAACGGTCGCACTAATGTTAGATATGCTATTTCCCTCGATTTGGGGCTAGCCTTTCTCAAGATTCTCATAATAAAGTGAAGTGCCCTCCACGCTTTGCCTGTAACATTATCAACATGCTCTCCCCAAGAAAGTTTGGAGTTTAAATACACTCCTAGGTATTTACAACATTGTTCTTGCGGAATTACAACACCACTGAATTCGTAATTAAGACTAGTCTCCTCTCGGGTTTTACAAAATGTTATAGATTTACTTTTAGAACCATTTATTTTCATCCTATGCTTTAACGCCCAGTTATAAATGTCATTCAAGTCTGTTTGAATAGACTCTACATCTGAATTATTTCTAATCTTTCTATAGATAATGCAGTCATCTGCAAATAGCCTCACATTTGATGTAATATTCTGGCATAGGTCATTTACGTATATTATAAAGAGTAATGGACCCAGAACGCTGCCCTGTGGCACCCCTGAACTTATATTTCCAATTTCCGATATTTCATGACCTACTCTAACTCTCTGGGTTCTACCTTTTAAGAATTTTTGGATCCATAGCACCACTCTTTCATCTATTCCTAGCCTACTTAACTTATCTATTAATATGTCATGTGGCACCAAATCAAATGCTTTCGAAAAGTCAATCACAACTGCATCGATTCTTCCGCCTCTATCTACCTCTTCAGCTAGATCCTGAACCAGCGACGTAATTTGACTATCACATGAGAAGCCTTCCCTAAAACCATGCTGGCGGTTGGAAAACCAGTCTTTCGCATTTAGAACATGACGAATATAATCCGATATCAAATGCTCCATGACTTTACATACGACAGATGTAAGGCTAATCGGTCTGTAGTTTCCGACATCTAATTTATTTCCACCTTTATGTATGGGTACCACTATAGCTGATTTCCAGTCACATGGAATAGCTGCATTGTTTATGGAAACATGAAATATACGCATTAAGTATGGAATTATGGCCTCGGAACCTAATTTAAGAATCTCTGTAGCAATACTATCTGGTCCTCGAGACTTCCGATTTTTTAATTTCGTTATTCTCTCTCTAACCCCTTTGGAAGTTATTTTGAAAGTCGAATTTGGCTCACATTCACGGTCTGTGACACAACCACTCCTATCAGCGGGATTATTATTATTATTATTATTATTATTATTAGTATTATTATTATTATTATTATTATTATTATTATTATTATTATTATTATTATTATTGAAAACCGAAATGAAATAGGAATTTAATAAGTCGGCCTTTTCTTTGTCATCAGTTATACTTTCTCCGTTCTGATTTCGTAAAAGCACTACTCCTTCATTTTTCCCTTTTCTCCTGCGTACATAATTATAAACCTGTCTCCAATTGTTACTTTCATCTTCTTTTAAAATAGTTTTTAGAAAATTTTCCTGAGCTAACCTTTTTTCACACTCAAGTTTCTTAATTAATTCGATATATTTTTCCCAATGCTCATGGCTCCGTTTACGTTTGCTAAATGCGCGCCTTGTCTTTTTCTTTAAGTAGCGAATATAATTAGTGTAATATTCTGGGTCCGGATTTTTCTTAATTATTTTAGAAGGTACACATTTTACTAATGCCTCGAAAATTATACACTTAAATTTATGCCACACATTTTCCATATTTCCTTCAGTCCTTAGAAAGTCATCATGCTTTTGTCATAGAAACGTTTGTAATTCATGGACATCGGTTTTGTTAAAATTCCAGACAGACAGTGGACTTGACCTCGGATTTACTGTGTTTTTCCAGAAGATTTCTAATAAGACGCTATTGTGATCACTTATTTTATGAAGACTTTCAGAGTTGACAAAGAGAGAGACAGGTCTTAGTAGGTAAACATCTAAGAGGGCATTGTCACGCGTCGGACCATTTACTACCTGCTTGAAATCTTTACGCCAGATCAATTCATTAACAAGGGTCTGTGCATCTGAATTTGTACCTGAAATCCCGTTCCAGTTAATTTTCGGGAGGTTTAGATCCCCAGCAATTACTACGTTTCGGTCTTCTGATACTGTATTAAGATATTCATTTAGTTTGTGCAAAGTTAAATTGTTTAATTCACTGGGTGGTCTGTAACATGTTATTACATCTAAGGTTTCCCGCCCATTTCTTATCTGAACATTCAATATTTCAACTTCCTCATGTATCCACAGAAGATTGCTACTTATTTCTATCTTAGTACAAACGAAAACTCCCCCTCCCTTTTCACTTCTATCCTTTCTGAAGACTCTATAATCCGACCTAAAAATTTCCGAGTCATTTATGTCTTCCCTAAGCCATGATTCCGTCCCAATTATTACATCTGGATTATAAACATCGACCAAGTTCCAAAACGGAATAAGTTTATTTCTAATACTTCGGCAATTAACCTGCAGTAGTCTTAGTAGGCCTGTCCTTACTTGAACATTCTGAATCCCCGTGGCACCTCGCCGTCACTGCAGGTCTACGCTGCCCGCGGATAGGTCTTCGACCGCACCGCCCGCTGGTAGTCTCTCGACCCCTCCACCCGCTGGTAGACTCACACCCCCGCTGACCGCCGGTAGTCCCACGCCCCCGCCGTCGGCTGATGGTCCTTCGGTGCCGCTGCCAGCTGATGGATCCTCGATCCCGCCGCGCCATGTTGTAGTAACTACCCGCGCGAAGAGGGATCCCATGTCTGCAGCCCCCCTCCGATTTAGGTGGATTCCGTCTCTTCCGAAGCATCTGTCGTCTATCCAGGAATTTGGATCGACGAAACGCGCACCAAGACACTCCGCTACCCACTCGAAAGCTTTATTCACACGACCCACTTTTCTCCAGTTCACATCCCTCCGTCTGACGATTCCACTGATGACAGTCCCAGCTGCCGGATATTTCTTCTTCGTTTCCATCACCAAGTCATATACATCTGCCATGATATAATCAACACCTCTTCGCAAATCGTTTGTTCCTACGTGAAGGACGATGTTTTTCGGGTCCCCTCGTTCCTGATTTTCGATCACGCTTTTCATTTCATTCACTCTAATCCCAGGGTAACACTCTGTCGCCAGCTCCGATTGTAGATTCCCTACGTGTCGAATGATGGAGTCTCCGATGATAACACTTGCCGCACCATGCTTCTTCTTCTCCTCCCTCTCTTCGCCATTTTCCTTTTCCCGTCGCAACAACTTATTTTCGTCCTCCAGAAACTTGATCCGTTGCTCCGCCGTCTCTAGATTCTCCCGTAGCTTCTTCACCTCGTTCCGAAGACCGATGAGCTCCCTGCTGCCTGCCTCGTTCCCGCAGTCCTTGCACAGCCACGTTTCTTCTACTATCTGTTCCCTCTTGATCTTCTGACAAGTCAGATGGAACCACTTCTCGCACTGGTTGCACAGTACGCCTACTCGTAGGTTCTTTCTACAGCTGCCACACTTGACACTGATCACTCCGTTGTCGCTTGCAGGTCCTGGATTCAGTTCGATACCACCAATAATTAGTAGTATCGCGATCACTATGTGAAAGAAGAGACACTCAGCCAGACCTGCCAAAGCTGTCCCTTTCACGCTCCGCTGCATCCTTGACCTGGCCGCCCAGCCTATTCTTGCCCGGTACAGCTCCAATTCACAGCCCATTGCTCAAACCTTTTCTCCGCTGCGAAAAATACGTCCTTCCTCTCCACCGGCCTGAAGAAGACACTCAATAATGACAATTAATAATAAACACAACTAATAAAAAATATTAATAGTTAATAATAATGATAAAATAATAATAATAATAATAATAATAATAATAATAATAATAATAATAATAATAGTAATAATAATAATAATAATAACAAGGATAATCCTAAATTAAATGAAGCACGATCACTTAAAATAACATTTAATGTAAATCTAACTTGAATCTTAACCCTAAGTTCGAACTAAGACCCACGAGTGTGATAGGCTCACACCTGCACAAGTACCTTTCGGCACTACACTTATTTCTCTGTCAATTCACTCACTGCACTGATTCTATTCTGATTTCACTATCACTTCAAAAACATTTCACTGTTCAAATACTTAGCACAGCCACTATGAACTATAGGACTTCACTGACACAAACACACTTCACTTACACAATATACTTCACTGACACTAGACACTTCACATTTCTCTGACACAACATACTTCCTCACTGATACAAGACTTCAAATAACAAAATATCAATTACACTGTATAATAATGTGTATAAAATACTACCGTCTATTAGTAAAGTCCTTAAGCCTATTTTAAATACATTTTTGGTTATTGGTAAAGTCTTTAGTAAGTCTGCAGGTAAAGCATTCCAGTCCCCGATAGTACGATTGAGAAAAGAAAACTTTCTAGTGTCCGTCCTCTGTCTCCTTTCCCTCAATTTGTATGAGTGGTCTTTCCTTGAAGAGTAATTTGGCGGCTGCAACCTATTTTTTATTTCTCTCCAAGCAGGCTTAACTCTGTATGTTTTGAACAGTGAGCATAATCGAATTCCGTTCTCCGATCTGTGAGTGTGTCCCATTTTAATGGTGAATTATTATGACAACAATTGAGAGCCCGTTTTTTAATCTTTTCCAGTGTCTTAATATGTTCTAATCTGTAAGGATCCCAACATGCAGCACCATATTCCATTACTGGACGAACTAGTGATTTATATGCAATCTCTTTTGATTTATCACAACCTTTTCTTAGTACCCTCATCACAAAGTGTAATGCCCTCCTTGCCTTTCCCGCTGTGTCAGTAGCGTCCAATTTATCTCTCTTCCACTTCTCAATTGTTCAGATGTTCCTTCACTTTAATTTTCTTTCAATCATTGTTTGTTTGTCTATGTTACTATTATCTTACACTTTCTTCTGTATTCCTATTCTAACACTTTTACTATTCCTGAATTTCTTGCACTCATATTTTAGCACTCTTCTTCATTGCCAATTCCATCCTACTTACTATTCTGTCCTCTATTTCGGTATTTCATAACCTCTCAAATCCCTCTCTAATCTGTCCTCATAATCACTAATATCTGATAGTTGCTTTGTTCCTTTGCTCGTTCTTATCATGTCTTTATCTTTCATTTCTTCCGTTAGTTTTGTCTATGGTCCTGGCTTAGACACTTTCAGCTGTTTCCATAACAGTAAGATATCTTCTTCTAACTGTCCCATGTTTTTTTTTTATCTGTGTGGTTTATTTTGGTCAGCTGTCGTGCTCTATTAGGCTATTTCGTATGTCGCTCATCACTGAAAACCAGTGTGCAATTTTCTAGAAATTACCTAAAATGCCGATTAAATAATTTAAAAATTGGGATGTTGAAACTGACCTACATGGTACACAAATCCATGCTAAAATTGAGATAATATGTTTATAATTTTTAGATTTTAATGCTGCTGGTTCTTTTTGATTACGTTCAACAAATTTCCTTTGACTCTTGGTGTTGCGTTGTCTTTCAGAAACTGTTTTTGCAGTTTTAACGTTTATTTTACGTAATTTATGTAATAATGTCTGTAGTAATGTCATTTATTAGAACTATTTATTAGGACTATTTCTTGAATAACATAAAAATGTAAATAATATATGCCTATCCCTAAAATTCGCTCACAAAATATTAATAATTGTATATTTATGAATACTTAACCTATTCAGTTATTGTGAAGTTGAAATATATGAATATCGATTACTGCAATAAAAAAATTCGATGTTATTGAGTAATGCCAATTGCGAAAAGCGAAATAGAGGTTTCACAGTTACTAACAAATATATTCTGTTACTAGAAAAAATTCAAAATAAATTTCTAAAATGGTTATATTACAGACTTTATAATGATTATTCTGCCTATGAGAGTTATGCTACAATGCTTCAACATTTCCATTTTACTAGTTTGCAAATTCGACGAAATTATCAATCTTTAAACTTCCTTCATAAAATTATTAACAATAAGTTGGACTGTGTTGGTTTATTTTATTATATAACATTATATGCACCTAAGCTTAAAACGAAATTTCGAAATTTGTTTTACATACCAAGGACAAATAGTGAATCCCACAAAAATTCCCCAGTTTTCCAAATGTTACAGTTATACAATAAATTACATCCTCATCCTAATGTTGATATTTTCAATATGAATTTCTCTAGATACAGAATTATTTGTTATCATATTTTACAGAATATTGTTGTTAGTTCATTTGAAGCTACTTTCACACCTTATTTCAATTTTTCTTTTTTTTCTTTCTCTTATTTCTATTTTGTTTCAGTTTTTAATAAGTGTATGTTTCCTTTTCCTTGTTTATGTTTTATAAATTAATTTGTTAGTCGTGAACGTTGTAATTGGGCTTTGCCTGTTGTGTTCAACAACAAATAAATAAATAAATAAATAAATAAATAAATAAATAAATAAACAATGTTAATTACAAGTATACTGCGCTCTTCTCTTATTATAACAGAAATACATGTCCATTATCTGCTGAAACCATAATTTAATTTAAACATTTTATAATATAATTACAAGTAACCTGATTAATACATTAATTAAATGAAGAATTGTTGAAAACGCAGTTATCAAATCTGAATGAAGAAGTGTAATCTTTTTAGATAGCTTACAATGGACATGGAATTAGAAGGTGAAGATGTAGATGTGAAAGTAGGATTTCGCACTTTATTTGGTACTTCATTGTTACATTATACACTACACCGAGAATTATGAACTATTGTATGTAGCCTAATATGTGTGGAGACAGCTAGTAATGCTTATGTATTCACATTACAGTGAGACATATGTTGCTACACCATCTCTGTACAGATAATTAAAACCCAAATTTTATTACGTCATACGGAAGGCAGTTTGTTCAGAGACCTTGTATATAATACTATACAAGGTCTTTGGGTTTGATATGCGCTGATCTTACATAAATTTGAACATCGGATTTTTTATTAATTGTTTAATTTCAATCACGTAATACAAATTTGATGGGCTAAAATTAGGTTAGTTTACCTATGGGAGTGCGACCAATATCAACGATGCCTTATTTCGATCGTTACTTCGTGTTACAGGAAAGTATTTTCCATAGCTCGACAAATGCATTCTCGCTGTAGTATGTAAAGGAACTAAAGCTGCATTTACATAGTTCAATTTTCCTTGCGCGTATGCATGCAATCTGGGAAGAATATTGAAAGAATCAAGAAGATTTTGTCCACATGGTGCGCCGTTTTGAAATCTTCACTGAGTAAATATACTAATTAATATTAAATATCAATATTGCATTCATTGCTTGAATCCGTAAAGATGAAAGAAACGTGTAGATGGATATTAATGGAATCATGCTCATCGATGTACGGTGAAACAGTTGGCGACACTGACTAAACAAAAGAACGACCATGCGATAAATTGATAGCGATAAATCTAGCTGCAAAAATTCTAATGTCTGACTATGATTGGTTGAAATTAAAAATTTCATTACACTTCATTGGTTGAAAATGGAATGACGTCACTTAAACGAAATAGTCCATATATTAACAGTGAATATAACAGTACAGTGCTCCTTAACAATGCATTGCAACATAACGCGCTTGAGCGTCTGAAGGCTGATTCACAATAAACCGGAAACGGAAACGACAACGAAAACGAGAACGGAAATAATGTTAAATAATTTATTTTAACAAATTTTTCGTTCTCGTTCTTGTTGTCGTTTTCAATTCCAAGTTTATTGTGAACCAGCATTTACGTAAGGCGCTTTACCTTTGCAATAAACCTGCAATTAGTCACAATAGTACACTTATTTAAGTAATACGACTAGTAAGAGAACAGCACTGATTGATAACAGTACTCACAATGACTGAGTCCCGACTTCGACTATCTAGAGCAGTGGTCGGCAAAGATAACGCCACATAAAATTCAGCCTGCGATACACAGCAAAGGGAAGGTACGAGGGGATGTGATTAGTGATATGCGAAAATAACTTAGTGATTTAAGACGGTGCTTATTCCGTCGGATCCCGGCCAATCAGTCATTGATACGAGTGCACCTCCGTACATAATATGTAGACATTGTCCTACGTTCATAGACATCTATGACGTAGTGCAGATGGCGGGCTACTAGAGGGAACCCACGAGGTGGAACTTAAACTGAAACGATTCGATCCGACACCGAGTTGGGAATCCGGTGTGACTTAGTGGATAAAGCATCAGCACATAGAGGTGAAAACCCGGGTTCAAATCCCGGTGCCGGAGAGAATTTTTCTCCGTTCCACTACTCTTTCATCATTATGTCTATTTGCTGTTACGTAGTATTTCAATAATTATTTGAAACGGGTATTTACAATAGCTAATTAGCTAAAGAGAAGTTAATTTATTTCATATATATATGTATTAATAAATACGCCATTTTGTATTTAAACTATATCTCGAAATTGCATTACGCTCGTTGCGGGGACCCGTCAGGAATCAAATCATATGAAAACCCTCGACACAGCTGGATAATATAATAGACTCGTCCATGCTATAAAGTTTAATCATCTCGTACGTATGTAAGCAATTGTTCTACATTCATTCAAAAGGTTTGTGTTGATTTTATGTGTGTATACGTATATATATATATATATATATATATATATATATATATATATATATATATAATGCCATTAATTTCAGGGGGTTATTCTCTGAGATATTTCAAGCAAAAAGGTCGAATACAATTTTGATCGTTTTTGCTTACCTTCAGAGAAAAAAATTTGTTATGTATGAAACATTTCATAACGTGTTTTGGGAGAGCCTTTAATATAATTCCCAATATGATCAATGAATTTAAGTGAACAGTGCACTATGGTATTAAATGATGGGCAGAATTTTAGTTTTGTCCTTTAAATATGCAGAAATTCGATCCGAACTAATGTAACTTTTCGGTCTGGAAACGAATTTTACATTGTTACATGACATTAATTTCCAATCTCGTAGTGTTATTGCCTTCTTAAAATCTAATTAGCTTTTATACTGTAATAAAGACGTTGAATGAATAACTTTTCTCGGAGAGAAATGAAGTGAACATTGTTTACTTACCATCCTCCCAATATGCAGATGCCAGACCCTGGAAGGTAAAACAGTTCGTCAATTAATATTCATAAAAAAACATTAAATTCAAACACGATGCGTTCTTTAGATTAAAAATCAGAAGACATGCTAACTGCTACTCCACTGCGTTGGCCTCATCTGACTTGTTAGGAATAATAATAAAATTAATAATAATAATAATAATAATAATAATAATAATAATAATACATCTATTCTTCGGTCAAGGTGGCTTTCGGGTTCATTTAGCCTTCTGTAAAAACGAATACCAGATCTGTTCCTACAAACGACTGAGTCGTAGGTAGGCCACATCACCTTGATCTAGAAATGAAGTTCAGAGAACACCTCCTTGTGTCCCTTAACCTTCCTCTTATGTTCGAAACTTTGTCACACATGTTGTGAATGGGTCAGTTTGACCCAGGATTTGAAAAATGGATATAATAGTAAAACATCTACTTTTATTTATGTCTTGCTTAAAAAAAAGCAATTGTGTCTTATTTTCCAATGTGTGAACACAAAATAATTACCAATTTAGTCTATGCAAATGTTGCATTAGGCCTACAATTTTTGCATTACCTTGGCAGAGAAATGCTTTGGATCTATTGCATTTTTGACCGTCTTTTGGTCTTTCTTCGGTCTACATTCCTTTTTGTTGCACATACGCCTGAACTCGTTCCTGGAACATTTTCCAAACTTAGATTTATCTTCTGAGGCAGGCCTCTTGTCAACCTTTTTTTCTCGCATTGCTTGTGTTAATTGTAGGCCTAGTCCAATTCCTTCAGGAACAATCTTCGTCTGTACAATTCATTTGGATTGTACTCGCATGAGCATAGAATACATAAGCACTTATTCCTTCAAACAACATTTTAAAACATACAATCAGACCATCTTTTGGTAAGTTACTCCTTTTGAAAGAGTAGGTACTGGCACGTTTATGTGTGGTGACAATTCCTCCCTTCGTTTTGTTGTAATGTAATATGATTTCAGGCTTTCTGTGCTCTTCTGAAGATGGACTGCAGTCGTGATGCACTGTGGACAGCAAAATCACTAATTTATTCTTCTAAGGCACATACGACACCATAGTTACGTCGGGCTGAAATCCGAAAATGCTTGGACATCCTGGTCTCGTATAGTTTAGCTGCATATCTTATGGTTTTCTTTTTCTCAGAGTTCTGACTGACGTTAGATTCCTCTTGAGAAGTTCCTCTGCCAAAATATAATAATCCGTGGCGCTACTGCCCACGAAGGGCCAAGACCGACCAGCTGGCTGCTGGCCTCACGGCCACATGCCAAAGCAGAGGTGGACGATCATCCAACCAGAATGGAGGTATCGTGTGGTTAGCACGTTATAGCTGGTTTGCGTAACCGGATTTCGTTACCTATCGTAGCTCCCCAAGTGCATCACGATGTTGGGTGTGCACCGGTCCCATACACTGGCCGAAATTTCATGAGAAAATTTCTTCCCCCATGAGGACTCGAACCAGCGCGCATTCCTTGACGCGAGTCTTAGACAGGAAGCCTTAGACCACGACGCCAATGTGTGGGAAATGCCAAAATATAGCCGGTAAAAAAATTGCCCGTGGTGATGTTTCGATCAGCCTTTTCAATGCTACCAACATTTCTGCCTTGGTTTGTTTCTCGTGGTCCACTTTCTGGCTTTGCTTTGTAAACTTCTGCTGCACAAACACATTATGCTGTTTTTACATCACAATTTTATACCATACTACCCTCTGGGTTTTGAAAGTGTGTACTGGCGGAAGGGATATGTTTCGAATTGGCTCCAACTGCTCATATACTGTGACATCTTGGTAGGGTAAGAACATTTTTGGCATTTGTTCCACAAACACAGGAGAAAAAAATATAATAGCAGCCAATTTATCATGACGTTATCTAATTGGTCGGACTGATTTTTGTCAAACCTGAGAAACTTGCTAGTAATATGGAAAAATTGAAGTGATGCTGATGCACAGAAAACAGGTCCACCATACATACTGTCCCACAGTTCTTGAAGTGATTATCCAGCAGATCTGTACATACCGGGTAATATCTGTGTGAGTGAGTGAGTGAGTGAGTGAGAGAGTGAGTGAGTGAGAATGTATGAGAGTGTGTGAGATTGTGCGACTGTGTGTGAGAGGGTGAGAGTGTGTGAGATTGTGTGACTGTTTGCGAGAGTGTATGAGAGTGTGAGGGTGCGTGAGATTGTGTGACTGTGTGTGAGAGTGTGTGACTGTGTGTGAGAGGGTGAGAGCGTGTATCGGAAGTGTATTGGAACACAACAACAGTACGTAACTAATAATTAAAATCAAAATCCGTGATTGGGTCTAAATGACCCAATCACAATAGATGTGTCAAAGTGAAATATATGACGAAGTACTATATTTTTCTGGATAAAAGTAATAGGAAATATTCGTAATGACGTTTTTTAGGATTACTCAAAGCCCTGTCACACTATCGCTGCTTTGTACGTTTTGTGTTAATTTTAGTAAGTGAAATGGGTCAGTTAGACCCATTCACAATAGGAAGGTTAATCTAGGATGTCAAAACGCCTGCACTATATGCTCTCAAGAACCCGCACAACAACGATGATTGTACTTTATCTTCCTGAGAAAATAACCTTGTTGGATATGTATGGCTTGTAGTATGAGCACATAATTCAGGCGTTTTGACATTCGTACCAAAGTCTGGTATATACAGTCACGAACCTTGAATTGTTGAGGGTACTAGGAATAATAGATTGTGCCGATACTATTTTGCATTGTCTATATTGAGGCGATATTTGCGATCCTAGTGGTTAGCAACTATCTATGGATGCATATTTACTTCGTATTGAGCTTCGTGACTGTATATACTAGACTGTGTCCGTACCTTAATCCTTAATAACATATATACATATTCAAAGATAAGCAATGTAGTTATTATGACACCTATTGAAGTGAAATAGAATTAATTACATTAACGCTCCTTTCAGCAGTGGGGTATTGGGATAACGACACATATAATTGGTATTTTTGTGCAGTTTTTAATTTCCATTAATTGTCCGTTGTATGTCTACTAACATTTGTAAATAGCAACAAGACTTACTCGTATAATTTATCCACTTTAAAAAGTAAATCGCATTATTCATGTGCGGTGATAATTTCAGCATATGAAATTCATTTTGTAGCTCAATTTTTTTCTTTTTGAGTTAGCCTGCTTTCATATTATTTGATTTTGTGTTAATAATTTATTTTAAAGTAACAGTAGAACAAAAACAGTGAAGTGAAGTGAGGAGAAGTGAAGTGACTCAAATTTCAGTAAAGTCCACAGAGACTAGCGCACCCCGTGTGCAAAAGTAGAGCTGCCCTACCGGTGGTAGGAGGCCCTTGTCTGCTAAGGATATAATGGGCTTTTCTAATTTCTAATTTATTTTAGTTTCAGTATATGATGAATTTTGGTTTGTATATTTTTTATTATTGCGTGTTATAGTTATTCTAGAAATGATTATTTCCTTAGAAATTATTAATGGAGCCCTTTTTGGAGACGGTCATTTCCCTAATAATGGTGTTCGAATATTCGAATTTTTCACTGAAATAAAATGATTTCCACCATTCTCAGAGATGTTTATGATTCTGTAGATATAAGATATTCGAACATTTAAATTTGAACGGTGAATTAAAATTGTGTGCAATTAATGTTATAGCACTGACATTAATAGCTTCTAGTGCTGTTTTCACTTTGTCAAAGCTGTGTAACATTAAGTAGCTTGCCTTGAAATGGAAGGATATTAAGTTCAGCTTTTCTGTATACGTTATTTCATATTCGTAGTGTCACCAAAATCACTTCTAAAATTCATTAATTTTAGTACACGTTCTCAACAAAAATAAATTGTGAATTTTCAATCTTTCTGTATGTTTTTAAAGAAGAAAATTATTTTACATTTCTTATATTTTGTGTAGGACCTCACTCAATAACACCTCAATCCAAATGCTTAAGAAAAATTGGTATCTGATTTTGATGGTGATAGATGTGAGATTTAAGAACTCTTGTTCGCAGGAGGGTTGATATATTTTTATTATAAATCCGTGTATTATATTTCATATACTTACAACTGCAGTTGCTATAATCATACATAGGGAGAAGAGGCGAAGAACGGGAGCCATTTTAACCTGGAGAAAGCTGCAAGTATAAACACATTTAATACATGTAGTATAGTTACTGGAGATTGAGGTATTAAAATGATAGAATAACTTATCGTTATGTTGTACAAAAATAAACTCCTCGTTTTATCCGTCATTTGAAGAATATGATTTTGCTATAATGTGGGCCTCTGTATAGAAATATTTCCTAACTTTGTAATCGGTCACTAGTCAGATCGTCCAGAAGTGTTGAAGATGAAAAGTAATCGCTTTTCTAAAAACACATGGTACATTCTTAGAAATAATTTATGGCGCGCAGATATTTTCGAAGTCCCAGAAAGGAGATACTGCGCATGATCAGAGGACGAGCAACCAGGTTCACAAAGGAACCACTAGTTGAGGTAAAAACTGTATATAGGAAGTTCGTACGAAGAAAGTAGATTTCAGTTGAGTACAGTGATGTCACCCGCGTCTCGCCCTGCTCCTACTCGCTACAGACGACACGCAGTTAACATAAACAACGCATAGTATCATTCTTTGGAATTGTGTACAGTCGTAAATAGTTTGAAGAACATTGTTAATTTATAATTTTATATTAATAGCTTAGGTTTTGTCAATGTGAGCTATTCTGTTACTATTATATTATCTACGTAATGTTAATATTATGCATGTTTTCAAAAAAGTAAGCTAATCTGTTATTAAATAATTATGCAAACTGGAGTGTGTAACACGTTTATTTTTTTTTCCGGAGTATTCTTCGTTAAAAATTGGCAGAAACACAAGTCTATTTACAAGCCGTCAATACTTGTTTGTTTTGCCGATCTGTTGACCTCTCGTGCTGCTATGCATTCGGTTACGTTACTGTCCAAGTTCAACATCAGAATTATGATACTAACTTCCTAGCTGTCATTACAATAGAAATGAACAATTTTCTTCAAACAATTATATGTCACATATAAGAGGTACACTATTAGATTTAGAAAGTTGTTATTCAACTGATGATAGTAAGAAATACTGTATTATATTTAAGATTTGCTCCAATAACGTCTTGTGACTTAGAACGAATATTTTCAGTGTACAAATATTGTTTTTTTTTCTGAACATAAAAGAAGTATTTCTTTTGATAAAATGAAAATCTTCATTGTTATTTGTTATAACGAAACTAGAAAAATAATTATATTATTATATTAGTGAAAGTTAATTATGAATAAATTCTTTAATGCTTAATAAAGAAGTTTACCACATAACCAGGCTTCGAGACTTTGGACCGATACAATAAGTTTACTATGCATGCACTATAGTAGGTTGTTGACTCGCTGCAGGTAGATAAAGATGTGTTGAGAGGTAACAACGTTGCTTTTTAGAGTAGAGTACGGTAGTATGAGGAAACACACATAAGCTTATGTACATTCTGAAAGTAAATATACATTACACAATGATAATATCAAAAGAATGTGAAAAGCATTTATTCTCCTGTCTTTTATAATCATTTGTGTTTAATTATATATAGTATTAATGGTGGAAATAAGCATGTATCAATTTTAATTTTTTCATTTATCCTATTGGTGGTCTTTAGGAAGTGTAGTTACAGTACCGAATTGCAATGTACCTACTACAAGATACATTCTCAGTGTCTCAAACGTAAATCTTTTTCGGTTATCTACCGAAGTTTGTACTGTAGAAAGCTGCGCTCTACGTCGCATGACGTGATAGGAACAAAACGAAAAAACCTAACATCATTGCAGTCTCTAAGAGACAGTCCTTTATTCTCGGTTGACTCTATGTCCACTAATTTGCTGTTTATGTTACACAATGTTTCATATCCGTTATTTTTACATAAAATTGATTTCCACTTCTGTTTTACACATTCAGTAACCGGTGTACTCGGTGTCTCATTAATTTTCTGCATCATTTTATAAATTAATTTGAGGGCTTCCGGCATCTCTTGCTCTGACTTTTCTAACCGTGTAATAGTTTTGGACACAGTTTGTATGAAAACCAAATTATTCGTCACAACCTTCAAATCCAGAGTGTTTTCCTTTGCGTATTTGTTGGCATTCATTCTACAGTACCCCACCCACTGTACGCTTTACCACAATACTCAGTACGCCGTTATGCGGATTTCCCACTGAACTGCTCTATCGGGTCCGAAGTCTCGAAGCCTGCACATAACTGAAACAACTGCGAAACAATATAATTCTACATATTTAGTATTCAGTATTACATATAACACAAAATGAATGCATATTATTGACGTAGCGCACACCCGTTTGAGCCAGTTCGTTTTTTTTTACTTGGTTATTTAACGACGCTGTATCAACTACGAGGTTATTTAGCGTCAATGGGATTGGTGATCGCGAGATGGTATTTAGCGAGATGAGGCTGAGGATTCGCTATAGATTACCTCACATTTGCCTTACGGTTCGAGAAAACCTCGGAAAGAACCCAACCAGGTAATCTGCCCAAGCGGGAATCGAACCCGCGTCCGAATGCAACTCCGGGTCGGTAGGCAAGCGCCTTAGCCGACAGAGCTACGCCGGTGGCTGCAAGCTCGTGTTCGGGGGCGGTTTCTATAAATAATTATGGAGAATAAAAAAGGTTAAGTAAAATTACAAAACCAATACAATTATTACAAAACAGGAATAGAATAACTCTTCTCGGGTTCTCAGCCAGATGAGTTGGAGATTTGCTTCCAAGCTTTCGACGGCTAGCTCTCCCATCTTCTTCGGGGAATGAAGTGATGTGGGACCATGTCTAGCAAATCTCCAACTCACCTGGCTGAGAACCCGAGAAGAGTTATTCTACATCAAACGCCGGGAAAGCCTCAAGTCATACAAAACAGGAATAATTACGAAGATAAAATTAGAGAATCAAGTCAAGAACAGAATGTAAGTTCGAATGAATAAGTATATTGAAAACAAGACAAAGAAAATGGAAAAAAATAGATGTGAATACTACATAATTTGCTTAATTTTTGCTTAAAATCATTAAAATAAAAATAACCTAGATCAGGATTTCTTATCAAAATTGAGTTGTATGACCATGGTCCGTTGCTCCCTTTTTTTCCAGTTACGTTAGTCCTAGCTCTCATAGGCCTATATTTAAATTAAATGTACATTCAGAAACTCAAAATTCGTGCAATTTCAAAACTTATTCAATATTTTGTAATATTTTGGAAGGAAATATGTCGTCACGTTGGAAGGAAGAAATATATCAGTTAGGATATTGTGGAGAAACAAGAGTAATGTAGAAATATTTCAGGTAATGACTATTACAGAAATATGTGTTTAGAATACAAACAAATTCATCTACTATGCTTCCAAGCGTCGCGGGTCGGGTCGGCCCATATCTCAGAGGTGATTGTAATGCTATCGGTTCGGTTATATTACTGATCTACGAAGTTACCTGCTTAATGCGCGAGTCACCCACAATTAGCTCAAGATTTTCACTCTTCCGCAGTAACACGATAACATTCTCAATTTAGAAGTGTTTCCATAATTTTTTCTTGATTTTTTTTTATTTATTCTCGTTCCTATCGCCTGTAAAATTATCATCTCAATGCATTTTTCTTCCATAGGTTGGCAGGTCTGATGTTACATGCGCTGTGTCTTTTATAAAAAAATTACGTAAGATGTTTAGTTCAGCATTTCGTCGATGCGGCAGGACTCTCGGTCGCCCTGCACTTTTAATCATCTTAACCACACATGAATAGGAGATACGAAGGAATTACGCAAATATTCATTTTCTTATGAACAATATGTAATTTGGAAATTTGGAAATTGAATAATAAATTATACTTTTAAGGAAGTGCTATTCTGTGAAGGTTAATTTATTTGTGTGCCTTATGCGGAGGACATTCTAGTCGATTTATTAATTTTTTTCTGAGGTTATTAAGTTATGATTTTACTAATTCATCCCAAGAAGCAATTTCAAATCATCAGCGACAAGACAGGTGTGACAATAAGAAATGAAAAATGTTGTTGTGATACTGTAGGTTGGTCTGATTGGTTCAATTTCAACGCGTTATTAAATTCCTTTGAAGAAATGGTATATTCGTGAAATAGTCTCATGTAATGCAGTGTAATTCATATAATACCATTAACCCTCTTATTTGTAAGATAGTGTTATTTGTTAAATATACTTACGATAGCCACTACCAGCATAACGTATAGAAGAAATAACCTTGATTGAGACGCCATTTTTGGTCCTAGAATTAACTGTGAATGCAACATAATTATTATATCCGAATAGTGTTGTTAACATTCCTATTTGAATATAAAAATTAAATGTATTCCGTCATGATTTATATGATACATACAGGATTGCATGAGGAAGTTAAGGAGTTCAGTTACCTACGTGTTTGATTCGTACTAATGTACCTATAATTGTACCACTATCCAGCTAAATTAAAGCAAACGCTTGTACAGTCTCTTGTTATGCCTCATTACGATTATTGTGACGCTTTATTCAGTGATCCCAGAGTGGATTTATCCCAGAAACTGCAACGTGTTCATAATGCGTGAGTTCGTTTCATTTGTAATGTCCGCACTACGACCACATTTCGCCTTCTTTCGATAAATTATTGTGGCTCAGGTTAAATGAGAGGAGAAAGTTACATTCCCTTTCTCTCTTATACCGAATTTTGCACACCTCTACTCCCTCTTACTTATCTGTCCGATTCCACAATCTTTCTCAGTATCATAACTTAAATACTCGGTCACAATATAATAACACGCTAGAAATACCACTGCACACATCATCTCTTCATTCTTCGTCTTTCACTGTTGCTACTTCTCGTCACTGGAATTCTCTGCCGCCTGAAGTCAAGGGCTGCCGAACTTTAATTTGCTTTAAATTTAAATTAGAAAAATATCTTATGATGAGTTGCCAGACCTAACGTGTTGCAAATGTGTTCCACTGTATTTATTTATTTTTTTTTTTTGTTTCTTATTTTTATTATCTAAATCGTGCTTATTTAACGCTTAATGCCA
Source organism: Periplaneta americana (assembly GCF_040183065.1). NCBI lineage: Eukaryota > Metazoa > Arthropoda > Insecta > Blattodea > Blattidae > Periplaneta > Periplaneta americana. The sequence goes on along the minus strand of NC_091129.1, from coordinate 85,179,956 downwards.
ATATGTATCCCACTGTGTTGTTGTTTTTTATTATTAATCTATTTTTTGTGTACATTTTATTCAATTGTCGGTTTCTGGTTTAATTATGTAAATCGTACTTAATTGTAATCTAATACTAATATGTATACTAATGTGTTTATTTTTATTTTTACTGTGTACATTTTTCTTTTTTTATTGAATTATCGGATTATGTTTTTATGTGATTCGTATTTGATTCTAACAAATAAATATGTATTTCACTATGTTTATTTTTATTTTATGAGGTAAATTTTATGTAACTACCTCTTTTGATCTCATTATGTATCAGTATGTAATTACTTAATTCTGATCCAGTTTTATGTTCAAATGTGTAAGCAAGTTTTAATCCTGGTTGAGTGTAAGAGAAGGCCTTACGGCCTTAACTCTGCCAGGTTAAATAAAGCCATTATTATTATTATTATTATTATTATTATTATTATTATTATTATTATTATTATTATTATTATTATTATTATAGTGCCGAGTGGTTATGCAATCCCTCTTCCTAGCGAGTAGTTTGGGATGCCTACTAATGTCAATATGTGTGCCGTAACGTCCCTTTTCAAAATATATTTTTCTAACATGTTTTCTTATATCTGATTATTATACAGACAAAGGCAACGGATTGGACCTATCAGACAGTGATAGGATGCTGAAAATATCATATAGCAGGTAACGAAATTATTCTAGTCTAAGATTTCTGCTGTATTGACTATGGCGTACATATGCAGAAGCATGGAATTGAGTAATAGGGCCGGCATTATTTATTATACATTCTGAATATTAAATTGCTTTAAGTATAGAGTTTGAAAATCTATTAAAATATTAAAAATGAAAATGTAGTTTCCATTCAATAGATGCATGATCACAAGAGAGATATGACAGCTACTAGGTATCTACTGGATGAAATATGGAAATGCATATAGCATATAGTTACTACATACTGAATTTATAAGTATGCGAATTCCGGGACATCATTTTATTTTTACTAACATTTCTTATATTAACCTGGCTATACCTTTGGATTAACGGTTGAGAACCGGAAACACTGTTTGCTACCCCCTTCCACGACTGGAGTTCAATGATACGGGCGTAAAATACAAACAAATCACTGTACTAGGTATAGGAGGGAAGTAAAGTAGTTCATCCATTTACGTAAACTAGGAAATATCACGATTTTTAGTTTGATAATTTTCATTAGGTTTTTATTTAATCAAACTACAGTACTGTATTAACAATAAGTGATTTTACTCACGAACTGAGCTATCCATGCGGACGTATTAATTATGCAGTGTTTATTATACTGTGTACAGCACGATAGAGTACAATGTAGAGAGTGAATTTAAATTGAAAAATAGTAATAATAATATAGATACTTAAACACATTTTTGAAAATAGTGGCCCTTCATTTGTGCATATTATAGCGCTGTAGACTATTGTACGTAATTCCAATAGAGATGGAGGAAATAATTTAAATACCGGTACCGATAAATTTATATTTCAATATATTGCAAACCCAATTTCGATATACGATATATATTGCAAAAATATATCGATATATTGAAACGATTCGATATATCGCTATTTCGCAAATTAATAGATACTAATACAATTAGGCCTACATTTGAAGGTGTATATTTATTACAATAAACTTAAATTTTAATAGCCTATTCCTTATTAGGATTGAAATCAACATCATAAAAGTCAAAAGATTAAATGTAAAATGCAACGATAAACAATACATTTTCAATACCATAATTATTATGTAGTTCCTAACCTAAATCAAAGTTATGTTGGAGGTAAGATGAGCTTAAATGATACAGTACAATGGGGAAGTGTTGAGTGAACTCTATATGGGTCAGTATTTGACATTGAAACATTCATTCATCCATAGTATTATGCCAAAAGGCAGGTCTTTCACTGCAAACAGAGCATTCTCCAGTCTTTACTATTTTCTGTCTTCCTCTTTGAAATTAGGATTCATAGTATTCTGCCCAAGGGGAGATCTTTCACTGCAAACCCAGCATCCTCCAGTCTTTCCTACTTTCTGCCTTCCTCTTTGTCTCCGCATATGATCCATATATCTTAATGTCGTCTAACATCTGATAACTCCTTCTGCCCCAAACGTTTCTCCCGTTCATCATTCCTTCCAGTGCATCCTTCAGTAGGCAATTTCTTCTCAGCCAGTGACCCAGCCAATTCCTTTTCCTCCTTCTGATCTGTTTCAGCATCATTCTTTCTTCATCCACTCTTTCCAACACAGCTTCGTTTCTTACTCTCTCTGTCCATTTCACACGCTCTATACTTCTCCATATCCACATTCCAAATGTTTCTATTCGCTTCTCTTCACTTCTTAGTAATTTCCATGTTTCTGCCCCATACAATGCTACACTCCACACAACGCGCTTCACTAGTCTCTTCCTTAGTTCTTTATCCAAGGTCCGCAGAAGATGCTCCTTTTTCTATTAAAAGCTTCCTTTGCCTTTCCTATTCTTCTTTTGACTTCTTAGCAGCAGTTCATGTTACTGCTTATAGTACACCCCAAGTATTTGAAGCTGTCCACTTGCTCTACTGCCTCATTTAGAATTCGCAAGTTTACCTTCTTTACTTTTCTTCCCATGCCAATGGTTTTCGCCTTGTTGGCATTTATCTTCATTCTATACTGCTCACAGCTATTATTTAGCTCCAGTAGCTTATTCCTTAGTATCATCTAACAACGCCACATCGGCAAATCTTAAACACTTTATTCTTCTTCCTCCTACTGTCACTCTTCCCATGTTCTGAAAACAGTTCTTCACTAAATCCTCCAAGTAGATGTTGAACAGGGTAGGTGAAAAAGGGCATCCTTGTCGTACTATTCTCCCTATTTCACTTGCTTCCGATATTTCTTCTCCTTTGACTCGTCTAGGAATTGCACGTCTGCTGTAAGTTATTGAAAAGCCTTCTCTCTTTAAAATCCACGTCAATTTTCTTTAGGATCCCCATAAGTTTATTCCAATCCACAATTCAATTATTCTAATTTTGTATAAGGTTCAATCGAGAATACAAATATAATGCTCTTTTCTAGATAACAACGTAATCATTTTTAAATGTAAGTAAACAGTTTTTGTATTCATTTTTAAAATATAAGTAAGCAGTACTTGTATTCATTTTTAAGTCTAAGTAAACAGTACTTAGAATACCACAAGTTTTAACAAACTTCGCAATTGATTTGATACAAACCTTCTGTAGTAAGTTACCATTGCAAGTTATTGTTACACTCCAACATTCCAAATATCAATGTTGGTGGTGGTGGTGGTGGTGTGGTGGTGGTGGTGGTGGTGGTGATTATGGGGATAACATTTTTATGTACTAAAATATATAGTAAGAAAACAATGTCAGTACTAGGTTGTGCATAGAAATCCTAGCCGTAAACAAATCTCAAACCAGTATTATATCCTTGTTTCTCTTTCCATTTAAAAGCATAGAAATAAAAGTTTTGAAGTCAAACGGTTCTTTTTCAGAGTGGCAGTTGCTCCTGCCATGGAGAACATTAAACTAACTAGTAGCAGATAAACCTACCGTCCCAATCTCATATTAAATAGTTTGAATTGGAATTCTAGACTAGCCAATCAGAGAAAGGCATTGATTGGATTGGATATTTTAAGATTGCACAATTATGTAACTGTCCATTTTCATTAACGCCATCTCTCGGGGAATTATCGCAGTTAACTAGTGTGGATTTTGTTGTTCATAATAATTCCACGCACACACACACACACACACACACACACACACACACACACACACACACACACACACACACACACACACACACACATATATATATATATATATATCGATACATTTATGAGGAAACTGATATATTATATGATATATTGAATCAAATTTTCGATATCGATATATCGAAACGAAAATATCGGATTTCGTAAAAACCGATATATCGTTCCCATCTCTAAATTCCAATTTTAGTTTTGTCCTTCTTACCGGTAACTCATGTTGAAATAATTCTATACCTACTCAATAAAAGAGTAGCTTACGTACTGTAAATTCAATCTTCACTTCTGCCCGATAGGATAAGATAAAATTACTCACGCATGCTATTTACTGTCCATCCAAGTGGTTATGTATCAGGATCGTAGAGAGAGGGAAAATCACGTGAGAGTTATTTAATTAACGAGGCCCTTTTAAGTTATTTTAAACAGTTGCATAATACTAGTAGACGTCCAATTCCTAACAGAAATGTTTACAGAAAAGAGCTAAGACAGCCTTGCCACTAGCCTCTACAGAAAGGCGAGCAGAAGCAGGTTGGGGAAACGGAGATGCAACGTATGCAAACGGACGACAGTATCTATGCGAAAATATGATTCAATATTTACGCTCTTTCTTCACTGAAAAACGCGACCATATTTCTTGAACGTACTATACTCACTAAATCAATACTGTAGACTATACTGTGACCGTAAGGCCACTTTGACTGCATATGAAGCATTAGTTCTGTGTGGAGGACGGTTGAACTTCATTAGTAGAAGAGGTGGGAGTGAAGTACATTAAAAAACTCAGGTAAAATAAAAATTGAAGTAAAAATAAAACTATGCCTCTGTACACATTGTCTCTACTTTACATGGAAAAACTCTATGTCCGTTTTAAGTTCACTTCTTTAAGTGTATTTAGATTGCATTATTTACTGTATTCTTACATATTATGATATTGGCTTGTGTAGGGCATTTATGAAGCGTTTTTACAGCACAATAACTGTATGCTTATGGTAATGTTACAGTTATTTGCGACATGAGTATCGTAACGTGTCACAATACGAGATTGGAAAGTTGTCAAACGAGGTCGCATTCCTCGATTGATAACCAGTCCAATTTTCTAATACAAAGTTACGATAAGTACGTATATCGTGCAATGTTTTATCCACTTTGATACAAATTATGCATTTTAAATAAAGTAGTTTTATTATTTGTTTTTATTAATTTTGAACAAGGTTCATAGATTTCAAAAACGCGTATGACTCAGTTAAGAGAGACGTTTCTTTATGAATTTGGTATTCTGAAGAAACTAGTTCGATTAATTAAAATTAAAATCTGTGAAATGTACAGCAGAGTCCGTATAGGTCAGTGTCTATCTGATACTTTTCCAATTCACTGTGGGCTAGAGCATGGAGATGCACTATCACGTTTCCTTTTTAACTTTGCTCTAGAATATGCCATTAGGAAAGTTCAGGATTACAGAGATGGTTTGGAATTGAACGGATTACATCAGCTTCTTGTCTTTGCGGATGACGTGAATATGTTAGGAGAACATCTACAAACAGTCTGATCTTTTCCTGTGTGCGCCGAGCCGAAGATGTAAACGCTGCCACACATCACAAAGAGGTACTGTTTTTTCTTACAACTTAGTCTGTTCGCTCTTATGGGTTCCATATTACACCTAACATTTTCGTTATTTGGTCCTGTTATTTTCGCTCTCTTGAGCTCTCAGCAAACCTGTATTTGAGCATTTGGGCTGCACTCTTTTAACCAAGTAGGCCTAAAGATTTATCTGATGAATTCCATGGCATTTTGTCTTTATCAACGTTTGTCACGAACTATTTTCCAATTCGTTTAAACTCTATAAAGAATGGTTCGTAACGAATGTTATTATTTTCAAATGGTTATTCTTTGACAAATTTAAAACCAAAAAGTTCAATTGAATTTAGATCGTTTTTGCTTCCTTTTCAGGTGAAAAAAAAATATGTTATACGAAACATTTCATAACTTATTTTGGAAAAGCAATTCAATTAATTCCCAACGCGCTCAGCCAGTTTGAGAGAGTAGTGTATTAAGGCTGGTTCACAATAGACCGGTAACGGCAACGACAACGAGAATGGAAATAATGTTAAAATAAATGTGTTCAAATGTGAGAATTCACAATTAACTATTGTCAACACTCACATTTATATACATTTATTTAAACACTAGCCGTACCCGTGCGCTCCGCTGCACCTGTTAAAATAAATATAAAGTAATTACATAATTAAAATAGGACGTTTGATCCAGGGAACAACTTTTACAACAGCGCAACATAATCTGCTTCGCTCATTACCCAATTTTTTTTGTATTGCATTTACTGCATATATATTTTATGTATTTTAACACGATTCAATTGAGCATAGTTAAAATTTGAACTATGAATAATGGATTGCTAAGCTAACGTACTATTACTGCATACTAAATCAATACACTCTCGTTGTTCGTTAATTCTCTGAGATTAAAATGAGTGTACATAAATATTATTTTAAGAAATACAGAAAACGAATGTACAAAATAGCCTATCAAATTTTCTGTGCATGAGAAGCTATTTTAATCTTACCTGTCCTCGATTTACTCAGACGTTACTGTAATAACATTATAGCATTATGTCCATCTAGAGAAACTACACTTTCCAATGGTGAACTAATAATTAATTATACAAATCGGTTAATTTAGCTTCTGATATTACTTCATATAAACACAGAAACATTCTCTGTAGGCTATGTTTAGTAGCTTTCGATTGCAATCAACAATTGTTGATGTCCAAGGCCCATTTTTCGGTTGTTGTTTCCAAGGCCCCTTATAGACGAAGTCATTTGTTCTTAATTCATTGCACCGTCTTAGATGGCGTTATTTTAATTTTAAAAGTCATTTATCTCATTAAATATCAGTCCTATCAAAATTTTGTAAAGAATACAACTTATCGGAAATCATTTTTAAAGAAACTTTTGTTTTGTAACATTTTTCACAAAATCAATAATAAGCGAGATATTTTGATTTATTTAATTCAGGCCCCCTTATAACCCCCCTTTTAAATAAAGTATTTTGAATGCCATATAGCCTAAAATCTAAGTTACAACGAACTTAATTTATATTCCAATTTTCATATAAATCGGTTCAGCCATTATTGCGTGAAAAGGTAACAAACATACAGACAGACATACAAACAAAAATTTCAAAAATGCGATTTTCGGTTTCAGGATGGTTAATTATATATGTTAGGACCAATAATTTTTGGAAAATCGAATATTACCAGAAAAATTTTGGCTACAGATTTATTATTAGTATAGATTATTCCGTTCTCATTCTTGTTGTCGTTCCCGTTCCCGGTTTATTGGGATAATAAATGATTAAAATAATTTCAGTTTTGTTTGTTTTAATGTGCAAAAATTTGATCCGAACAAATGTAAATTTTCCTTCTGCACAAGAACTTTAAATCGCAATGCAGTCTAACAACGCTGTAAATGTTATTTCCTGAAGAGAAGCAGATAGCCTATATGTAGGCACAGGTACCCTTGCAGCTCACGTGCCCGGGAGATGGGTGAGAAATGTGAAAATAAGACACACAATTGCTTTTAAAGACATCACGGGAAATTAGATTATTTGTAAGTAAGTTTACTGGTCACTAGATTAAAAACTGAAGTGAGAGAGAACTATTTACAATTGCCTGAAGCAAGTGCTTGCAGTACGACACACGGAGTATTTTTAAATCATTAAATAGATTTTTATAACGTAAAATAAGCTTTTCTTTAATGCCTGTCTTCACAGAATATTTAATTAAAATGAAATCGAAAAAATTTAAAAGTAATATTTCTAATTTTTGTTTGTTTTAACGGAAAATAAGCAAATTGAATTTATATTTTTGCCTGTGAAGTTTTAAGTGTTTCATGTATTTTTAAAATTCACTTTTTTCTGGAAAACTGTACAAAACATAGCAAAATGTTATTTGACTTTTTGTTGCTCTTTACTAAAGGAGTCCATACCTGTGAAGCAACGGTTAGCGCGTCTATCCGCGAAACCAGGTGGCACGGGTTCGATTCCCGGTCGGGGCAAGTTACCTGGTTGAAGTTTTTTTTAGGAGATTTCCCTCAACCCAATATGAGCAAATGAGCAAGTGCTGGGTAACTTTAGCTGCTGGACTCCGGACTCATTTTACCGGCAGTATCATCTTCATCTCATTCAGACGCTAAATAACCTGAGATGTTGATAAAACGTCGTAAAATAACCTATTAAAATTACTAAAGGAATCAATCACCAGAATAAAGGTCATTACTTACGGCTCACTCTGTATGACTCGAAGTTTCTATTTTGGTAAACAGTTCTCTATTTTACTTTTATATTTGCAAATGTTCCCGGTAGTGTAAGAATCACAATATTTTTAAGCAGGCCCTCTTCAGAGTCAACATTTTGGCAGTGCCTTAAGATTCATAAATCGTCGTAATCTCTTTAAAATACAAGAAATATAATTGACACGGAGCGGAACTTGTTGTCCGATGTAAGAGAGGCAAGTTGTTTCAGGTTAACTGTATTCTATGGTCCCTCTACTGCATACATGGGCATCGTGTCTCACTTGAGAATTAGTGCCTCACTGACCTTCACAGAGCTTATCGCTCTGAGTGACATCATCTTCACAGTCCCCGTTCCTCCCTCACGTATCTCCTAGGCGTGGGCAGGTTCTATATCGGTTTCATAAGCAATATCAGTTGTGGCATAATGACATTATGAAAGCAGTGTGTACGCGTTAGAAAACGATTATTTCATGAGAAATGGAAGAGTTTTTTTTTTTTTTTTTGCTGTTTAGAAGGGGAGAACATATGAAAATCCTATTAGGCATTAATAAATTGAATATACAACGACATTACTCCTTATGTCATAAAGAACATGCTCAATTAGGAGGTTAGACAAATTAAATGCTATTTTTCGTACTATTCCGAAGAAAATTTATGATCTTAACATTTGCATAGTATACTAAATACGACATTATACCTTAAACACGCTGCATTAAAAGGTACGAGGAATTAAATGTTGTTTGTACATATTATTTCCAAAATAACATTTATGAAAAAAATATCAAATGTGCTTAGAAAACGAAATATGATTTTCTGAAATTATTTTAGGGCGAGAACATGCAAATCTATTAAGTAATCTTTATAAACCCCAGAATATTAAAAAAATAAACGTAGACAACGTGATGGAATATTATTGGCTAGTTACACAATTTCTCGCCTGTGATTTAAATCATTTCAATGATGGAGAAATAGTACAGAGGTTTATGATTAAAGCTGCCGAATTAATTTGCCAAATTGAATAAAAGTTTTCGAGTCTCTCACGTTAACCTAGCGCTTTCCTAATAATTCGCCACTGGCCTAGCGATTACGATAAGGTGACGCAGGTCACAGCAGTTTATATTTCCCATCCTACGCTGCAGTCTACTCTCCTAGTAAACAAACTATTTCAAATCGAGTGCCTCACGTAACCGAAAATTGTGCCCATGTATGCTCTACTGTATACGAGAGAAGGCGCCGTGGGTGATGATCCGTTGAACTACTGTGCCTTACTTGTTCGCTATTTACATGCTTTGTGTTGTAATCGACGAGTAGGTTTTTTAATTGGTCATTTTAAGACGCTTTATAACTGTGGCGTGTAACTTACATCCAGTGTCAGAGGTCACAGAATTCCGTATTAATAAAACAAATCGTGATAAACATATTATACTAGTGGCTTATGCAGTAAATGCTGCTGCAAACTAAGTTCGTTAGACGTTCAAATAAAAATTTTTCAGATTTATTTTCAATGAAGAATACTTGTCTTTTTGATAGATATTTGCTTCCATAATAATGAAACATACTCCCTCTGAATGGATTTTTTTAGGCCAAATACGTATTCTTAAACCTATCCAACTTCAGTTTTTGGTTTCAACGCGAAAACGCAAGTATCAATGTCAGGACGATAGCAATAGCTATTTCAGGTCATTGTGGATTGTAGGTTAAAGTTAAAAAAATGTCAGGTTTGCTAAGCTTTCGAACAATAGCATTTTCGTATAGCTGCTGCATGTAGAACTTGAAATGTAGAGCGTAAAATCATTTTATCCTACTAAGAGATTTTGCTGAAATGATCTGGAGACTACAAAATTTTCTAGGCTTCTTATTTTATCAGTAAGTAATATCTTTTGGTCTTTCCTTAGGAAATGTAATTTTTGCGCTCTCTCGAGCCAACACTGAAGACAATGACACATATCAATATCTACACTACACCGCCATTAAGTATATGAAAAAGACCCAACCCCACTGGGTTAATAAGTATAAAAATATATGATTTTTAATAACAATATTATTATCTTACTTAAGTTCTGTAGTTATATATAGCAGCCACTCAGTAAATTATAGAAATGAAGATCTAAATAAGATATTCTCTGCATTTACTTACATAACCTCAAAACGTTTCACTTTCATGTCACATCAATATAGCATCAATATTATGTACAATTAATGAATAATAGACGCATCATGATACTAATTATAATAATATTTCATTTCTAATGGTAATAATGTCATCAAACCACCTCAAGTTTCGTAGATTTGAATATCCAATACACAGCTGTACTCAGAAAATTACACACCGCAGAATCAGTTTTTAATAACAAATTGAATTGAGCTCTAAATATGTCGGCTATCCTGCATGCCATGGCTTTCGTGTAATAGCCTATTGTTTATTGTAGTGTGTGTTTTGTTCTGAAATTGAATCAAGCCGGCCGTAATTCAATAAAATTAGTTCTCAAAACTGACAACAGATGGATTTTGGAAAATAGGAAAATTATGTGGGAAAATTGACATTTCACTGAAAACTACTATTTTCCGAAAAACTTTGGATGCCAGGCATGAAAATGAGGGGTCACTCATTAAAATCCGTTCAGCCGTTTTCCCGTAATTTCCATTACCAGTTCAATTTATATATATATATATTTAGATTTCGCTTTTTATCGCTAATTAGTTGTAAGATAATGGTAATAATTTCGTATCAATTTGAAAGAGACTTTTACGTGAAAAAAACAAAACTATATTACGCATTAGGCATCAAAATAATGATAAAAATATTTCATACAACAATTTATTCAGAAGCCCAAGGAACCCAGACATATTTCAACACAGGAGGTGTAAATTCAGGGTAATCCAACTGAGAGCTCGTAATGCCTCAATCACGTCAACATTAACATTGAAAGTGTTGGCTGATTGTTTCAAAATTACTGTGTCTTTCAAAGCAAGAAATGATACACTGCAATCTTTACTTTGTATATCCTTGAATTAACTCATTGTTTTAACATTTTCTGCAAGTGCATTAGCATTATTAACATTTATCTGTATAATATTTGCTGGGTTGAGAGAGTCATTTAAATTTACAAGCAATGAATATGAATCATGTAACTTATATTTTAAAATTTTCTGAATCACTAGTTTACTGACATGATTAAATAATAATTTTCTTATATTTCAGTCTTTAATTTCAAACTAAAATGATTAATCAATTTCCATACCGACACCCCTACATTATTAGATATTACTAAGTTATATTCACTCTGTGCTTCATTTCGGTATGCGAAAGTCTGTGATATCTGCTATCCTCCTCCACCGCTGACCATGAATCTACTCACGAGAAAATAAACAAATCCCTATAAATTCGAAGAACAGCAAGCCTCTTACATCGGGCAACAAGTTTCGCTACCTGATAATTTATATTGCCACTTAAAATAATTTATAGGGGAAACTCGGAAAATTTGGCAATATGGGAAATTTGGCAATATTCTTGTTTTTCTTTTATTGCCAAATTTCCTTAAGAGTTTTAAGAAGATCAATGAAACCTTCATAGAGTGCAACATCTGATTGTATTTTTAGTTTTCGTTTCATCCGAATCCGCGAATTATAGTGGCAGATATTGTTACTAATAGAAAGAAGTGTTGAATACTTCCTGTTTACGTGGTGGTTGCGTGGACGTGTGTATGCAAAGACGGAAAGAAAGTGTTGTTCATTACCTACGTTTGTGTGTGCATTACATATCAAAAGCTGAGATCCCATATTATAAAGTAAGCCATTTCTATAATTAATATTTTCTGTTAATAACTCATCAGGCCTTAGCTCGTTTTATGTTCTTCTTAGCAAAAAATATCTTCTCCAGGGTAGTGTGAATTAGCCATTTTCCTTTACAGTGATATATTGCTGCTTTCTTTGAACGAGAATGTGTACTCGATGGTAAAATTTAAGAGTAGGGATGTATGAGGGATTTATACAGTCTTCAATGCAGCACTGTGTGTGGTGTGTTGCAGATATGCCAATGGAACGAGGACATTATTCTGAAAAATATTCCAAAGTTGATTTGCGGGCTGCGGTTGGGAGTGTTTTGAAAGATAGATAGTCGACTTATAAGGCTTCTAAGAAGTACAATGTGCTCTTTAACAACTTAAAGAGGTTTCAGTATGCATCCTCAGGACTTGATGACGTTATCATTCCCAAGAAAGGACGACCCATAGCTCTAACCGTTGAGGAAGAGCAAAAACTGGTGACATATGTAATCAAAATGCAAGAACTTGGGTTTGGGCTAACGGCAAAAGAAATTAGAAGACAACCCTTCAATATAATTAATAAGAGTGGTAGGAAAAATCCATTCATTTTTTTTTTTTTTTTTTTTTTTTTTTTTTTTTTTGTGTTTATGATGATTAGCGACTTCTTGTCCCAGTAAATTAAGTCTTATAAACCTTGTATCACTGTTTTATTTTGAAAAATTTACTTTTTAATCCTATTGCCTAATTACCCCTGTACTATTGCCAATTTATCCTGATGAAGTACCAAATCTGGAAACATGTCATTTGTTATTTATTAGTGTGTTATATATAAAATAATTTAGATTTGTAGAATTTTCCTTCAGAAATTTATTGGGATTTAATGTTTAAACACATTCCATAATAGAGGGATATTTAATTTCAGAATATGTAACTACAAACTGTGTCAAAATACAAATATTGCCAAATTAGACGAGTCTCCCTATCTAAATGTACATTACATGTATGTGATTCGCATTTGATTCTAACAAATTAATGTGTATTTCACTATGTTTATTTTTATTTTATGAGGTAAATTTTATGTAACTACCTCTTTTGATCTCATTATGTAATCAGTATGTAATTACTTAATTCTGATCAAGTTTTATGATCAACTGTGTAAGCAAGTTTTAATCCTGGTTGAGTGTAAGAGAAGGCCTTAAGGCCTTAACTCTGCCAGGTTAAATAAAGCCATTATTGTTATTATTATTATTATTATTATTATTATTATTATTATTATTATTATTATTATTATTATTATTACAAGTAAAACTTACCTATATTGAAGTGTAAATTGAGATGAAGGCTTATGGTTTTTGAAACGAATTTATAGCAACTCGAGACACCCTTGCACAGTAATAGGTGGAAGTTGCGTAATCGAGAGATAACCTGCATTTTTAAAGTTATAAGTGATATAATATCATGTTACGGACTGCAGCACATGCACTTCCATTGTTTAACTTTTGGTTTCAACATATTGGGTGGGGTATTTTTGACATGCACCTTGATTTTTCCTTTCTTTATTGAATGGCGTAATCAAGACATAAATATAATTATCATGTTACGGGCTGCAGCACATGCACTTCTATTGCTTAACTTTTGCTTTCAACATATTGGAGTATTTTTGACATGCACCTTATTTTTTCCTTTTTTAATTGAATGGCGTAATCAAGACATAAAGAGAATTTTTATATTTGTTAATTGATAGAAACTAATTTAAAAGGCATGATAAGGGCCGACAAGCTGATACATTAACAATAAAAGTTTTATCATGAATCGTCAGTGCTTATCTATTTAACAAATTTATTAGTTTACAATAATTTGTTTCATTTATTTTGTTTTTAACGTTTTCGGCTTTATTAAACCATCTTCAGAAAAGTTTATGCCTATGTGCATGACGTTGGTACATGTATATGTGATACAAATAAATAAACCAATTAACATGTCTCTCTGGAGAAGTAAATGAACATACAACGAGATTAATACATGTTGTTGTTGTTATCTCATGCCGGGCTTTGGCAACGAAGCCATTAGCGTTCTTGCTCTTCAATATTTCTCTGTGGTGGATACATCAGGTAGAACTTCACAGGTTATGAGATGATCTTCAGTCATTTCTTCTTCTTAGTTGCATAGAGGGCAATTTGGATTTGTGTAAATTCCTATTTTATTCAAGTGTTTGGCCAAATAATCGTGTTCTGTAAGCAGTCTGAATTTTGCTACTGCAGATTTACGTGGGATTTCTGGAATAACTTCTGTTTTTTTTTATTAAAATGCTTCAATTTTTTATCTTTGGCTTTGGTACATAGTGCTTTGTTTTGCTTGATTTTATATTTATTTTTAATTATTCTTTTGGTGGATGTAAAAGGTAGGCTTGTATTTGTATTCTGAATTAAATTGGATCCTTTTTTGGCAAGAAAGTCAGCAGTTTCATTTCCAGCAATTCCGCAATGTGCAGGTATCCATTGCAATTGAATTCTTTTCTGTAGTTTTTGAAGTTGTTGGATCATTTTGTGACATTCTTTAATTTGGATTGATATCATTTTATAAGAATTTATTGCAATAATGCTGCTTTAGAATTAGAGAGAATGACAGCATTTTGAAATTTTGGGTAAACTAGGGTCTGTTGGACAGTCGGGCATGTTGGACACTCCGTACTTTAACGTGTTACCACGCCACTTGTGGGCACCACATTCTGCTAGAAGTCAATGACGGAAGTAGCCACGAGTAATGTTTTAATATCGTTGCTTCTAATGCCAGCGCTTTTAGTACAGGTTTGGAAGTTTCAGATATTGTAACTGGTTCTTCTAAATCTAGTTGAATGTTAATTGGTTCGAAGGTTAAAGGGTTTTCTCTGCTTAAAATGTTTTCTTTATATTTAGGGAGATTCAATTCTGTTTTTATTTCCGTGACTTTGGACAGGAAACTTCTTTATTGAAGTCCAGATCTGACTGAGAATTGGTGAATCAGCTGTGGGGGAAGAAAAGAAATGTGTATCAAGTTGTGATACCTATTATACCAAATTATAATGGAGGGTCATGTACAAGATCTGGACTTCAAGACAGATACCAACCTATCTCAATTACAACTGTATCGCACATGTTTTAATTTAATTCAGTTTGTAATAACTTTTAATAACTTTGATCATGGCTCACATAGCCTAGTTTTAACATAGTAATGTTTTAATATCGTTGTATATTCATTTACGTCTACAGAGAGACATGTTAATTGGTTTATTTATTTGTATCTCATATACATGTACCAACTTTATGCACATACGCATACTCTTTTCTGAAGATGGCTTAATCAAGCCGAAAACGTTACAAACCAAATAAATGTAACAAATTATTGTAAACTAATAAACTTGTTAAATAGATAAGCATTGACGGTTCATGATAAAACTTGTATTGTTATGATAGAAACTGGCTAAAGATAAAAAATAAGTAATATTAAGTCCTTTAAGGAACTGATTCTATTTTACATTATTCCACATAAAAATTATTTTAAAGAACTTTAATTTGACTAACATTAATACAGAAAATAGCCAAAATTACTGAGTCGTATGTTAAATAATTAAAATTACGGTTTATTTAACGACGTTCGCGACTACCGATGTTGTATCGGCGTCGCCGGTGTGGCGGAATTTTGTCCAGTAGGAGTTCTCTTACATGACAGTAAATCTACTCACAAGAGCATGTCGCATTTAAGGGGTTAGGTACAGCTTACAGCAGTAAGATTTTGGAAACATTGAACATTTTTTCCCTCCATTACTGTATCTTGTACGATAATGAATATTGGTATGTGTAAAACACTGTCCTTCTGCTATATGAAAAATATTTGTACGATTTAAAAAATTATATATTTATTTTTTTCAAAATTCATTTCACTATGCAGTGATGAAGTATTTCCCACATAACTCAAAAACTATCCAAAATTCTGTGATGAAATATTTTGTGTGTACTTATGCATGTTATATCTACAATATGATGCAAGATCACTTCTCTACCTTTGATAGATTGTCTCGTAAAAAATAAATTATTTTAGAAAATGGTCAAGTATCAGTACTTTCTTCCAACACAAAATAAAAAAATACATTATTTATTGAGTAATGTAGTTGAAGCAGCATGATATTGTAAACATGAGTTTCAGCAATAAAATAAAATAGAGAGAATATCAAAATGTTAACAAGTTTATGAATTCTGAGGTGAACGCTTCATCATTGCACAGTGAACTCCCATCATTTTTAATTTGTAATATATATATATATATATATATATATATATATATATTAACGTAAAAATATTTTTTTTCATATAGCAGAAGGATAGTGTTTACAGTTTTCACTATTGTACAAGATATAGTAATGGAGGAAAGAAATGTTGAATATTTCCAAAAATTTTGCTGTTGTAAGCTGTACCTAACCCCTTAACCATATTTAACTGCTATCGACCTGGGCCGGGATCGAACCCGCAACTTAGAACACAGAAGGCCAGCGCTAACTAGGGCGAATCGTACGTTTACAATATGCAATAGAACACTATCCTTTTGGACGATGATTTTCCAGACAAAATTTACACTTATCGATAACGTCAGAATTATTATTCCTTGTGCATGAAGATAGAAAAAAATGCGTTTTTAATTGTGTTAAGAAAAACAATTTCCTTTTTTTGAGAAAAAAATAATTATATTTCACGTAATGTGTACATTTGCAGTGTTATGAATACTAGGGCATTCGATGAATAATGGCAACAATGCTGTAAATCAGTGCTACTAGCGGTGAACATTGAAATCTTGTACTACGTAATAGAGCAGCGATTGTTCCGTAAATTTGCCATATTGAAATTATCGAAGTAATTATATTTTGTAAATACAGTGGTTGTTTCTGATTTTTAATAAACAATACAATTCTAAAGTTACGAACAAAGGTGATTCATAAAAACTCAAGTTGCAAGACAAAAAAATGCAACTCAGTACTTGAGGGTATTGCAAGAAGCCAATGGCAGAAAAGTCATATCATACTTTACCTATCAAGTTGTATGGAAGCGAGGCATTCGCTTTTAGTCAAGAGCTGACATCCGAAGAGCTTTCGATTTATCAGTGAGAGAGATTTGCAGAAATTATGCAGGAGATGGAGTCCGCCGTCATTCGAGAATTTGGCAACGTATTTTTGACATGGCAGGAGATTGTATTTGAAGTATTTAATGTCAAAAGTAACATAAAAAATTAGTGTGAAACAGTAACTATGTTGCCATTACTTTTCGAATGCCCTAGTATTATTTATGTGACACTGCTTTAACTTTAAATATTACATAAATCTATTTGTTAATGACGGCTAAGGAGAGGGATATCGTGCCTTAGCCCTCGATCCTCCTTTTGTGTTAGCAGGTTGAATCGCGATTCAAAAAATGAATTATTGTGACGTTCTGTTAAGTGGCCAAAGTCCTGAACTGTAACACAAGCTACAGCGTGTTCAGAACACGCGCATCAGATAGCTATAACCAGTATAACAAAAAAATGTAAAGAAAAATTGTGCCTAGATGGTGCCATTTAAATAACTACCTCTGCAATCTTTATAAATGAGAATCGATTTTTGAAAAGGGCTAAAAATATTTATTTCTTCAACTTCTGCCACTTCTTTATTTAGTTCTTTTCGCAAAATATAAGGAAGCTAGAAGCGATGTTTCATATTTTTTACTTAAAATTTTATAGACATATGTCTTAGAGATTACAAGATGGCAGCCAAAATGGGGATAACAAGAGTGTAAAAATAAAACGAACTAAAATTAGAAGTGAATGAAATATCTCGAAGACAAGCAATATGCCGCCAGTGAGACAGTGGAGTCACATGTGCTTTGAGACATTGGTTGTGAGAAATATGTCGGTAGGTACGATGGTAGTACAAGTGATTGTAATCAGAATAAAGTCAATAAATTAAAACAATGGTGTCGTGTGAAGAACTGACGAGGGTTACAAGATGATTTACAAAATTAAACAAAAATGCCTTATTAACATATATTTATGTTCCATTTAGAAACATAATGAACGTTGAAGGTAAAATAACAAAAACATTTTCAGTAGTTATAAACTAAGTAAGAAAATAGTAAAATGAGATAAATGCGCCTGTTAAAAGAAAAAACAAATCTTCTCAAATCTTAACTCTATATTCACAAACTGTTATCGTTTTCAATTTCTTGCTTAGCTTCTGATGGCTAACATAGAGTAGTAACGTATTTTACATAAATACGAATTTCCAAATACTATAAAAAAAATTTAGTAACTTCTTTCGCAAGCTCGAAATATTCTTGCATTCTCTAGAGGCAAAAATGTTCTAAGCTCTGCGAAAGAAATGTTTTAACATTCCATCAGTTTATATATATATTCAATGAGTAGTTCCTCAATAGTTTTGTAATTAGGTATATCAAGTTGAACGCAACTGCCTAAAAAAACGGATTTATTATCCTACTGTGAGTGTTATAATTGCTTTGTTTTTCTTTCAGCGTACAGTATATTGAAAAACGTTGGCGTTTAAAATTGTGCGAACTTAAGTGCACATCCACAAAAATAAAATCAGTAGGACAATTTTTTGTCTCATAAGCTACGTAGCGAAATTTTCTATGGGCTTCTTAGTGCACAGAAATGACTAAAATTACTTTTTCTCAAGTGATGTCGTCCAGAAGTCAAGTTTCCTTATAAGTCCGTCGATTTTGTCTTTGGCTGTTATTATGTTAACATCTTGGACTTGCAAGCTACTATTCAAAGTATTTAAGCATTCGAACAATATTTCAGCAATGTAGGCTAGTCTAAGAAGACAAAGAGAATTAAAAAATTAATTTCCATAATCCGATTTGTCTCCTTAATGTGCGTACACAATTAGCGAACGAACAACGAACGAATGATGAAGCGAATTTTCGTAGTTCGTTCGCTGTTTGGAGCAACGTTCAAATCATCAGCAAATTGTCAGAAAACATTCACGTCCGCTGATTATCCGCAATAAAGGCAGATGGAAATATAACTATAGCAAGCGCAGCCGTTGTTATTATAGGGAATTTAACAAAAAGAAAGTTAGAAACCAAAAGGCGATGGTGGCAGACCCTACTCTACGAAATTCACAATCAATATAGTGGCACTGACTTGCTTCATGATTTACGTCGAATGGAATCGGGACAATTTCACAACTTCTGTCGCATTTCAGAAACAGACATCGAAATATTACTGTGCAAAATAAGGCCAAAAATTTCCAAGAAAGACATAGGCTGGCGAGAAGCAATACCTATTCAGGAAAGACTAGCATTAACACTTCGATATCTCGCTACAGGAAATTCGTATACAAGTTTAATGTATTTATTCGAAGTGTCGAAACAGCTAATTACCAGGATTGTTCTAGAAGTATGTACAGCTACAATTGGGGAACTGGGAGATTTTATTAAGGTACGACTGTAAGACAGGGGAAAGTTTCAGTACACGGATACCTCACTGACAATAATTATCTTAAAATACTAAAAAGAGAGATTTGTCTCTGTCGAATGCGCATCATGCTTACGAAAAGGCACTTTTCAGTGCCAATAATTTATTTTGTGACCACAAGGTTGGAACTTTGTTCTTCTGGGCGTGAATTTGTCCAAAAGGAACGACATATGTTTATACGCGAATCAAGTTGACTCGTACACGTCATTACTCCCCATGCCAGATCTTTTTGTGGACTTCTGTCTTTCCCTCCGGAATGATGTCAGTAGGGACCCAATTGTCTTTTTGACTTCTGGTCCCTACAATAAACAACAAACATGTATCCACTGAAAATAAATAAACAAAAATAATTTTCAAAATTTGCACTTGTTTGACTCGCCTATCTTGCAGCTGAACATCTTTCCATTAGCTTCCCAAACATAATGTTTTCTTACTATATTGTGGTAAGTAGGATGCTTGGGATTCCATGAAGTTTCCTGCTCCCTATATGCATTAATAAGATTTATAACAGCGTCTTCCGTCCACTCCAGTTTCGACATCCTGTTGGTGAAATTGAACTAAGCGCTGCGTTCTGTTACGAACTACCAACTAGTGGCAAATCCCGTCCACAACGAATACCAACTTCCTTTCATGTATCGAAAGGCGATGGATCATTTCCGAAGGCAAATCAAACGATCGGTTTGCCTTTGCTGCTACGTACACACATACCGATTTCAATCAGCGAATGTAATCGTTTGTCCTTCGTTCGTTGTTCTTTCGCTAATTGTGTACACACCTTTACAGGTACAGATAAATTGTCGTTGTTTTCAATTTTACAGGGATTCATATTTTTTTAATGGGATTAAGCACCGGTAAGGTACTGTCTTCCTCCGACGAGTTTAGAGGTGAGACTTGTGGTATTCTTGCCATCGGTGCAGGAGTTTCAGGTAGATTCTATTGTTGCTACAGCCAAGCCGAGCCGAGCGGAGTGGGAGGTATTATTAATCGTCCAAAAACATGCAGTCTTCATTTTGTGGTAGTGTGTGAATATTTCATACACATATTGTTTACCTACGCCTATATGGTTTTGTTATTAATATATTAAATATATATTGTTGCAATTTTTGCTCATACATCCCCCTGATGTTAGCTATGTTAATATTATATGAATTACTCATATTAAATATTTCACCGTTACAAGTCATTTTTAAGGAAACATGCTGTGGAAAAGTTTTTGGTTTTATTCTATTGGAATTTTAGAATATGTGTGATTGATATCGTGAAAAACAGATTCATATAATGTCACGCGAAAATTATTTGGTGGTGATATCTTAAAATACAAACCAAGTAGTTTTACTTTTCAAGTGAGTTCAGCAGTACAGTACCGTATATTTAAATCGGTTACTTTACAAATTTAATTCAGTTCTGCTAATCACTAAATTTTATGGTATGATTATTGTTTTCATTTATATTATTATAGTTGTATTATGATTTTTATTTTTTATTTATTTTATTATACTGGTATTTCTGGTGGTGTGATGGCCTTAACTTCACCAGAATAAATAAATAAGTAAAATAATTAAATAAAATAAATTTATATAAATAAATAAATAAATAAATAAATAAATGAATAAAATTTTCAACAATACTTTCCTTCTCTGAACACGTAATTACGAATGGTTGCATCTCTATCTCGCCAAATATACGTTAGAAAACTAATAGGCATACTGCTCTCTTCAATTGGGCGAATGTTTTCAGTATGATTGTACTTCCTTCCAAATTGTCGCTGTCACTCTTCCCTCCCACTCCAGTACCGCGCTAGACTAGTCCGAACAGCATTCCCCTCAGCACTAAACTCCTCGGAGGATGGCAGTATTGGAGGGGTAGCAAACAAATGTCACGCTCAAAAGTGTGTTGCGCCTTCAGAATGTTTGCGAATCGTTGAAATAAAAATTAACTTCAATCCTTGTATTGTGAAGAAATGTTTGTGTTCAGATTCATAACTGATAACGTATTTGTACATACTGTAGTGTGATTAGATAGAAACTCAAATGACGACGTTTCATAATCTGCTGTTTAATTATCCATTTATTTGATTCTGTTTAGTTGCTTTGTCGTTCCTCGTATCTCTCTTGCAATTTTGGTGAATGATTGTTTCATCAAAGCTGATATAATGTCAGTCTCCATTTATATGCACACTCAAATAACAGTAGCAATCTGAAGTAAGTCAAGCTGTCTGAGTTCCCTTTTGCTATAAATATTGTCACATTTTGTAAACTAATCTGGCTATATAGGTAAATTCACACCTTGGAATGGCCGTTGGAATGGATCCTGTGCTGATTAGTCACATTGGCGGTGTGAACTTGGAGCGTGAGGGGGTAGAAAGCGTCCATTGGGTAAGCGGGTGAGTGGGTCACATGCGGCCGGTGGGCTGGTACACCCTCATCTCATAAATTCGGGATGCACAATAGGTCTCAGTATGGCCGACGTGCCAAGCGGCCGTCCTAACCCGCCCGTAGCCACCGTGACCTAACCTACCCTAACCTAACCTAACCTAATCTAACCTCACCTCTGACGAAGTCTGCGAACTGTGAAGAGCACTCTTAAGTAAAAAGTTCATAGGTTCAAACTCAGAAAAGAGTAGTTTACTTCTTTTTTTACCTATCAGCTCTTCCTCTTTTGTGAACGATTCTGTTAATTTATCATTTATTAATTCTTTACAATATATTTTCCTCAATAAGTTTAACGTTTAATAACTTACCTCTGTGATGTCATACAATGTCAATTTTTTTTACAATGTCAATTTTTACAATGTCAATTTTTTTTTATTTTCCACCTATGCTTATCTAAATGTATTTGGATTCATATTAACGTTTTCGATACTCGGTGTGTATCATCTTCAGATATGTATGTCATTATGTGTTGTGATGACCTAGTCTCTTATTGTGTAGTGGGTTATTCACGTGCGTGTGACCTATCATGATTTCTTAATTTAGCTAAAATTACTATAAATGTACTTGATGCAGTGTGTGGTTGCTTGTTATGATTGTGTTAAAATTCTTTCATTTTGAAAAGCACACATAGGTAAATAGGAAATTATGTTAAAACCAATATTATGACACATAAATATAAACAAGTAAAATATACACTATAAAAACACTATAAAACACTGTACACACTATAGCACTTTTATCGTATTTATGATTGGCTGTGTTGGCCTGTTATATCGTAAAATTGGGTTGTTATTACTATTCTTGGTTAAAAACACTGTCTTTCTGACGCACTTTCACTGATTATCTGTAGTCTGGTATTGTACGTTGTTGAAGTTTTTTGGCTTATTGTTTTTTTAATTTTGTTGTTCATGTTGACTATTGTGGAAATCATTGATGCTGTAACTGTATGTAAGTACTTAGGCGTATATGATACAAGATATTTTTGTTGGGTCCGTATATCTAGTTCAGCCGTGCGTGTCTGCAACAATTTACAACTACTAAACTTACCTCTGTGAGTTATAAAAATAAAATCAATCACATGGCTTCCATTATTAACGCTGAGCACTAGAAATGCTTTCCTTCATTGATAAAAATAATATAACGCATCCTGCAGTAAATACAGTAAGCTAAACTAAAATGTAAGATCTAGTGTAGAGATAATGTTACTATTAATATCAATGTTTTCATTTTATGCTACAATACGACAATAATATTTCAACGTGACCATTCTGTTTTGTAGACATTTATTAAAAATAAAAAGATCACATTTCTGCTCTATTAATTTACCTAAGTTTCGTAGGTCTCTGCGTTCTTTTTAGCGGAAACACAACCCTTAATTAGTTTCCACATTGAGAGAATACAGAGCATGAAGTCCGGTGATCTGTGGGACAACTCTATTTTATCACGCGTTTCTGTCAACTTTTAGAAATGTTAATTATAAATAGACGCACATTATTTATATTCATAGGGCTGTGCTGAACCAGCTTCTTGCTGGATTGGCCCTCAGTCACTCATCTTACCGGACTTTCTCGACTGGCCACCTCGCAGCGCAAACTTCACAATCTGTGACAATGCGCTGTGGTGTTTAATTAAGAGCATTTTGCACAGAAACGGTACGACAACATTGATGAATAAATTGCAGAGCTCCGTGCGACGCGCTTTTCAGCAGATTACACCAGCAATGTTGAGGCGAATGTTACACCGAACCTGGCGACGCATTATTTTGTGTGAGAAGAATTATGGGGGACGTACTGACCCATTGCTAACTTAAGACACACAGTTACTGTAAAGTGGATGTACGTATGTTTGCATTATGACTGTAATTGCATAGGGTGTATATTTTAAGTATTTATAAGAAGTAACAGGACTTTATTCTCACACTGAAGAAGAAGAAATACAATAATTTCAATAGATGAATGTATAATTAATATACAGTAGTATATCTTGAGCAATATTCCTTTATTCGAATAAAATTGTAGATATTGGCATCGCCGTTTACAAATTTATATTGATTATTCTAGATTGGTGAGAATTTTCCTAGGTATGAACACAGTAACAGCCATCCTTGTAACAAATATAATCCTTGATACCTCGTCTGTAGCATTCTGCCTCGCAGTCCGTTGCAGTGTCGTCTCGACCACTTGTTCTATCTCTCCAACAGTCATAGTCTTGTCCGGTATCTGTAAATCCAGTCAAAACTCACATGTTATTTGATTTAAAACAATGTTGTTGATTACTTACATTATTGATCAAATGAAAATAAATTAACATTATTCTTGCAAATTCACACTGAAATAAAAATAAATAATTGCTTATTACATAAAGTGAGAAGCTAAAATATATCGTTTTCAAGGTTGTACATAAATCCATGTTTACAGAATATCTGAAACATAAATGCTGGATTTTTATGTATTGTGTTCCTAACGACTTGCCGTTTTTCCATCTGCATAGTTTTTATTGAAGACTACTCGTATTTAACAAATTTGGTTTATAGTCAGGTTTTACTACCAAATTCATAAGGACTAATATTATAGGCCTTTATATAATAATTCTACTAAATAAATTACGCATATAGGGTAAAAGTTGGTAATACTCTCATATTATATGATAGTTCTTTTTGAGAATAACCTTTAGTAATATCAGTAGTTGCATTGGGTTATTCTCTGAGATATTTCAAATAAAAAAGTTAAATAGAATTTTACTCCTGTTTGCTTCCTTTTCGAGATAATTTTTTTTATATGAATCATTTCATAACGTGTTTTTGGACAGCCATATTATATATAATAACCGTAAGTAATGTCAGTAGTTGCATTGGGTTATTCTCTGAGATATTTCAAATAAAAAAGTTAAATACAATTTTACTCGTAATTACAGAAATTTTAGCTTTTATTCTTTAAATGTGCAGAAATTCGATACAAACAATTAATGTAGACCCTCACTTTCGCTTTGCAAACGAACAATAAAATGTTACATGACATTAATCACTAATCTCGCAGTGTTATTGCGTTCTTAGAATTTAGTTAGCCTTTATAATGTAATAAATACCGTACGTTGAATGAACGACTATTTTTCACCGGGAATATACAGGATGTTAAAAAAAATATATCCAATATTTTTGGAGGTGCTAGTATGTATCAAAACAAGAAAATACAGTAATGTCTAATAAACATGGGTCCTACAACGCATACCTTCTGAGATCTGAACACTTGTTCATAGGAGGTGCTCAATGTTACGTCCATCCATGGCAATGCATTCCTCTGCCCCTCGGCGTAAGGAATCACGCACTCTTTAGAAATTTGTTTTAATGCGTTAATGAGAAAGTTCCGATAACGATCCCCAGTTAATATCCGTGGTAGCACGTATGGCACGTAATCTATCATAATGAACACCTGCCCAATTGATTGAGAATCGGTGCTGATGCCTTGTTTCTTGAACTGCAGGGGGATTTTCCACCATCTCTGCTGAACCCCGCTCATATCCGCAACCAGAATTTTGTGTTCAGTATTCCTTGCTACGTATGATTATTTCATGCCAGGGGGGTCAACTACGGTATGCTTATTTGGTATTCTGCTGTATTGTAAGGCGAGAAATGCATTGCAACGAATGGACGGTAGATTGAGCACCTCCTATGAGACAAGTTTCAGATCTCAGAAGGTGTGTGTTGTAGGACCCATATTTATTAGACATTATTTTCTTGTTTTGATGCATACTATCCCCTCCTAAAATATTGGATAGTTTTTTAACAACCTGTATACGTCCCATTTTTGTGAAGTGAACATGGTTTACTTACGCTCGAACCAAGCTGCAGATGCCAGACCCTGAAAGATAAAAAGCAGCTCTTCAATTCATATTTAGAAAAAAAGACATTAAATTAAAATCACGATGCGTTATCTTAAAAATATTTATAATAAAATACAGAAGCGCACGTGCAAAACTTTCTACTTCCAAAGTGATTGGTTTTCAGAACTTATTTGGAATTATCTATCCGAAAAATTGAGTTTGATTGTGTGCATAATTGCACTTGAAAAACCTCAAAATATATATTTCATTGTAACAAATATTATGAAAGGATAATATTATTGTTATTATTACAATACATCTGTTTTTTGGTCGAGGTGGCTTCCTGATTCATTTAGCTTTCTGTAAAATTGATTACCACATGTGTGCTAACAAACGACCATATCACCTTCCTCTAGAAATAAAGTACAGAGAACATCTCCTTGTATCCTTTAATCATTAGCAACATATATATATATATATATATATATATATATATATAAATATATAAATTAAGAAACGAACAATGTAGTTAATATAACGTCTATTGAAATTAGATAGAATTTATTATACTGTATCAATACTCCTGGTAGGAAGGGGGTAATAGAATAACCCCACTTATAATTTTTCAATATTATGTTCATTTTTACACATTTTATTTAATCCATGTATTTATCCATTATATATCTACTAACATTTCGAGATAAGAATAACACAAATAATTTATCCACTTGAAGAAGTAAATCGCATTATTCATGTGCGGTGGTAATACCAACATATGAAATTGAGTTTGTAGCTCAATTTTCTTCGTTTTGAATTAGCGTGCTTCCAAATTATTAGGTTTTGTAATATATGCAATAATTATTTTAATTGTTTATTTTACCATGAATTTTCGTTAATTTTTTTTGTTTTTGGGTCTTATGGTTGTATTCGTAGTGTCACCATTAACTTTCTGAAATTCATTAATTTCGGTACATTTTCTCAAAAAAAAAAAAATAAATAAATTTGGAATCTCCAATCTTTCTCTATGCTTTTAAAGAGAAAAATTATTTTACATTATTTTCTTATATTTTGTGTAGACTCTCACTCAATAACACCTCAGTCCAAATGCTTAACAAAAATTAGTCTGATTTTGATTTAGGTAGTGGTAAGATTTAAGAAACCTTGTGTACAAGAGTATTTATAAATTTTGATTATAGAGTCATGTATTTTATTCAATATACTTACAATTGCAATTGCTATAATCATACACAGGAGGTGCAGGCGAAGAACGGAAGCCATTTTAACCTGGAGAAAGCTGTGAATGCGAACACATCCATTACTTATCTCTTGATACATATAATATAGGTACTAGACATTAAGGCATTAGAATGATGGAATAACTTATCATTTTGTTTTACAAAAATTAATCTGTTTGTTTTAACCGACATTTGCTGAATATGATTTCGTTATGACGTAGATCTTTGTATAGAAATATTTCCTAGGTTTGTAATTAATCTCTAATCAGATCATCCGAAAATGACGAAGGATAATTGGGGAAGAAGATCACTTTTTTTCGGAGTAAGATGGCAACTTGTTGCAAGAGTTTTATTTTTTGTTTTATTGCAAGGAATGTGTAAACATTACGTAAGATCCTCTGATAGAAATCAGTGGACTGAGGACAGTTTTCAACTTGCGATGAAACATGTTATAACAGAGGATATGAACTGTTTTAGAGCATCGCAAATATACGGGGTTTCTTACCATGCGCTTAAACGCCTCCTAAAAGAAAGTGATGAAAAAAAATGTACTGGATTGAATTAATTGTGTGCAAGAAGTGATTTCACGAATCTTGCACACGGAAATAAAATATGTGAAGTGATTGTGTTCCTAAGTGGTGATAAAGAGTGAGAATGTGACCATGAGTTTTAGATTCAGTCATTTTTGTTATATACATGTATCAGACCAAGTTCAGGTAAAATACATATATCAGTAATGTTAACTGCATTTGCCATCTTACCCAACTATCGGAGAAAGATACCCACAGTGCAGAAGTACACCTGTATCTATACACAAGTTAATTAATGTTTTCTCTTTTGTACCAAAAATATAGTTTCCAAATGCCTTCCAGATTTTGATTTTTCAATATGTAATTCAAAACTAAATGAACAATATCTTAAAGTTTCAATCAAAGAAAAAGTCAGGCATCTTCCCCCGATCCACTCTATTGTATTGTGAAATTATGACATGAAGCAGAAGTTGAAATTGATCTAATAAATTCACATGCCATAAAGGCACTTCGGGGCATGAAGATAGAACCCCATTCTTTCTTGATCCCGGTACTAGAAAGAGGTGGTGTGAAATGGATAGTAATAATAAGTAACTTTCCAACAATGTAGCCTCCGCGATCTCCAGATTTCAATCCGGTCGACTTTTGGTTGTGGCGTTACCTTAAAGCATCCTACTGCAACTAAAAGATGCCATCTCGCATGAAATTGCCAATATTGCAAGACAGTATCTTCAAAATATTGTGCATGGTATCGAAGACAGAATGCTGTAAGTTGAACAAGGGAACAGCGGACATCTTCCCAATGTTTTGTAAAACACGTTGTTGCGCAACACTATGATATTTTTTGTTTTTTCCCTATCTCAAATATTATACTATTTATAGCGGTTTAATATTTGAACTGGCTTTTGTAAAACTCTATACAATTACCGAATCTTATTCTGTTCCAACAGTGTATTGGAGAAGAGTGAAACTTCGCTCCTTATCTATCAAGCCCTGGGAAACATATACGTTCATAATTTCTTTGGGAATAGACTAATTTTGATCCACAGTGTTTGAAAATACGTCTAATCTGGTACAGTAACAGATTTCAAACATAAAAGAGAGTAAAGTCAACGTTGATATTTTTTGTGTCAGTTTTATAAAATGTCTCTTAATATACAACCGGACTATAAAATTGTGTTTTAAGAACATACGAAGACAAAACATGTGAACAAGGAAGATAATATAATTATGGTTATAAAAGACTCCAAATTCGGACCCTAATGGCATTCCATAACAAAGTGTAAATTATTAAGACATAACTTAGTTATATTGTTGTATCATAATTGACTATTTTTGTTCAAAGTGGTTGAAATAAAGAAACTTAGAATAACTAGATAATGAATACATACCTGAACTTTGTTCGCTTCGAAGTCGATGGATGACTTTGTTAGGATTCAATATTTATTTGCTTATATAATTGTAGCTCACGTGTTTTTTTTTTCTCTGCGTCATGTGTTCAGAAAGAAATTTCCGTTGAAATGATATACAGCTTTTTGAATTATCGTAAGGATAACACATTATCTTTCATTGTTCTCATTTCCATCCTATGGAAATTAAATGCAAATTCGCTTTGGTCAATGTTCTAGTTTTATGTCCTTCCTGGAGGCTAAAGAACTGCAGGCATTATCTTCGACTTAATTTTTTTTTTCTAATTCACAATAACCTAATTTCTGTGCGGGACTATTCGTGGTATTCTGAGATCAAGTCTCTTTATTAAGATTGTATTATTTTGACTTATGTGAAAATACCTATTTTGTTCCTTATCCATTAATACAAATGTTTTAATGAAACATGAAATTTGATGTGGTGAAGAATGGGTAGAACGGAGAAATATTCTCTCTACTATTACGCCTATGACTGTTACTCCTATTTCTACCACCACTACTACAACTGCCACTCCTATTTCTACCACTAATACTACTGCCACTCCTATTTCTACCACTACTACTAGTACAAATACTACTGTTACTACTACTACTACTACTACGGCCACTCCTACTTCTATCACTACTACTACTGCCACTCCTATTTCTATTACTACTGTCACTCCTATTACTACTACTACTGCCACTCCTATTTCTATTACTACTACTGTCACTCCTATTACTACTACTACTACTACTACTGCCACTCCTATTTCTACCAGTACTACTAATAATATCGTCACTTCTATTTCTACCACCACCAATACTACTACGACTACTACTGCCACATTTTTCTACCAGTACTACTACTAATACTGCCACTCCTATTTATACCACTACCACTACTGATACTACTACTGCCACTCCTATTTCTGAAAGTACTACTACTAATACTGCCACTCCTATTTCTACCACCACCACCACTACTACTACTAGTACTTCCACTCCTATTTCTACTACTACTACTACTGACACTCCTATTTCTACCACCTCCACTACTACGACTACTACTGCCACTCCTATTTCTACCAGTACTATTACTAGTACTGCCATTCCTATTTCTACCACCACTACTGCTACTACTACGACTACTACTGCAACTCCTATTTCTACCAGTACTACTACTAATACTGCCACTCCTATTTCTACCACTACCACTACTACTACTACTACTACTACTACTACTACTACTACTGCCACTCCTGTTTCTAAAAGTACTACTACTAATACTGCCACTCCTATTTCTACCATCACCACCACAACTACCACTACTACTACTACTACTACTACTACTGCCACTCCATTTCTACTACTTCTGCTCCCACTCCTATTTCTACCACCACTGCTGCTGCTACTACTACAACTACTACGACTACTACTGCCACTCTAATTCTACCAGTACTACTACTAATACAGCCACTCCTATTTCTACCACCACCACTACTACTACGAAAACTATTGCCACTCCTATTTCTACCAGTACTACTACTACTGCCACTCCTATTTCTACTACTACTACTAGCACTCTTATTTCTACCACTACTAATGCTAATGCCACTCCTGTTTATACCAGTACTACTACTACTGCCACTCCTATTTCTACCACTACTACTACTGTGCTGCTACTACTACTTCTACTGCTACTACTACTACTACTACTACTACTACTGTTACTTCTTCTGCTGCTACTACTACTACTACTACTACCACTCCTATATCTACTACTACTGCCACTCTTATTTCTACCACCACCACTACTACTGCTGCAACTACTACTACTACTTCTACTGCTACTGCCACTCCTACTTCTAGCACTACTACTACTACTACTACTACTACTACTACTACTGCCACTCCTATTTTTACCACTACTATTACTACTACTACCGTTCTTACCACCACCACTACCACTACCACTACTACTGTTATTCACTTTAGAGCTTATTTTGGAAGGAGAGCTGTTGAGTTCAACATACCAGTTTAATTTGTATTTCCCACATATAAATATTGAAATTGTTTTTATTCCAATTTGTTTTTTGTAAAATATATTTTAAATAAAATTGAATTGAAACATCGCGATATAATATATAGTATATTTTATTTCATGATGAGTGAGTGAGCAATTTGGACTCATTAAGTAAATTTAAAGAAATGTTTTTTGTTGTTAAATTTACGTAATGTGAAAAAAATATATGTGGATATAAAGGAAGAACATGTATTGTTATTGGTTCTGATTAGCTCTTGTACAAATTAAATTATGACACTTCTTTCACATATCTTTTGTATTTTAAGTGGGACAGTACAATCGCATAACAAAGATATTTTAAATGCCATGGATAACAGGCCATTGAAGATATAATAATATACTAATCTTAATTGAAGTAACCTTTGGTTTTACAGCAGAAATTTTAATATTATTAGATTAAAGAATGAACGAATGTAAGAAGGCCAAGTTTTTATTAGCAATGACACGTTTACACTTTGATATTGTTCTACCACCTACGAAATGAAGCACCATTTGATTTGCAGAGAAAATAAAAAAAAATGATAAACTTAAAAATAAAGTACAATTTGATTTCGGAGAAACATGATATAAAAGTACAATGAAGAATAATTTAAATGAAATAAATAATATTATGTAGTATAATATATACAAGCGATTGCGTAAAATGGACAATGAATCTCTCAGTACCATTAGAGAAGTTTTGTTAATGTCCTCATTAGAAAATTTAAGAGAAACAGGAATGGTTTTGGTTAACTTAAATTATGTTCCCCTATCGCCGAAAAAATCCCTTTCACTTCCCAGTATTAATATTCATTTTATAAATCTGTGGCTTGGTTCTAAAAGAGCCAATGTCAAAAATTTTAGTTTTGAGATAAATGGGTTTGAAATTTGCTTATATGGTACAGTGAACCTATGACATTGGCTTGTGAATGCTCTGTACCTTCCACATTAAGTGCAGCAGACATTGGCCCTTTTAGTATATGGTAGAACAGACCGAAATAAGCTCGAAAGTGTATATAACTCAAAAGTGCAAAAAATTGACATTGGCCCTTTTAGAACCAAGCCACAGAATATATCTCTCACTAAGATGAAGAATACATTCATTGTAAAGATACTTCTTTTCGTCTGTAACATTATTGGCTTGTTGATCATCCTTCTCAAAAGGGACAGTGGGGTCAAGAATGAGGAGATCGATGGATGTAATGTCTCCTCTTCTGGTTGACCCATGCTCAGCCAAGCAGTGCATTTCTTCGTAAATCTCCCACTTTTGACTTTGCCTTCTGAAGTATGGTTGATGTGGAGCTTTTCACTATATGGTGAAACGTATCTACTGAAGAAGTCGTGAGTTAGAGCAGTTATACTTACGCAAGTTCCGGCGTGTTTTGAGAGAGACTTTAATTTAATTCTGAATTCTGATATGAATCACTAAATTTAAGTGAGCAGTATATTGTGGTATTCAATGATTGGCAGAATTTTAGTCTTGTCCTTTAAATGTGCAGAAATTCGATGCGAACTAATGCAACTTTTGGGTCTGCAAAGGAATTTTACATTGTTATATGACATTAATTTTCAATCTCGTAGTATTATTGCCTTCTTAACATTTAATTAGCTTTTATACTGTAATAAATGAGTTGAATGAATAACTTGTCTCTGCGAGAAATGAAGTGAGCATTGTTTACTTATCCTCCTCCTAAGTAGCAGATGGAAAGTAAAACAGTTCGTCAATTAACATCCATAAAAAACATTAAATTCAAACACGATGTGTTCTCTTAAAACAGTTAGGTTAAAAATCAGAAAACACGCTAACTGCTACTAGCACGTACGGTCAGAAGACCCGTGTATTGGATTTTAAACAAAATTTTGATAATACAAAATTGGTATGTATAATATTACTCAATAAATCCATCTATCTATCTAAAAAAACAAAAACTGCTACTACACTGCGGTGGTCTCACCTGACTGGTTATGAATAATAATAATAATAATCTGTTCTTCGGTCAAGGTGGCTTCTATGTTCATTTAGCCTTCTGTAAAAACGAATACTAGACCTGTGCCTACACATTACCGAGTCGTAGGTATAGTACGTCCGCTCAAATGAGAGTCACTTGCACCTACCTTGAGCGGGAGGCGTCAGGTGTTTCAGTCTTGAAGCACGCGGCAGGTTGTTGGTACGCCAGCGCTATTGACAGATCTAAGTCGGTGCTCCGAGTACAAGTTCATATAGTCGAGTCCGCAAGTATAATACAGCTAGCTCAGAACAAGGCAGAAGACCGTAAGAGTATATTGTGGCTTTTGTGTTCCATATAATATAAATCACAAATAAAACAGCTCCAACGTCAAATAAACTTCTCGATGCAATGCGTAATAAAACACAAGGCACCCAATATGAGTTTCTGTATAAAGAACTACTTTAATGAAACTCTTATATTCAATGGGGTTTAAATATAAAATTCATGGATCTCAACCAGCAGCAATGGAATCATTACGAATTCGGATGTGGCGTTCCTCGTATTTAAGGAGTATAGAGTAATATCGACAACTGGGTTATGAAGAAGTGTACTTAGACGAAACATGTTATGATACCCATGACGGAGTAATGTGTCGTTGGTCAGATGGGTCAAGTTATTGTGATGATAATTTTTCTTCAGGTAAAAGACAACGAATGGTAATTTTACATGCGTGGGGAAGAAATGGTTTCATTCCAGGAGCATTATTCGTTACCCACCAAAGTATGTGTGATGTCCCGGCTGATTATCGTGGGACTATGAATTCTAAAATATTCGAAGAATGTTTTGAGGAATGTTTGCTAAAACGACTGGAAGAACCGTCTGTCATCATTATGGATAATGCCCCATATCATTTCCGTTTTGTGAATCCTATACCTACCACTAGATTAACAATAGATGTCATTAAAACGTGAAAATAACATCTCTTTGCCCACGCCAGTCCCAATAACAAAGTTACATCTGCTACAAGAGATAAAACATAGCCATTACAGAAAAAAGATGTATGTAATTGACGAAGTAACATCGAAATACGGCCATTTTATACTACGACTGCCCCCCATACCATTTTTGTCTCAGTGCCATAGAATTTGTTTGGTCGGAACTGAAGAGAAATGTCCGGTCAGAAAATGTGTTCAAGAAGTACTTGATTTGATAGTAACTGTGATGGACGACATTAATAATAAAAAGCATTAGGTGAAGTACATCGAACATGAAGACAAAAAGTGATTATCGCTTCTTAGAAGCTAGCTTGGAATCTTGTGTAACTGATTTAAATAGTGACTCAACGGATTCGGAATAGGAGGTGTTCGTGTTTTAGTTCTGTATTTACAAGAGGCACACGAAGGTTCACTTCAGTCTTCATAAGGGAGAGATGGCAACGCAGCGTTGTTTACATGGAACCTGCTCGGAGTCGCGTGCCTACTTGCTTCCTGCGGTAAGTGTGTCCAATCGCACGTTCCAAGTGGCTTTCATTTGAGCGGACGTACTAGAGGCCACATCACCTTCATCTAGAGATAAAGTTCAGAGAACATCTCCTTGTGTCCCGTAATCCAGGGACGTCAAAACACTTGCACTTCGTGCTCTCAAGAACCCGTACAACATTTATTTGAGAGCGATGATTGTACTTCATCTTGCTGAGAAGAGAACCTTGTTGGATTTGTATGGCTTGTAGTAGGAGCACGTAATTCAGCTGTTTTGACATCCCTACCTTAATCTTTAGTAACATTCTGTAGATATTCAAAGATAAACAGTGTAGTTATTATAACACCTAGTGAAATGAGGTAGAATTTATTACAGTAATACTCCTGCCAGTAGCGGGGTAATAGGTTAACAACACTTGAAACGTTTATTTCTAAAACCCCACAAGTGACAAAAACAAAACTTGTGGGAAACCAATAAAAACTCTTTAGTTTCATTGCTCTTATTTTTATTGTCAAAATGTATTTGACAATGATATTAGTTGCTAAATATGAGGTTTATTCACCATGAGTTGTGTTTTATAATATACATAAAGTCCCTCAAAAAATTTAATTAATTACGATGTTATGGGGATTTTCCAACAAACAAACTGAAATTAAGCAAAGCATTGCCTTTTTCCAAGTATCAGAGTGAATGAAAGTAAGTATGAACAAATTTTATAATCTATGTAGAAACTACAGTATAAAATCACAAAAAAATTAAAGTTTTTTTGTGTTGCAACAGACATTTCTCTTATCAGAACTTATTATTTTTCTAGTCTTCGCTTCCACTGTCATTACTATCGTTGTTGGTGGTAGACCATGCATACAGATCTGTGTAGAATCCTATCACTTCATCCTGTATGTACTGCGAAATCTTCTTCACTTCCTCCACTTTTTAACATTGATTGGTAGCCTCGAGCTGTTATAAGTTAGTTTTATTGGCAGTTCAAACGGTAAATTTTCAGCACAAACACTTTTCTCAGGAATTCTAATGGTGAATACTTCTGCCGGTACATTGCTGTCAATAACTCTTTACAAAGGACATTACCTTCATTGCAGTGAATAAACACATTCATCTTCGAAATTTTAAAATGTACCTTTTTATACTTTGATACACCACGACCATAAGATGAATCAGACATGCTAGATAGCTTATAAAGTTTTCGCCACCAAGCTTTGAAGTTAACCACATCATTAGCTGTGACTCGTTTAACCTTGAACTTAGACGAATTCTCAATAATCCTCATTAGCAACATTTTCATGACTGGAACTAGGTTATCATCTTGTAACAAAATACTCGAAACAGATAATAATAATAATAATAATAATAATAATAATAATAATAATAATAATAATACTAAGGGCACCACTTAATCAGAAATAGACAGAACAAAACACTGATCCGGCTGTGACTGAAATCAGCTGTTGGGTGCGACAGTGCTGCTGTCAGCTATTGTGGCAGACTAGCTTATTTGAAAAACACCATATGTGATGTTGGTTGTCGTTTTTTTTAAATAATTACATATTTCTTCTACAATTTTTTACATCTCACAGTCATGCTAGTTATAAGGTTTTATATCAAAAGATGCGCATTCATGTTGGCCCTCAAATCCACAAAAAAAGACGCATTTTGTAAAAAATGTCGGTTGTTGTGTTTTTACAATAAACGATTCACTTATAATTTGTACTTAAAATTTTTTTTTTAATTCTATGTATTTGTCTCTTATATGTTTACTAACATTTCGAAATAGGAATAACACAAATAATTTATCCAGTTTAAGAAGTAAATCCCATTATCCATGTGCGGTGACAATTGCAGCATTTTAAAGCAGTTTGTAGCTCAATTTTTCTCTTTATTTTTTTGTTAGCCTGCTTTCAAATTATTTGATTTTGTGGTATATATATATATATATATATATATATATATATATATATATATATATATATATACAGGGTGTTTAAAAAATACAGGGCATAATTTCACGTATGTATTTCCCACATGTAGACAATCAAAATAGTTCATTACAACATGTGTCCGGAAATGCTTTATTTCCGAGTTATGGCCTTCACAACATTGAAATTGACAGGAACGTTTTTCTTTCCGCGGGTCTTTGCCGTCAAAGGAGACATTAAGAGGGCACTCTGACAGTTCATTCCGAGGCGAAGGTTACATTCAGTGTTGTGTAGGCGTTAGACTGTGCGACATGTATTCAAATCAAGAGCTGGCAGAGATACACTTCCTGTACTGTAAGGCGGACGGCAATGCTGCGCTGGCTCGTCCTTTGTACCAGGATAGGTACCCACAGCGACAATGTCCAGATCGGAAGACATTTGTACGTCTCCATTACCGTCTGTGCGAGTATGGAAAATTTAACTCTCCTGGTTTGGGAAGGGGACGACCAAGATCTACAACTCCAGAAGTACAGGAGGAGATCCTGGAGGCTGTGAACATGACTACTTCTGTCAGTACACGAAAGGTAGCGTTGCAAGTCAATGTTCCTCATGCGACTGTCTGGAGACTGTTGAAAGAGTATCAATTGTATCCTTATCAT
This sequence comes from Periplaneta americana, assembly GCF_040183065.1. Taxonomy (NCBI): domain Eukaryota; kingdom Metazoa; phylum Arthropoda; class Insecta; order Blattodea; family Blattidae; genus Periplaneta; species Periplaneta americana. The sequence continues at coordinate 85,143,086 of NC_091129.1, read as the reverse complement.
TTGCAACGTTTACAGGCCCTGTCACCAGCAGATTACCCTGCACGAGTTAGGTTCTGTCAGTGGTTCTTGCAGCAGTGTGGTGTAAATCCGAACTTTCCTGCCTTAGTATTATTTACAGATGAAGCACAATTCACACGAGATGGCATAACAAATTTCCACAATCAGCATGTATGGGCGTATGAAAACCCACGTGCAACTGTTCCATCTCATCACCAGGTGAGACATCGATGTGAGGTCTGTATTCAAGCAGGAGGATGGACATTTTGAACATTTTCTGTAATGACAACGACCTGCGGAAATAAAAACGTTCCAGTGAATTTCAATGTTGCGAAGGCCATAACTCGGAAATGAAGCATTCCGGACACATGTTGTAATGAACAATTTTGATCGTCTACATGTGGGAAATACATGCCCCGTATTTATTAAACATTCTGTATATATATATATATATATATATATATATATATATATATATATATATATATATATCAGTAGGCGTACGCGGCTAAGCGTCTTGTATGATGGATCCGCTAGTAGTTCCAGGATTTTGCATTGTAAGTATTGGACTCCATGACGACCGAGGGGATTCCCTTACATGTACAAAGGACAGTATTACGAGAAATCCGAAGGTGTGGCCATAGGATCTCCTCTGTCACCAGCCATAGCCAATTTGTACATGGAAGACTTCGAGCACAGAGCCCTGGAGAACTCTCCAAAGAAATCAGCTCATTTCTACCGCTATGTAAATGACACTTCGGTCATTTGGCCTCATGGAGAAGCAAAAATGCAGGAATTTCAGGAATATCTGAACAATATCCACCCGAACATCCAGTTTACGAAAGGAGTGGAAAAAGACGGATGTCTCCCCTTCTTAGACCTTCTCATCTGCAGGAAGTCAGATGGCGCACTGGGTCATAGCGTACACAGGAAACCTACACATACCTACCTATACCTGAATGGACGCAGCCACCACCACCCGGCATAGAAACTAACGGTCCTGCCGACTCGTCTGCACAGGGCGAGAGGGATTTCGGACAAAGAGAGTCTCCCTTCTGAGATCTGTCACCTACGTAAGACGTTCCAACAGAACAACTTCGGCAACAGGGAAATCGGTTTGGCCCTCAGAAGGTTCTTTTCGCACAAAGAAACCGCCGAGGAACAAGAGGAGACGAAGGGCATGACATACATCCCGTTCTATGGCCCCATCTCGGGCAATATTGGCAGACTGCTAAGAAAACACGGGATTAAGGTCATCCATAAGCCGCCCACAAAGATCCAGAACTTGCTGAGACCAGTGAAGGGCGACCTTGATCTTAGGACACCTGGCGTCTACAAAATACCTCGCGAGTGTGGGGAATGCTACATCGGGCAGACGGGACGCACCTTTATGGAATGCTGCAAGAAACATCAACGCAGCATAAGACTATATTATCCCGATAAATCTGCAGTAGCCCAACACAGCCACAAGATAGATTTCGGTGCCAGTATCATCTTATACAAGACATCAGGCTACTGGGACTTGGTTATCAAGGAAGCCATCGAAACCCAGCTAGATGACAATAATTTCAACAGAGACATTTGAATATACCTATACAGAATCACGAACATCTCCAAGAATGATGGAAAGCATTTTATTTCGGTGTAAAATTCAAATATTTGAACACCATCAATAGGGAAATGATCATCCCCAGAAAAGACTCCACTAATAATTTCTAACAAAAGAAACACTTCTAAAATAATAATAACATACAAAATAAAAAAATTTATAACCCAAAATTCATGATAAAATAACTAAAATAATCCCACGAGTTCCATAGAAAGGCGCACAACAGCCATACTAAAGAAGACCAATCTGCCAGCTGAAGTGACGAAGTCTTTGACTCCAAATTCCACGAGACCACCTAGACCAGCGATGCCCAACCCCTTCTCATAAGAGCTAATGACGTCACAGCGTGGCTTTACCCCACCTCCTTCGTTTGGAGGCATGACCGTGGATGAACCACTTCCCCTACTTTTATTCACTCAGGGGCGGCTGACTGTAATGGCAGGTTCCAAGGCAACCAAACATACCATTTTCCAGAAAGAGTGGGAGGAAGAATATTTTTGTGTTGCAGAGGAAACGACGGTCAAGTGTCTTATTTGCAAAACTCATTTATCTTGGGTTTCACGATATAATATTAAACGGCACTTCGAAAAATACCATCATACTGCTTATGGCAAACATATTCTATCAGGTAAGCAATCATTGACATCACTTGCTATTAGAGTTTGAATATATTTGCTGAGTTTTAAATTGATTATCTAATTAATAAATTTCACTTGTAGGTGAAGCAAGATTACAGAAACTAAACAATATGAAAGCACCAACTCCTGACGGCTTTAGTACTGGCAATGTTGTTAGAGTTTCTTATAGAATTGCTGAACACATTGCAAAGGATATGAAGTCTTTTAACGAAGGGGAGTTCATAAAAGATTGTTTAATTATAGCAGCCGAAGAAGTTTGTCCTAATTTAATACCCGCTTTTCAGTTACTAAGTCTGTCTCGAAATACCGTGACAAGACGTGTGGAAGAATTGGGATGTGATATAGAGAGACAGTTACAGGACAAAATAAAATCATTAACATGTTTTTCTCTAGCGTTGGATGAAAGCACGGACAGAACTAATGAAGCTCAATTGGCTGTGTTTTTGAGGGGTGTTACTAGTGAATTTAGTATTATTGAAGAGCTTCTATACGTAGTTTCTCTTAAAACACACACGTGTGGTGAAGAAATTTTCAATGCTCTGCGAGATGTTGGTTGCAGATTAGAACTTCCTTGGGCAAAACTAGTTAGTGTTGCGACCGATGGGGCCCCGTCGATGAAAGGGGATGAAAATGGCTTTATTGGCAGACTAAGGAAGTTTCTAAGGAATATGGATATGCCCTCTGATTTTTTGTCTATACACTGCATAATTCATAGGGAGGCTTTATGTGCAAAATCAGTTGCTTTAAATAATGTTATGTCCGTTGTTGTGAACTGCGTGAATTTTATTAAATCAAGCTCCCTTCGCAATAGACAATTTAAAGAGTTGCTAGAAGAGCTAGGATCTCATTATGAAAATGTGCCATATTATTGTCATGTCAGGTGGCTCAGTCGAGGTGCCCTGTTAAGACGTTTCTTCCAGCTACGATGTGAGATAAATAATTTTATGAAAAAACAAGTAAGCATAAAAATGTAAAGTACTCATATTTAGTATCCATTATAACGTACCCCTAAAATATTATTGGTTTGTTATAATTTATAATATTTATTATTTTTGTAGGGCCATGAAGTTCCAGAACTAACTCAAGAAGAATGGCTGTGTGACCTGGCTTTTTCGACCGATCTATTTCATCACCTTGATATCCTAAATATGAGTTTGCAGGGGAAAGGTAAAAACGTAATTAGTTTATCTGACGCAGTGAATACATTTATGACAAAATTAACACTATGGCAAAGTCAACTGGAAACTGGCGACTTATATCATTTTCATTCCTTGGAATCAATTTTTACAATAAATGTCACTCTGTTAGAAAAATATGTAATAATTATAAAGGAACTATATGACACTTTCGAGTCCAAATTTCGAGACTTGAAAACAATAGAGGCGAAAATTAGTCTTTTTAACAACCCGTTCAATTTTGCTTGCAAAGATGCTCCGCATGATCTGCAAATGGAACTAGTTGCTTTGCAGAATTCTACAGCCACGATATGTTCTCAGAAAGAAGGTTGGGATTTGTTTAAATCTCTACCCAGGGAAACATTTCCCAGATTGCGAATGTTTGCTGCGAATTTAATGACAATCTTTGGTTCTACATATGTCTGCGAGCAGATGTTCTCGAGAATGAATCAAATAAAAAGCCAATCTCGTAATAGAGTAGAGCACGAACATTTGGTCCACCTTTTAAGACTCTGTTGTTCATCCTTTGCGGCAAACATTGACGAACTGGTTGGAAGTAAACAGTGCCAACAAAGCCACTAACAGAAAAGGTGTTCAAAATGCTTACTTGATTTTCTTTCCATCACAAAATAATGACATTGAAATTAACTGAAGCCGCCACTGTAATAATAGAAGTTTGTGACGTCATGAGTACATGAATGCGTAGTAGCTTCGTAGCATCGCTGACCTAGACTCTACGGGTTGTCAAAAATTCACAAGAAGGACGTTCCACTGAGATATATTGTCAGCGCCATAGGTTCTCCCACGTACCGGCTGGCCAAACACCTTACCAGCCTTCTGAATCCTCTTGTGGGAAAATGCAGCCACCATGTCAAGAATTGGGCAGAGTTCATCAAGACTTTACAGAGCATCAGAAAAAATCCATCTGATATTCTGGTGAGTTTTGATGTTGTCTCTCTCTTCACCAGGGTCCCACTCAAGGAAACGTTGGAGTTATTGAGACCTCACTTCCCGCCTGAGGTCATTGGACTTTTTAACCATACACTCAGGTCCAGGTCATGTACAAAGGCCAGTACTTACGAACTTGTGTGTATTTATGCATGTTATATCTACAATATGATGCAAGATCACTTCTCTACCATTGATACATTATCTGATAAAAAATAAATTAATTTAAAAATAGTCAAGTATCAGTACTTTCTTCTAACACAAAACAAAGGAAAAATATTATTTATTGAGGAATATAGTTAAAAAAGATGATATTGTAAACATGAGGTTCAGCAATAAAATGAAATAGAATATGAAAAATTGAACAAGTTTATGAATTATGAGGTAAGCACTTCATCACTGCATAGTGAATTGCCATCATTTTGAATTTGTAAAATATATATATGTAAATCATTTTTAACACGTAAAAATATATATATATATTTTTTTTTTTTCATATAGCAGAAGGATGGTGTTTTACATATACCAATTTTCACTATTGTACAAGATAGAGTAATGGTGGAAAGAAATGTTTAATATTTCAAAAAAAATTACTGCTGTAAGCTGTACCTAACTCCTTCAGAACACTTAAATGCCATCGACCTGGATCGGGATCGAACCCGCAACCTCAAGCACAGAAGGCCAGCGCTATTAACTACCCAGGACGACTTGTATGTTTATAATATGAAGTCGAACACTGTGTTTTTGAGCGATGGTTTTCCAAAACAAAATTTACACTTATCGATAACGTCAGAATTATTATTTATTTTGCATGAAGATAGAAAATAATGCGTTCTAATTCCATTAAAAAAACAATTTGCTTTTTTGAGCAAATAAATTATATTTCACGTAATGTGTACATTTGTAGTGTTATGAATAATATGGCATTCGATAAATAATGCAACAATGCTGTAAATCAGTGCTACTGGCGGTAAACATTGAAACCTTGTACTACGTAATAGATCAGCGATTGTTTAATAAATTTGCTATATTGAAATTCTTGAAGTAATTATATTTTGTAAATACAGTGTCCGTTTCTGATTGCTAATAAACAATACATTCCTAAAGTTACGAACAAAGGTGCTTCATAAAAACTCATGTTGCAAGACAAAAACATGCAACTCATTACTTTAGGGCATTGCAAGAAGCCTTTAAGAGAGAAATCCTACCATACTGAACTATTGCAAGTTGTATGGAAGCGAGGCATTCAATCAAGAGTTGACACTCGAAGAGGTTTAGATTGATCAGTAGGACAGAGAGATACAGAAATGCAGCTGCATATGGAGTCCGCCGTCATCCGAGAATTTGGCAACGTATTTTGGACATGGCAGGAGACTGTGTTTGAAGTATTTAATGTCAAAAGTAACGTAAATAAATTTAGTGTGACACTACTTTAACTTTAAGTATTTAAAAAATCTACTTGTTAATGACGGCTAAGGAGAGGGATATCGTGCCTTAGCCCTCGACCCTCCTTTTGTGTTAATAAGTTGACTCGCGATTCAAAAAATGGATTATTATGATGTTCTGTTAAGTGGCCTAAGTCCTGAACTGTAAGGCAAGCTACATCGTGTTCAGAACATGCGCATCAGATATAACCAGTATAACCAAAAAATGTAGGAAAAAGTGTGCCCTCATGGTGCCATTTAAATAACCAACTCTCTGGTACAATCTTTACATATGAGAATCAGTTTTTGAAAACGGTTTAAAATATTCATTACTTCACCTCCTGCCACTTCTGTACTTAGTTTTTTCGCAAAATATAAGGATGCTAGAAGAGATATTTCATACTTTTTATTCAATTTTTTATAGATATGGTCTTAAAGATTACAAGATGCCAGTCAAAATGGGGGTAACAAGAGTGGAAACATAACACGAACCAAAATTAGAAGTGAATGACATATCTGGAAGACAAGCCATATGCCGCCAGTGAGACAGTGGAGTCACATGTGCATTGAGACATTGGTTGTGAGGAATATGTGGGTAGGTGCGATGATAATATTAGTAGAAATGGTAATCAGAATATAGTCAATAAATTAAAACAATGTTAACCAAATTGGTTGTCGTGTGACGAACTGACGAGGGTTGCGACATGATTTACAAAATAAACCAAAAAATTCCTTATTGACATATATTTGTGTTCCGTTTAGAAACATAATGAACGTTGAAGGCAAAATAAAAAAAAAGTTTCAGTACTAAACTAAAAAAAATAGTAAAATGAGATAAATGCGCCTGTTTAAAAAGAAAACTTCTCAATTCTGAATTCTATATTCACAAACTTAATCGTTTCCAATTTCTCGCTTTGCTTCTGATGGCAAACATAGACTAGAAAGACGTATTTTGCATAAATACGAATATCCAAATACTATAAACAAATTTAGTAGCTTCTTTCGCAAGCTCGAAATATGCTTGGATTTTTAGAGGCAAAAATGGTATACGTTCTGCGGAAAAATGTTTCAGCATTCCATCAGTTCATATAGAGTGTATCCCATTTATCTTGTGCACCTATTATAGCTTTTTTTGTTTGGATAGTTATTGGAATGTTTGTTTTTGAGAGTTATGTTAGAACGAGGGGCTAACGTGAGTGTGGAGATTTGGTGCATGTAACTACATTATGAGTCAAGATACACGTGACGTGAATTCTTCAAATAGCACTACATACCATAATCATGTTACATTGATTTCACACATTGAGACGAGTTCAAAAATGTATCACAATGTAACCTTCCTAACCAATAACAACAACAAAATGAAACAAAAACGTACTTCCAATGCGATAATGTTGTGCTTTGAGTGTCACAGAAGATGTTCCAAATGGTGACCATTCACATTAATGCACATTGGAAGGCGTTCCCCGAAAGGCCGTAGGCCTATGGCGGCCCGGCATGTTGCTGGCTGAATGGTCACACAAGCCTGTAGAATGTGTTGCCGCATGTCGTGTGGTGTTGTCAGAATGTTCTGGTACACACTGTCGTTTACAGTTCCCTACAGGAAGAAGTCGAATGGCGACAGATCCGGAGAACGTGCAGGCCACTCTACGTGGATTGTTTCGTCGACAGTTGTTGTGGTTTGTTTACATGTTAAGACAGCAAACACATAATGTACACGTGTACGGACGACAATCGTCTTTCGTTTTATGTAAGTTAATGCACAAGGTGAATGGGACACCACAACAAACGGCACATACTGTTGACATTCATTGTGAATTTTGTTCTTGTTATTGATTGGGAAGGTGACGTTGTAATACATTTTTGAACTCTTCTTAATGTGTGTAATCAATGTAACATGATTAAAGTATGTAATGCTATTTCAAATATTGATGACGTCACGTGTATCTTGTACCGTAATGTAGTTAAATTCACAAAGTCTCTACACTCATGTTAGTCCGTTGTTCTAACATAACTCTCAAAAACAAAAAAATTCAATATCTATCCAAACAAAAAGTTATAAATGGTGCACAAGATAAATGGGGCACTCTGTATATTTCAATGAGTATTTCCTCAATATTTTTGTAATTACAGCAAGTTGAACGCAGCTGCCTAAAAACGGATTCAGAATCCAACTCTGCTATAATGAATTGTTTTGCGTTTCTTTCAGTATATATTAAAAAAAATTGCCGTTTGAAATTGTGCAAACTTAATTCCATATCCACAAAAATAAAATCGGTAGGCCATTTGTTGTCTCATAAAGTACGTACCTAAATTTTTCATGAGGTTCTTAGTGCACAGAAATGAACCAAATTACTTTTTCTCGAGTGATGTCATCCACAAGTCAAGTTTCCTTATAAATCCATAGATTTTATGTTTTAGTGTTACTATGTTAATGTCTTGGCCTTGCAATATACTATTCAAAGTATTTAAGCGTTCAAACAGTATTTCAGCAATGTAGACTAATGTAAGAAGACAAAGAGAATTGCAAAAAATTGATTTCCATAATCCGATTTGTGGCCTTACAGGTGCAGGTACCCCAAAAGTTGGATGGTATCCATTGGTTTTGAGAGAAATTATCGTTGTTTTCGATTTTACAGAGATTTATATTTTTAAATGAGATTAAACACTGGTAAGGTAGTGGAGGGTTAGCAAATAAGTGTCACGCTTAAAAGTCGGTTGCGCCTTCAGAATGTTTGGGAATCGTTGAAATAAAAATTAGGTTCAATCCTTAACTTGTGTTGTGAAGAAATGTCTATTTATCGTCTTCAAAGTCATAACTAACAACATTTTTCATAACGCCTTCCTAACATGTTCCAACTCACGTATTGTATTTCTACATACTGTAGTGTGATTAGATACACCCTCAAATGTCGATGTTTCATAAACTGCTGTTTCACTTCCCATTTATTTTAGTCTATCTATTTGCTTTGTCGTTCCTCGTGTCTCTCTTGCAATTTCAGTCATGATTGTTCAGTCAAAACTGACATAATGTTAGTCTCCATTTACATGCACACTGAAATAAATCAAGTTGTCTGAGTTCTCTTTTGCTGTGAATATTGTCACATTTTGTAATCTAATTTGGCTTTATAGTTAAGCTGACAACTTGGAATGGCCGTTGGAATGGAACCTGTGGCGATTGGTCATCTTGGCGGTGTGAACTTTGAGCGAGGGGGGTAGAAGGCCCCCATTGGGTGAGGGGTGAGGTGTCACCTGCGGCCGGTGTGTTGGTACACCTTCATTCCATTAATTCAGGGTACACAATAGATCTCAGTATGACTGACGTGCCCAAGGGTCATCCTAACTAGCTCGTAGCTACCGTGACCTAACCTAACCTAACCTCTACTGAAGTCTGCGAATTGTCAAGAGCACTCTGAAATAAGTACTTCACAGGTTCAAACTAAAAAAAAAGTAGTTGACTTCTTTTTTACCTGTCAGCTCTTTCTCCTTTGTGAACGCTTCTGTTAATTTATTTCTTAGTTGTTTAGCATGTATTTGCATCACTAAGTTTAATGTTTAATATATTGCCTCTGTGCGTTACAAAAACAAAATCAATCATGTGGCTTCCGTTACTAACGCTGCACACTACGAATACTTCTCTTCATTGATTCAAACTCATATAACGCATCCAGCAGTAAGTACAGTAAGGTAAACTAAAATGTAAGATCTAGTGTGAAGATAATGTTTCGCTTAATATCAATGTTTTCACTTTATCCTAACATAAATATTTGTTTTAATATACAAATCGAATAATTATATTACTCGTTTCATTTCCCTTTATCTTTCTATGTTTGTTAGTTCCGGATCCCAGTGGTCAACCTCAGTTGAGGACGGATGCCTTTAAATAAATCTTAGTAGTACGACAATAATATTTCAACGTTATCATTACTGTTGTGTACACATTTATAAAATTAAAAATGTTACCTTTCTGCTCTATCAATTTCCTCTCAGTTCTTTTTAGCGGAAACATAATCCTTAATAAGTTTCCACACTGAGAAAATACAGAGCATGAAGTCCGGTGATCTGTGTGGCCACTTGATTTTATCACGCTTTCCTATCAACTTTTAGAAATGTTAATTATAATTAGACGCACATTATTAATATTCATAGTGCTGTGCTGAACCAACTTCTTGCTGGATTGGCCGTCAGTCATCCATCTTACCGGCTTCTCTTGAAAGGCAACCTCGCAGCTCTGACCTCACAATCTGTGACAATGCGCTGTGGTGTTTGATTAAGAGCATCTTGCACAGAAAAGGTATGACAACATTGATGAAGGACGCCTTGCGACGCGCTTTCCAACAGGTTACACCAGCAATGTTGATGGGAATGTTACACCGAACCTGGCGACGCATTATTTTGTGTGAGAAGAATTATGGGGGACGTACTGACCCATTACTAACTTAGGACACACAGTTACTGTAAAGTGGATGTATGTCGGCATTATGACTGTAATTATATAGTGTGTATTTTAAGTATTTATAAGGAGTAACGGGTCTTTATTCCCACCCCGAAGAAGAAGAAATACACAATAATTTCAATAGATGAATGTATAATTAATATACAGTAGTATATCTTGAGCAATATTCCTTTATTCGAATAAAATTGTAGATATTGGCATCGCCGTTTACAAATTTATATTAATTATTGTAGATTGGTGAGAATTTTGCTAGTTACGAACACAGTAACAGCCATCCTTGTAACAATTATAACCGATCATTCCTCGTCTGTAGCATTCTGCCTCGCAGTCCCTTGCAGCGTTCCCTCGACCAGTTGTTCTATCTTTCCAACAGTCATAGTCTTGTCCGGTATCTGTAAATCCAGCCAAAACTCACATGTTATTAGATTTAAAACAATGTTGTCGATTACTTACATTATTGATCAAATGAAAATAAATTAACATTATTCTTGTAAATTCACACTGAAATAAAAATAAATAATTGCTTATTACACAAAGTGAGAAGCTAAAATATATCGTTTTCATGGTTCTACATAAATCCATGTTTAAAGAATATCTGAAACATAAATGCTGTTTTTTATGTATTGATCCCTCACCACTTGCCCGTTTTTCCATCTGCATATTTTTTATTGAAAATTACTTGTATTTAACAAATATGGTTTATAGTCAGGGTTTACTAGCAAATGCATAAGGAGTAATAATTGTACTAAAATAAATTACGCATATAGGGTAAAAGTTGGTAATATTGTGATACTTCTTTTTGAGAATTTTTTACGATTTTACTGAGCGAAAGGAAGTTCGGTTTTTTGCGTCAACGTATTAAGGAAATGTTCTTGGAAAATGTGCTTCTACACTAAAAAGAACCACAGCATATGCAGGTACATTTTGAAGGATGTTTGCACATGATCTCATACGATTTTCATAATCACGTTCAAACAATTCTTGAACAGCGACCACGAGGGGGAATCTCTAAGCTTCTCCGAAAAGCGCGCTGGGCAGCGACAACGGAATTACCACTTACCAGAAACGATACCATAGCGTAAGCACGTTCTTCACCCGTCCAGGGCATAGTTGGAATTCGTTACAGATTACAATGTGCACTAATTGAATATCAATTCCGTGTATTCAATGTCCTATTGAATTCTTGTTGTTTTGCACATGTCATTTGATATCGCTATGGCAACGCATGTAAACCTAAATTTCCCACTGTTTAGATACCATTTATATTAATACAGTTTCCTTATTTTGATCCCTCTGTTTTTTATTTAAAATTTAAATTATGGAGAACGTTTTGCCGCACCCTTCATTAAGGAAATGTTCTTGGACTAGTTTCTAAACAAAACAGGTCTTTCCCTCGCTCAGTAAATTGTAAAAAATTCTCAGAAAGTACTAACATAATATTATTAGTATCACAATTTACCAATCTTTACACTACAGAGTGTCCCGGCAGGAAACCGACAGGTTTTGTCAGCATGTTCCGATGGTCATTCTAAGAAAAAGTTCATAATATACCATGGAGCCATTTGGTTTCGTTCTCAAGCTATGAATTTATTTATTTATTTATTTATTTATTTATTTATTTATTTAAATTCAAATATACAGAATAAAGAAATATAATTACAAAAACAAACAAAGATAAATACAAATAAAATAATACAAGCAATATAAAAAGAAGATACAGTAGTATTAACAAAATTTGAGACCGAATGAGCAGCGCTCGTGCTCGGTCGCAGTTCAGATATAATATTAAAATAAAAAATAATAATAATATAAATAAATAAGTAAAATAAAATAGGAACTAAAATATAATTACAGCGGCAATGGAATTAAGTATATACTATAATATTAACACTAGAGAAGAATAATATCGCACGTGAAAAGTAGGATTAATATATATTTCAAAATTATAGAATACAAATATAATATAGGTTGATTAATTCATACACATAGGCTATAAATTTATTTAATCAAATTTAAGATATTAACACGTTTCTAATTTTCTTGTTATATGTTAGTGGGTTACATGTTAGAAGTTCTGGGTGTAATTTAGTTAAAGCATTGTACAACCGAGGGCCAAAATTTATGCTATGCTTTAGACCAGCAGATGTGAGACATTTAGGTTCTACTAATGTTGAATTAATATTTCGTCTTGTGTCATAATTGTGTGTCTGTACTACAAACTTATTACGATTTTTATGATAAAATTTTAACAGCGTATACTTATAAATTTGTTCAATATTAAATACATTAAATTCAGAATAAATTTATTTAGTTGGATAATCGAAACGTTTCTTCAAACAAATTTTAATTATTCGTTTTTGTAGTAAATTTAACGGACTAAGATTAATTTTTGTACTTCCACCCCAAACAATTATACCATATTGAATGATAGACTGAATAATGGCCAAATAAACATTTCGTAAAACTCTAATAGGTAAGTAGCAGCGAAGATTAACGAATTTATAAATTGTTTTACGAAGCCTCTTACAAAGATAAGTAATGTGATGAGGCCATTTTAAATTCTGATCAATAATGATACCCAGATATTTTACATACGTGGCTTCTTTCAAAGGTGGACATTTACAACTTTTGGGATCTAAACAATTTTCACTGTGTATTATTAGTCGATATTTATCGCTAAATTTTAAATTTTGAACACTGGCAGCTGTTAACGAAAAAGGAACTAAAGTTGATTTAGATATATTTAAAGAAAGGAAGTTGGAATTAAGCCATTTTTTAACAATGTTAGCACCTACATTAGCATTTCTATATGCTTCCTGCCAAGAAAAACCACTGAAAATAACTACTGTATCATCCGCATATGAATATATAGATCCATTAAATGTTTCTAAATTTATATTTAGCAGATCATTAACATATATTAGAAATAAAATAGGTCCCAAAATTGTTCCTTGCGGTACACCTATATCAATATATTTGTATTCACTAAATTGATCTTCAATTTTGGTCATTTGCCTTCTGTTACTAAAATATGATTGGAATAATTTTAAAACTATACCTCTGACTCCAATAGTATGTAGTTTGTCCAAAAGTAAATTATGATTGATAGTGTCAAAAGCTTTCCGTAGATCCAAGAAAATACCCAAACATTTGTTTCCGATATCTAGTTCATTGATAATTTTTCCAGTAACATTAATAAGAGCATCATCAGTAGAAATATTATTGCGGAAACCAAACTGATTTTTAGAGAGGATTTTATGTTTTTCTAAATAATTTATTAATCTATTCTTTAAACATTTTTCAAGCAATTTGGAAAATGTTGGAAGTAAAGATATAGGTCTATAGTTATTTAAATTATTTTTATCTCCAGATTTGTATATTGGAATTACTATGGCACATTTCAAAACATCTGGGAATATACCTTGCACAAAACATAAGTTAAAAGTATGAACCATGGGTTTTAATATATATTTGATAATAATTTTGAAAGTATTATTCTTAATTCCATCTATACCAGGAGCAACATTATTTTTTAACTTTTTAACCAAAATAATAATTTCATCTTCAGTTACAGGGAAAAGAAACATGGAGGAAGCTAAATGTTCATCTTGTGTCTCATTTTGTAGAGAAGAGTTAAAATTTGACTTATTAATGTTAGAAGTAACTTTGTGTCCTATCTCTGAAAAATAATTATTAAATTCGTTTGCAATCTCTTTTCTGCAATTTAATATTTCACCCTTATCGTTTTTTAACTCCTTGATTGGCTGTTTATTTTGTACATTTACATCTGTAGCTTCATTTATAACTTGCCAGAATTTTTTAGGTTCATTTTTGTATCTATCAAATTTGGATTCATAATATTTAATTTTCGTTTTTCGAATGACAAGAGTTAACATATTTCTATATGCTCTGTAGTAATTTTTTAGTTGTACGTTACTTGGATTCTTTTTAACTTTTAAAGCAAGTTTGTCTCTTGTACGAATAGAATTAATAATGCCGGCCGTGATCCAGGGTTTTATTTTCTTGGATTTATTAGAAATTTTCTGATTACTTTTTATAATAGTATGTTTATCTATATACTTTATGATTAAATTGTAGAAAATTTGAAAACAGGCATTGGCATCATTACAATTATAGACCGACTCCCAGGTTTCTTTTAGAAAATCTGTAATCAAATCAGGATAATTAATTTTTTGCATATTTTGTGATGAGAGAGTAACAGACGGCCTGGAATTGTATTCATTGTTAGACATTTTTAATAAACTAAAAACAATATAGTGATCGGTAATAGCACTAGATAGAACGCCAGGTATAAAGCTATAATTATTTTGAGTTTTTAGAAATATATGGTCGATGCATGTGCCAGAAGTTATTGAAGGCCTAGTGATGGCATTTAAATAATTTACAAAACCATATTCATGGAGAACATTCATATATTTACTGCCAATTAAATCTATACTATTTTCTAATATGTCTATGTTTATGTCTCCAACAATAATATGGTTGCGACAACCTTCTAAATTGGATAAATACTGTTCTAAATTGTCTATGAAATCATTTTTATTGTTTTTAGGGGATCTATAAATGGCGGTGAAAAAAAATTTCACTCTTATCAAGCTTAATCTTAAAATGAAGTGAATTACAGTGCTCAATTTCAGCTTGAATTGAAATACCAACGCAGCGTACGTATTAAGCAGTTATGATATTTAAACATACAGTACCTGGCCACATTACTGTAATCAATTACATTTTTACTATATTTTACATATTACTTCCTCATTTGAACTCTGGTTTCCTTTCTTAAACAGAATTCACATTACATATTTAATTTTTAAACAATATTAAGTATAATTACAATTATAACAATGTTAATTCAAGAAATATTGATAAATAACCAACCACACCTAATTTTTACAGAAATTTCAATATTTCGTACGACCTCCTTTGGCTTTAATTACAGCTTCAATTCTCTTTGGCATGCTTACAATACACTTCTGTATTATTTCCTGGATCCTCTCATTGTGATTCCAAAAATGTATCAGCCTTTCAATAAGTCGAAGATTCAGGACGACTCTACATTGTTCAGGGAACAATGAAACAAGAACAATATATCCAGGTATTGGAAAACAGGCTTATCCCTCAGCTGAACGAATGGTTCCCAAATGGGGAGAAATATATTTTTATGCAAGACGGTGCACCTTGCCACACTGCTAGGAGAGTCATAACGTTTCTGGCTTCCAAAAACATTCCACTTTTGCCATGGCCAGGAAACTCACCGCACTTGAATCCCTTTGAGAACGTCTGGGCACTCGTAAAAAGAGAGGTGGCAAAAGAATTTATTACTACCAGAGTTCGACTTATTGAAAGGCTGATACATGTTTGGAATCACAATGAGAGGATCCAGGAAATAATACAGAAGTGTATTGTAAGCATGCCAAAGAGAATTGAAGCTGTAATTAAAGCTAAAGGAGGTCGTACGAAATACTGAAATTTCTGTAAAAATGAGGTGTGGTTGGTTATTTATCAATATTTCTTGAATTAACATTGTTATAATTGTAATTATACTCAATATTGTTTAAAAATTAAATAGCTTAAACTGGGGTCTGTTGGACAGTCGGGCATGTTGGACACTCTGTACTTTAACTTGTTACCACGCCACTTGTGGGCACCACATTCAGCTAGAAGTCAATAACAGAAGTAGCCCCACTCGTGGCTACTTCCGTCATTGACTTCTAGCTGAATGTGGTGCCCACAAGTGGCGTGGTAACAAGTTAAAGTATGGAGTGTCCAACATGCCCGACTGTCCAGCAGACCCTAATTTACCCTATGTAATGTGAATTCTGCTTAAGAAAGGAAACCAGAGTTCAAATGAGGAAGTAATATGTAAAATATAGTAAAAATGTGAGTGATTATAATAATGTGGCCAGGTACTGTATATGCAGCTCTAACGATGTACAAGATATTAATTGGGCCATTAATTGGTCGGAATTTCGAAATAAGAGACCAAGCGCCAAAAACCTATTTCGGGATATTGGCGACTGAAATAAATCTGTATTCCGTATTTATACTAAATCGTACACTAATAGTATGCCAGTTAGTTTCTATTTTGGGTAACTACAAACCAATTATAGCTAAACACACAAAATCTAAGAGCATTCTCTATGTTCTACAATGGAATTCCAATGTACCAGACATACGCGAAATTGAAAACTAATGTCTGGGCGACTCTTCGGACATGACTATAGACATATTATATAAGTTATAAGATTAGATAAGTGTAATTGTTTGACTTGCTACCCTTTATTGGATTACATATTAGTAAATAACTTTAATAATAACTACGATTGTAAATTATTTTTATCAATTAAGTGAAAATTTCCTTATAAAGGCCGTTTTCAGATGTACGGAATGATTATTCAGTCCTGACAGCTCAGCGACGCGAAAGAGAAGAAATAATAGAAGTAGTGAGGAGAGCTCCGTAGAAATAGGAGCGAGCCGTCAGTAAAGAAATGCAGTACAGCTTAACCTTACTGGAAACACAACTCTCTACCGCATGCGTGACATCCGATCGCTCTGAATGCAAATGACTGACTAACCTGAACACCCCTTTGCGTAACTTAATGGAGTCGCCTGACCCAGGCGCACATTGCCGGCGACTGTCAGGACTAAATAATCGTACTGTGACTTAAGTAGTTAGAGTCGCACAATAAGCCTCTGGCCACCTTAACCCATTATCTCTCCCTGTAGTTATCTCATGAGTTAGGCCTTATTGGTTTCACTTATGAGATTCAAACCTATCTTCGAACAGATGGCTAAAGAACAAGTCAATTGGCTTGTCGTTAGTACAACTTATCCTGCTCATGGTTTTCCCGTGGTTTCCCTAGGGCGCTAAGGCAAATGTCGGAATCAGAGGGAAATGAAATGGGTCACGAACGTCCTCCCTTCCCTCTAAATGTTTCCCATCCGCTTTTTTAGCGTATTTTTTCAAATTAGGAACGTTAAAACTCTTCATTGTAATACCTCTTCTTCGGAAATTGCCTTCACGAACTTGAGGTTGTCGGTTTGCCCCTTCACATCAGATCCTTAGAAGTTACCGAGAAAGTCCCTTTTCTTCAGGGTCTTGCTTAGGACAATATTGTAATATCAAATGTATTGTAAATTGCATAAATCACTCTCACATATTTTAATACGACCTGATCTGCCAAGCTCAGAAAAATAATTCCTGCAAATAATTTTAATATAAATTTAAATGTTTCTTAACTTTTTTAGTAAATTGTATTTTTTAAAGGGGGTTAGTAAATAAAGTGCTAGTTCACAGAGGCTAACGCCTTCAGCAGCCGGATACCTAGCTCTAATGAGTGTACTAATAAAAATAATTAACATAGAGATATGAGATAATTACTCTGTCTGATAGTATAATTCATTCCTGCTCTACCCTTATTTGATTTGATTGATTTATATTGTGAAAACATAAGAAATGGCCGGTTTCGCTCCTCCACGGTCCGTCAGTTTGTGTTTGTGTTACGTACCGAAAGAGGGTGCATTAATCTGTGTGTTATTGTGATAGGCCGCGGTAACAGATGAGAATGACGTTGGTTTTTCTATATTAGGGATCTACATAATGCCATCAACATTTCTCTTTTTCGTAGTCATTCCATAGCTTTCCCCAAACGGAGACTGGCGACGCACGGAGGTGGCTCGCCTGGGGCAATGAGGATTACCTGCTCGAAACTTGGATACGCAGCGAACCTTAGTGTAGTCAGCCGGTGCAGGTTTGGGAATACACCTAACTTGTTACATTTAGTTTTGGTAAAGGCAGATTGAGTAATAAAGTGCAACTTGAAAATGGGTCACAGTCCTGCCATCTATCCGCAGTATGCGAAACAGGAATCACGCAAATGTAGCGGTTAAGCATTAGACACATACACATATTACTGTTGTCCATATTAATAGTGAAAATATCTATCCAGTGCTCCCCAACAATGCCCTGCAACATAACGAATTTGAGCGTCTTACATAAGCTGTTTTATCTTTGCAATCAACCTATAATCAGCCACAAAGATGTAATTATTTAAATAATGGTAACAGTAGCCACAATGACTGCGTCCGGCCACTACTACCTAATCTAGAGCAGTGGTAGGCAAAGGTTACGTCAAATAAAATTCAGCCTGCAAATACACAGCAAGGGAGAAGGTAGGAGATGAGGATACCCAGACGTTGAAAGAACAAGTGATGGCTAAGGGTAGGGAGATTATGCGTTACCCCTCCGCCTGTTTGTGTATTAAGGGTTTGACTCGCGATTCACAAGATGCCGAACACTCATCTAGAGCTAGAGGGTAGAGGGTGCGTAACTATTTTAAATACCAAGGTTCTTATATCTGCGCTGTGACGTCATAATATAGGCTACACTCCTTATCAGGAAACTTCATTCCAGCTTATAGACAACAGAATTAGTGAACTTAGAAATTAAATTTAAATGGGAAAGCGTTTTTATTTCGCACCGAACATGTAAAGTGTTAAAATTTAGAAGATATGCTTGATAGTATAGGGACATAATTTTATTTTTACTTCAATTTTTATTGTACCTGAGTTTTTGAATGTACTTCACTCCCACCCCCTTCTACTAGTAAACTTCCAACTGTTCACGACACAGAGCCGAGGGCGCGTAAGGAGTACTGAGTTAGTGAGTATAGTAAGTTCCAGAAATATGTTCGCATTTTCCAGTGACGAAAGAGCTTTCAATATTGAATCATATTTTCGTACAGGTACTGTCGTCCGTTTGCATACGTCGCATTGGGGTTTCCCCCACCTGCTTCTGTTCGTCCGTCTGTTAAGTCTAGTAGCTGGGCTATCTTAGCACTTTTCTTAAAACTTTAATTTCTCTTAGGAATTGGACGTCTACGTAATATTATACAACTGTTTAAAATAACTTAAACGAAAGGGCCTCGTTAAATAATTAAGTCATGTGATTTCCCCCCTTTCTACGACCCTGCGACAAAACCACTTGAACGGACAGTAGATAGCATTTCTGAGTAATTTTGTCTTTTTGGATCGGGCAGAAGTGAAGATTGAATTTAGAGTACGTAAGGTACTCTTTTATAGAGTAGGTACAGAATTATTTCAACATGAGTTACTCGTACGAAGGACGAAACTGGTAATTGGAATTAGGTACAATAGTCTACAGTGCGATAATATGCACAAAAGAACTGAAACCTGTATCGAAATGAACGGCCACCATTTTCAAAATTGTGTTTAAATATCCATATTATGATTATTTTTCAATTTAACTTAATTCTCTATATTGTACGCTAATGTGCTGTAACAGTACAATATACACTGCATAATTAATACGTCCGAATGGATAGCTCAATTCGTGGGTAAAAACACTAAGTGTTAATACCGTATTGTATTTTGATTAAACAAAAACCTAATGAAAATTATCAAACTCAAAATTGCGATATTTCCTAGTTTACATAATTGGATGAACTACTTTTCTTCCCTCCTATACCTAGTAAAGTGATTTGTATTTTACGCCAGTATCATCGAACTCCAGTCGTGGAAGGGGTAGCAAAGGTTGTTTCCTGTTTCAATCCTTAATAGAAAGGTATAGCCAGGTTAATATTAGAAATGTTAGTAAAAATAAAATGATGTCCCTGTACCTGTAGTAGTAATGATAATAGCTGTGACGATCGCTTCCGATACCATATCGGGAGTGATCCATAGTTTGTTTGCTGAAGAGCCATCAGCTGTCTGAACTGAACTACCAGTACATCTCAGAACTAATCTACATGCGATTGTCTGCGTTGATTGAATATTGCAAGACGTCATTCGCAGACTCCCCAATTCCGCAGATCGCTTGTGTCGCAGTTGACAATACCCCTTCACCTGTGTGTTAGTGTATTATATCTTGAAAAATAGGTTCACCTTGAGACACTGTTATAAAATGTATTGAGAATGCATCTCAGATTTTTTATTCATTACATTTTATGTCCGAAGTCATTTAATTTCATTACTTGGGCCAAAAGTGAATTTTTATGTAAAGGAAGCGCAAAGAAAGCTTGCCCATTTGACTGATGCGCACAGAACGATATTCGGTCCTCGTACCGCCATGCTCGTTACAGGGCTGCTATGAATCACCTAATGCTGATTACAGGGCGCTGTCGAAATCACGGTCTTGAGCTGTTCGTATCGTGGAGTGTATTGTGCAGAGCGAGTAGAAGCCAGCGTGTGCGTTACATATTCTGCGTTTTATCCCTGATATCATTAGTTTTACATAGTTCAAAGTGTGTTTGTTAAATTACAGAGTTCTGTATAACAGTCTATGTACTTAGCAATGCCCCCCCCCCCAGTTTCGCTCTAAATTAGGAAGTGCTAATAAAACGTTACACGTTCAAAATAGGGAATTATTTATAACGTTTATAAATTTATGAAAAAAGAAACAGGCTCCGCTCGTAACATATTATAAGGAGTATATACAGATTAAAATAAACCGACCATAGTACCCTAGTTATCGGAACAGTTTAATAAAATCACATATATTAGTTTTTTATTACAACGTCAAATATAAATTATTACACGATTACATATTTCTTATAACATCTTTGTCATTTCATATGTAAAAAAATTCCTGCTTCAGTATTTTCAACAATGTTATGTTACTAGTTACTATGCAAGAACATTTAGGTTACATTACATGCGCTGTGATAACTCTCACTCGGAACATCAAGTCAGCAGACGACTAAGAGCTGTCGACAGTTTGCCAATCGAAACGAAGCGAGATCGAGTGCACCCGAACGTTTCCGAAAGTTCGCGCAGCTTTCCGTGGCAAGCTCTTCTTGCGTCTACTCTATGAATTGCGAAATGCCAGGCCGGAATTTCCGAAATAATTCGTGAAACACTTTCGCTGTACAATATTTTATTTCATACTATGTTCAATTTGCTTACTTTCAATTAAGTAATACTCGTAAAATGAAGACATCATGCTCAGTTCGGATTCAGTCTGAGCAACAGTGAAGGCCGGTCGTGTTTTTGTAGCGTTCCCAGAGTGTAATAAAAGTAAAAAGTGAAGCAAGCAGGGAACAACGAAAATGACGCATCGATATCTGAGGGAAAAAAAGTGGCGGACGACCATAGTGTTATCATCAATTCAATAAAGAAAATGTTTTAGGAGTTCAAATCTTACATTAACACGGAAGTGAGTGACCTGAAGAAATCCGTAGAATTTATTTCAAGTAAATTTGATGTCTTTAGCGAGGAGCTGAAGTCAACAAAAGAAAAAAATTCAAGAATCTAACGAAGAAGAACGAATTGTTGAAGCAGGAGACAGGTTAAATACAACAGTATTCACGTAGAGACAATGTCGTTGTTTTTGGAGTCCCAGAATCTCCTAATGAAAATGTTTATGAAGTGATAGATAATGTGTCAGTAGCCATTGTACGCGGAATTGAACGGGTTACATCAGCTTCTTGTCTATGCGGATGACGTGAATATGTTAGGAGAAAATCCACAAACGATTAGGGAAAACACGGAAATTCTACTTGAAGCAAGTAAAGAGATAAGGTTGGAAGTAAATCCCGAAAAGACTAAGCATATGATCATGTCTCGTGACCAGAATATTGTACGAAACGGAAATATAAAAATTGGAGATTTATCCTTCTAAGAGGTGGAAAAATTCATATATCTTGGAGCAACAGTAACAAATATAAATGACACTCAGGAGGAAATTAAACGCAGAATAAATATGGGAAATACCTGTTATTATTCGGTTGAGAAGCTTTTGTCATCTAGTCTGCTGTCAAAAAATCTGAAACTTAGAATTTATAAAACAGTTATATTACCGGTCCGGTTGTTCTATATGGTTGTGAAGCTTGGACTCTTACTTTGAGAGAGGAACAGAGAATAAGGGTGTTTGAGAATAAGGTTCATAGGAAAATATTTGGGGCTAAGAGGAATGAAGTTACAGGAGAATGGAGAAAGTTTCACAACGCAGAGCTGCACGAATTGCATTCTTCACCTGACATAATTAGGAACATTAAATCTAGACGCTTGAGATGGGCAGGACATGTAGCACGTATGGGCGAATCCAGAAATGCATATAGAATGTTAGTTGGGAGGCCGGGGGGAAAAAGACCTTTGAGGAGGCCGAGACGTAGATGGGAAGATAATATTAAAATGGATTTGAGGGAGCTGGGATATGATGATGGAGACTGGATTAATCTTGCTCAGGATAGGGATCAATGGCGGGCTTATGTGAGGGCGGCAATGAACCTCCGGGTTCCTTAAAAGCAAGTAAGTAAGTAAGTAAGTAAGTAAATAAGTAAGTAAGCCATTGTAGGCAATCAATATGCCTCGGACATCAATTCAGGACCCACCATTCAAAGAGTCTACAGCACTATTGAAAATCGATACCATTCAATAAATAGTTAATGAAATAATCATGCAGGGAGATTCAGATATAATATTCCACAAACCATTTTAGATACACTAAATCCAAGGAAGCTATTGGGAAACTGTACCCTACTAATTAGAATGAAGTTAAATAAAGGAATCTGAACGAGTTGAGGAGCGTTTTTGCAAAAGTCGATAGATGCAGAAATTTTCGATAGTGAGTTACATATGGATATCGTATGTTTTCTACCTCCGGAATCGATCTATGAAATCAGATTTACCAAAACTTGATTCATACCGTATGCAGAGACTACCAAACCTTCCAGGTTTTTTTCAAAACTCGATAGATCCTGTCACTTAGTGTAATTTCTGTAAAATCTTGATTTCTGCATCTATCGACTTTTGCAAAAACGCTCCTCAATTTGTTCTTGGAAAACAATAAACAACGTAAAAGAATTGAGTGAAAGTGTTATGTTAACCTATTTTGGGAAGGGGGGGGTATAAAAATGTTATGTTTTATTTAACGACGCTCGCAACTGCAGAGGTTATATCAGCGTCGCCGGATGTGCCGGAATTTTGTCCCGCAGGAGTTCTTTTACATACCAGTAAGTCTACTGACATGAGCCTGTCGCATTTAAGCACACTTAAATGCCACCGACCAGGCCCGGGATCGAACCCGCAACCTTGGGCATAGAAGGCCAGCGCTGTACCAACTCGCCAACCAGGTCGACGGGGGGGGGTTAAGAGTTTAAATTTATGTCTATTTGCATATACCTGTACGATTACAAAACAAACAGGTATTTACACTAGCCAATTAATTAGAGAGAAGTTAAATTATTTCATATTAATAGGCTAAATATATATCTCAATTAGTAAATGCGCTATTTTGTATGTAAAATATATCCATATTGCATTAAGCTCTTGCGGAGTCACGTCAACAACAAAATCACTAGCAAACCCCTCGACACAGCTGGATAGTATAATAGACTCGTCCACACTATACAGTGTAATAATCTGGTCCGCATCTAAGGAATTGTTCTACATGCACTGAAAAGATTCTTGTTGCTTTATATATATAATAACCATAAGTAATGTCACTAGTTGCATTGGGTTTTTCTCTGAGATATTTCACATAAAAAAGTTACATACAATTTTGCTCGTTTTTGCTTCCTTTTCGAGATAATTTTTCTTCTATATCAAACATTTCTTAGCGTGTTTTTGGACAGCCATTCATTTAATTTCCAATATGCTCAGTCAATTTGAGAGAGCAGTGTAGGCCTATTAGTAATTACAAAAAATTTTAGTTTTGTGCAGAAATTCGATCCAAACTTTTCGCTCTGAAAACGAACTTTACAATGTTACATGACATTAATTTCCAATCTCGCAGTGTTATTGCCTTTTAGAATTTAGTTAGCCTTTATACTGTAATAAAAATTGTGCGTAAAATGCAAACTTTTTTTGACCAAGAATATACTCGTATTATACGTTCATTTTTGTGAAGTGAACATAGTTTACTTACACTCGTGCGAATATGCAGATGCCAGACCCTGGAAGATAAAAAGGAGTTCGTCAAAGGATATTTATAAAAAAAAGCATTAAATTGAAACACGATGCGTTATCTTAAAAACATTTATAATAAAATGCAGAAGCTCAAGTGCAAAATTTTATACATCCAAAATGATTGTTTTTTTTTTTTTTTAATTATTTGGGATTATCTATCAAAAAAATTAAGTTTGATTGTGTGTGTAATTGCAATTGAAAACTTCAAAATATATATTTCATTGTAACAAATATTGTGAAAGGATACGTATATAATAATAATAATAATAATAATAATAATAATAATAATAATAATATAATAATAATAATAATAATAATAATAATATTAGCTCAATTTTCGTCTTTTTTGAGTTAGCCTACTTCCAAATTATTATTATTATTATTATTATTATTATTATTATTATTATTATTATACATTTGTTTTTGGCTTCCAGGTTCATTTACCTTTCTATAACATTGATTACCAGATGTGTGATAACACACAACCACATCAACTTCCTCTAGAGATAAAGTTCAGAGAACATCTCCTTCTATCCCTTAATCTTTAGTAACATATATAGAAATTAAAAAACAAAGAATGTATAGTTAATATAACGTCCAGTGAAATGAGATAGAATGTATTATATTAACACTCCTGGTAGGAATTGGGTAATAGGATAACCCCACTTATAATTTTTCAATATTATTTTCATTTTACACATTTTATTAAAACCATGTATTTGTCCGTTATTTATCTAGTAACATTTGAGATAAGAATAACACAAATAACAATTTATCCACTTTAAGAAGTAAATCGCATTATTCATGTACGGTGTCTATTTCAGCATATGAAATTGAGTTTGTAGCTCAATTTTCGTCTTTTTGAGTTAGCCTGCTTCCAAATTATTCGATTTTGTGGTAGGCCTATATATGTAATAATTAGAGGGCGGAAAAATGTGGGTTACCACGCGATACAGGTTAGTTTGGTCTGAAGTATGGATGACGTCACAGGTACAAGCGCAATAACATAAATGCACTACGAGAGGGCGGCAATACAAGTAGGAACCAAAGATTGACATTAAGTGTCAACTTCTATTCGTATGAGAAAAAAATCCAGGTGTTTACAATATTGTTAATTGCCTTTCTGCAGATGTTATATGGTGTAAAAGTGATTTAAAATACCTAAGTCGAAGGATTTGGAATTAAACAGTCTAACAAACAAAGAGAAAATATTTTCTGTGCTATGCGCAAATGAGAAATTAAAATACGTGCGAAATATTACATAGAACTGCAAGAAACATACCGAATATGTACAAATGTCTTCGACATCAAATAATGAAAAGCATATGTGATCTGAATTTATTGTGGCTTTATGTAATATGATGATTTCTGCAAAAATTTCGTTCAAGGAACTTGATAATTCACATTTTAGAGGTGAAAAAGTGAAAGAAAAATTCCAAAAATTCTGGAAATAAATATGTTATACAATTATATGTAACTTTTTGAGTGGAGGGAAAAACGACATATTACGGCACTTTTTTCATTTGCACCTCCAACATCTTTTGACACGGAAAGAAGTTTTTTGATGTTGGAAAACTGTTTGAATGAGAGACGTCGAACTTTCTCTTTCGATAATTTACCGATGTACATTGTGGTTAAGTGTAATGCATTCTTTAATCATCCAGGCGGTAGCAGTTACTTGTAACACTTGAGGTAAGTTTTTAAATCATCATAACTATATTACACCTTCATTCCAGTATTTATAGATCGATTGAATGGAGTGATGAGGTTCTCATTACCAGACTGTGCTCTCTTGCCGCTGTTTACGTGAGGGAATGACAACATTACAGTCCATTGACACTGAACTTAAGGCATAACGCACATTTTTCCGCACTTCAGTAACAATAATTTTAATTATTTATTTTGTCTTGAATTTTCGTTTACATTTTTATCTTTTCGCGCCTTATGGTTATATTTGTAGTGTCACCAATAACCTTTCTGAAATTCATTAATTTCGGTACATTTTCACAACAAAAATAAATTATGAATCTCCAAGCTTTCTCTATGCTTTTAAAGAGAAAATTTGTTTTACATTTTTTTCTTATATTTTGTGTAGACTCTCACTCAATACCACCTCAATCCAAATGCTTAACAAAAATTAGTCTGATTTTGATTTAGGTAGTGGTAAGATTTAAGACACCTTGTGCACAAGAGGATTTTGATTATAGAGTAATGTATTTTATTCAATATACTTACAATTGCAATTGCTATAATCATACACAGGAGATGGAGACGAAGAACGGAAGCCATTTTGACCTGGAGAAAGCTGTCAATGTAAACACATCCATTACTTATCTCTTAATATATGTAGTATTGATACTAGAAATTAAGTCATTAGAATGATGGAATAACTTATCTTTTTGTTTTACAAAAAATAGTCTGTTTGTTTTAACCGTCATTTGCTGAATATGATTTCGTTATGACGTAGATCTCTGTAAAGAAATATTTCCTAGGTTTGTAGTCAATCTCTAATCAGATCGTCCGGAAATGATGAAGAAGAAGTGTTGTCATTTTCTTAGAAATAATAAGTCTTTGAAATAATTTCTGGCGCACAGATATTTTCAAATTCCCAGATCAGACGATCAGACGACAAGCGACCAGGTTCATAAGCTAACCACAAATTAACACTATAAAAATTATTCAAAAATATTACACAAAGTAATCCAAAGATCTAAAGAATTACACTATAATACAACAACACAAAACTGTGATAATAAAATCAAAACAACTTGGAACGTAATTAAGAAGGAAAGTGGACGACCAAAAAATAAAGTAACAAATTTTTCCCTTATATCAAACAATACAAAAACGTCAGACCCAAATGAAATTGTAAATATATTTAACAAATATTTTCTTACAATAACTTATAACCTCAACATCCAAGATAATGTTACTAACAGTTTAGGCTTTTAACACAATATTTTCCTACAAAATTCACAAATATTCAAATCTTTCCAACAAAGAAACAAGAAATAATTGGAACTATTAAAAATCTAAAGTCAAAAACTCCTCAGGGTGTGATGAAATAAATACCAAATTTTAAAAGTGAGTTCAGATATTATAGCTAGGGCACTAAGTTATTTATGTAACTATTCATTGTTCAATGGTATATTCCCCGATAGATTAAAATATTCAGTGGTTATTCCTACCTTCAAAATGGGAGAAATAACGTCTCCAGAAAATTACAGACACATATCACTTCTACCAGTCTTCTCCACAATCTTTGAAACATTAATGTATAAAAGATTATATCATAATTTAGAAAGATGTCCAAACCTGTAGAGTAACGATTAGCGCGTCTGGCTGAGAAACCATGTGGCCCGGGTTCGATTCCCTGTCGGGAGGTTACCTAGTTGAGGTTTTTCCTGGGTTTTCACTTCACTCAATATAAGCAAATGCTGGGTAACTTTCGGTGCTGAACCCCGGACTCATTTAAACGGCAAAGTTACAAAATCTTAGTCCCAGAACAATTTGGATTTAGGAAAAATGAAGCGACGGAAAATACAACATCAGTTTCACTGACAAAATTCTGGAGGCAGTTAATTAAAAATTACAAGTCGGAAGGATTTTGTGTTATTTATCCAAAGCATTTGTCTGTATAAATCATAAAATGCTGCTAGACAAATTAGGTTATTACTATGGAATGAATGGCGTTGCACACCACTGGTTTCACTCATATCTCATAGATAGGTAACAGAAAGTCGAAATCAATACGACTATGAAATCTACCTCGACATGGCGAACTATTAATAATGGAATTCCTGAAGGATCAATATTAGGTCCCCTACGTTTTCTAGTGTTCATAAATGATCTTGTACCCCTAATAAAAGATGTAGGTCATCCCTTATTATTTGCAGAAGACACAAGTATAGTAATTACAGCCAATAACTCCAACACATTCCAATCTTCAACAGATGAAATTCTGTTCAAAATATGTGACTGGCTTTCAGTCAATAAATTAGTATTAAATTGTAACAAAACTAACATAATCTAATATTTAAATTCTGTCCAAATTCAACCACGCAAATTTCTAGCGCAATAATTAACAATAGAATCCTGTTAGCAAAAACAACCAAATTTGCTGGCTTAAAAATCGATAATGTGTTAAATTGGAAACATCATATTAAAGAAATTACCCCCAAACTAAATTCAGCATGTTTTGCTATTAGACCTATGCAAAAGATGGTGAATATCAATACCTTAAAAACATTATACACTTTGCATACTTTCACTCGGTTATGAGTTTGGAATAATATTCTGCGGAAATTCCACAGATAGCAACAGTATTTTCCTATTACAAAAAAGAGTAATTAGAATAATAGTAGGTGCCAAATCTAGGGAATCGTGTAGGAATATTAAAAAAAACTGCAAATAATGCCCATGGCTTGTCAGTATATTTTTTTAATAATAATCTTCCTCGTACGTAATCGTGAAAATTTTGTAACAAATTCAGTAGATCATAGCATAAATACACGTCGAAAAAATTACTTCCATACTCCATCGGCAAATCTATCCTGCTATCAAAACGGAGTGCGTTATATGGCAGTTAACATTTTTAATAGTCTACCTAAGGATATAGAAAATGGAACTCAAAACTTAAGATTATTTAGGGCCAAATTAAAGCAGTACCGGAACCTAAATTCTCACGCTTTCTATTCTGTGGGTGAATTCATGGCATTCGATAACGCGTCATGAAATTAATACAAAACTATGTGTTGTACTAGTAGACTATATTGTAAACCTCGTCTGTATATATTTCGTCTAGACTGTGACTATAAATCAAAACTTCATAATAGTATTATGTTTTTTGACTTGTTCCGTATTCTAGCTGTGAAGCAATTTATGAATACCATGGAATGTTAATAAATACAGTACAATTATTCGCGTGAGAAGAAAAGAAGCTACTGATCAATTCCACGACTGTGAACTGAATTCAGAAACAAATTACAATAATGCACTCTCTCAACTGTACCACCTCCTCGCAAAGCTTGTACACTTGTGTACATATATGGAGTATTTCGTACGAATCCGCACACTTTAGCGAAACTCCAGGCTAATGTTAAGCATGAAATAAAAACTTAAATTGAGCTTAGACTAGTGAGTGACAACAAAGGTTACGTGCAAGACGGAGCCTGGTTGGTAGTTGGTAGCCTGGCTGGTTACCTAGTCGGAAGGAATGCCTGAACGTTACGCAATGGAAGCGTGCAAGACGGGAACTGTTCGGTCGAGTGCTACCTAGCCTGTTAGCCCGCTGGCAGCTGGTAGAATGGAACCCTTCATTTTTCCAGCTGCCAGTGACCTGAATGTCTTTACTGGGCATGCGCCCTTCGAGTCTGTAGAACTTCCCAACGTGCTAAACGCCTACTGCTCGTCATTTCGACGCGTATAATGGATTGGGAAAGATTAATTTCAAATAATAATAATAATAATAATAATAATAATAATAATAATAATAATAATAATGTTTAATGCCAGGAAAATAGAATAGAAAGAAATTGTAAATTCACAAAATTCTTGCTCTCGCCTAAAAGAGAGTTCTCGTCTCAGGGGAGGATTCGATCCATAATAAATATAGACGCAAAAATTACAACATAATAACGTCAAAAATTAATCATTACTCATAACAAATTCCTTACATACATTTTTAAATATTCAAACTGTTGGAAGTAGGAAGATGTGCGTACTTCTTTATTAATTTGTTATACATCTAGGCCAGATAGTATAATTATGTTTGAAAGCAGTGTTCGTTAAACACTTGGGTTCCAACAAACGTACTATTATATCTATGCCTTGGGGTTTGTTTGTCAGTATATGATCTGAAATATGTGTGATTTTCATATATCAAATTGAATAATGCATTGATATAAATTTGATGTCATATCAAAGCTTTAAGTTCTGAAAACAATTTTTTGGTAGGATAATCATTGTTTACAAATTTTTGAATTAAGGCTCAACCCGACCACTAAAGCCCATGGAGTGAATCGGAGGGAGATGACTATCGGGGGCAGATGCTTATTTCTTTGTAGTTTCACATTCTTCCAAGAGAGAGCACCACGCGCATATCTTCATTATCACTGAGACAGTTAAATGTCTGTAGAGTGGAAGTTAACTCATTTTGCCACGTGTTCTTGTTATGAGAAGAAGGAAAGCAAGAAAACAGCTCATTCTTCTGCTATAAAATAATTGCAAAGTTATGTTAAAATATTAATAATTCCTTGAATTCGTAATAACTGTCAAACCTTGTAATGGATATTGTTGTAAAGGTTCTAAAGTTGATATTGTTAACAACCAATGACTTTGTTCCGCCATCTTAGGTTGCGTCACAACACTAGGCACCTTGCCCCGATACTTGGGGAAGATGATCACTTTTTTTTCGGTGTAAGATTCAAACTTATTGCAAGAGTTTTATTTTTTGTTTTATTGCAGGAAATGTGTAAACATTACGTAAGATCCTCTGATAGATTTCAGTGGATTGAGGATAGTCTTCAACTTGCGATGAAACATGTTATAACAGAGGGTATGAACTGTTTTAGAGCATCGCAAATATACGGGATTTCTTAACATACACTTAAACGGCTCCTAAAAGAAAATGATGACAAAATATGTACTGCATTGAATTCATTGTGTGCAAGAAATAATTTCACGAGTCTTGCACATGATAATAAAATATGTGAAATAACAGTGTTCCTAAGTAGTGATAAACGAGTGAGAAAGTGTCCATGAGCTTTGAATTAAGTTACTTTTCTTATATAAATGTATCAGACCAAGTTCAGATAAAATACATATATCAGTAAATGTGTTAATTCCACTTGCCATCTTACACGACTATCGGGGAAAGATGCCTACAGTGCAGGTAAGAACAAAATCTGTATCCATAAACAAGGTAATTAGTTTTTTTTTTCTCTTTTGTACCAAAAATACAGTTTCAAAATACTTTCCAAACTTTGATATATCAATATGAAATTCAAAAGTAAACGAAGAGTATCTTAAATTTTGAATCAAAGGAAAAGTCAGGCATCTTCCCCCGATCCACTCTATCGTATTGTGAAATTTGAGATGAAGTAGAAGTTGAAATGAGTACTAATAAAGATAAAGGTAGCTCCTTCACATGCCATAAAGGCACTCCGGGGCATGAAGATAGATACCCATGCTTTCTTGATCTCGGTACTAGAAAGAGGTGGTGTGAAATGGATACCGATAATAAGTAACATTCCAACAATGTAGCCTCAGCGATCTCTAGATTTCAATCCGGCAGACTTTTGATTGTGGGTTTACCTTAATGAACCCTACTGCAACTGAAATCTGCCAACTCGTAAGAAATTGCCGATATTCCAAGGTATTATCTACTAAATGTTGTGCATGTTGTCGCTGACAGAATGCTGTACGTTGAACAAGGGAACGGCGGATATGTTCCCAATGTTTTGTAAACCCCGTTGCTTGCCCAACACTGTGATATTTTTGTTTTTTCCCTTTCTCAAATATTATGATATTTATAGCGGTTTAATGTTCGAACTGACTTTTGAAATATTCTATATAATTACCGAATCTTATTCTGTTCCAACAATGTATTGGAGAAGAGTGAAATTTCGCTCCTGATCTATCAAGCTCTGAGAAACTTATAAGTTCATGATTTCTTTTGGAATAGAGTAATCGTGAACCACAGTGCCCGTAAATGCGTCTAATCAAGTACCGTAACAGATTTCAAACATAAAAGAAGGTAACGCTAACGTTGATATTTTATGCCAGTTTTATAAATGTCTGTTAATGTACAACCGAACTGTAACATTGTGTTTTAAGAACTTATGAAGACAAAACATGAGAACAAGGAAGATAATATAATCATATGTATAAAAGACTCCAAATTCGGACCCTGTTAGTATTTCATAATGAAGTGTAAGTTATCATGACATAACTTAGTTATATTGTTCTATCATAAATGACTTTTTTTGTTCAAAGTGGTTGAAATAAAGAAACGTAGAATAATTAGATAATGAATACATACCTGAACTTTGTTCGTTTCGAAGTCGATGGGTGACTTTGTTAGGATTCAATATTTATTTGCTTATATATACTGTAGATCACGTGTTTTTTTTTTCTCCGTGACATGTATTGAGAAAGAAGTTTTCGTTGAAATGATATACAGCGTTTTGAATTATCGTAAGGATAACACATTATCATGCATTGTTCCCATTTCTATCCTATGGAAATTAAATGCAAATTCGCTTTGGTCAATGTTCTCGTTTTTATGTCCTTCATGGAGGCTAAAGAACTGCACGCATTATCTTACACTAATTTTTTTTTCTAATTCACAATGACCTAATTTCCCTGTGGTATTGTGAGATATAGTCTTTTTATTATGATTATACTATTTTGACTTTAGTCAAAATATTTATTTTGACCCTTATGTATTAATACGAAAATTTTGATGAAATATCATGAAATTTGACATGGTGAAGATTGGTTGAACGCAGAAAAATTCTCTCTACTACTACTACTACTACTACTACTACTACTACTACTACTACTACTACTACTACTACTACGACTACTTCTAGGCCTACTAGTACTACTACTACTTCTATCGTTACTACTACTACTACTACTACTACTACTACTACTACTACTACTACTACTACTACTACTACTACTACTACTACTACTACTCAGTGGCGACTCGTGATATTTTTTGCATGTAGGATATGAGATTGACGACTGATGACCAAGACAAACTAATATTAATAATAATATAATGTTAGTAATAATAATATAATATTAGTAATAATAATGATAATGATAATAATAATAGTAATAATAATAATAATAATAATAATAATAATAATAATAATAGAGCATGCAAAATCAATTCAAGTAAGCCTATGTTAGTCTTTGACTCACCATTCTGGAACTGGCATTTTATTAATATTGAAGTTAGATTCTCCTCCCCATTTTAGTTGCGAAGATGGCTCCTAAGCCATTGTACTACCCGATATTTACCGATGTTCCGTCCTACGTTTGCGCAATTACTTTCTTGCTATAGTTGAATTCTTCTAAATTATAAAGTACAACTTCAGATATTTTTTGGGCTGTCCTGTCATCTGAAAGTCCTGTTAGTTCTTGTATTTATGATAGCTTATTTGATTTCTTTTATGTAATTTTGTTTTTTATTCATTTCATTTTTTATATTATATCATTTTAAATTATTTATTATTTCGTTTATTCTAGTCTTTTAAAATGACCAATGAACTGCATTTAAGGAAGCTGTAAGATTACTTGAAAATTCTGATTGTAGTATCTAGCAGGGTCTCCATCACCCAGAAAAAAGAGCTGTAGTGTTAGGATACACGGTCATATCCTCAAACGCAGTTAAACTCAAGCCATACTCCGCCCTCCACACCCTCCCCTGTCCGCTAACTTCACTGTTAGAAATACCGTTTGCTGTAATATATTTGGATGGTTCCTCGGAAACTATTTCTGAGTTGTGCAGTGGCGACAACTCACGACAGGAATTGGAAGCTTAAAGGAAATTAATACGTCGGGACGTATTGAACATCAAAATCTGCAATTAAAATGTTTCCGCAGAAGTTAACATATATATTCTATCCTCAGAGGCACGAAATTAAACTGTAGGATCATTCTCATATCCTTCATCGAGGAATCGCTACTACTACTACTACTACTACTACTACTACTACTGCTACTGCTACTGCTGCTACTGCTACTGCTACTGCTACTGCTACTGCTACTGCTACTGCTACTTCTACTGCCACTGCTACTGCTACTGCCATTGTTGCTGCTAATGCCACTGCTGCTGCTGCTGCTGCTCTTACCACCATCACCACTACCACTGCCATTACCACTACAACCTACTGTTACTTACGTCAGGGCTTATTTTGGAAAGAGAGCTATTGTGTTCAATACATCAGGTTAATCTGTATTTCCCACATATAAATATTGAAAGTGTTTTTATTATCATTTTTTATAAAATATATTTTAAATAAAATTGAATACAACCCTCGCGATATAATATGTAATATATTTTATTACATGACGAGTGAGTGAACAATTTGGATTCATTAAGTAAATTAATTTTTTTGTTAAATTTACGTAATGTGAAGTAAATAATGTGGATATAATGGAAGGACAGGTATTGTTACTTAGTTCTGATTATCTCTTGTACAAATTAAATTATTACACTTCTTTCACATATCTTTTATATTTTAAGGGGGGCAGTAAATTCGCATAAACTATACAAGAATATTTTAAATGCCTTGGATTAGTAGGCCATTGAAGATAATATAATATATACCAATCGTAATTGAAGTAACCTTCGGTTTTACTGCAGAAATTTTAATCTTATAAGATTAGAATGTAAAAAGGCCAACTTTCTATTAGCAATGACACGTTTAAACTTTGATATTGTTCTATCACCTACGAAAATAAAGCACCATTTGATTTGTGGAGAAAATACGAAACAATGCTAAACTTAAAAATAAAGTACAATTTCATTTCGGAGAAATATGACATAAAAGTACAATGAAGAATAATTGAAATGAAGTAAATAATATTATGTAGTATAATACATACAAGCGATTGTGTAAAATGGACAATGAATCTCTCAGTACCATTAGAGAAGTTTTGTTAATGTCGTCATTAGAAAATTTGAGAGAAAGGGGAATGGTTTTGGTTTACTTAAATGAAGTTCCCTTATCGCAAAAAAAAAGTCCTTTCACTTCCCAAGCATTAATATCCATTTTATATCTCTCACTAAAATGAGGAATACATTGATTGTAAATAGACTTCTTTTCGTTGTAACGTTATTGGCTTGTTGATTATCCTTCTCAAAACAGACAGTGGGGTCAAGAATGAGGCGATCGATGGATGCAAATGTCTGCTCTTCTGGTTGACCCATGCTCAGCCAAGCAGTGCACTTCTTCGTAAATCTTCCACTTTACCTTCTGAAGTATGGTTGATATGGAACTTCTCACTTTATGGTGAAACGTACCTAGTGAAGAAGTCGTTGAAATTAGAGGAGTTATACTTACTCAAGTGTCGAGGTTTTATAGAGGCTACTCAACCTTAGGTACAGTGTATTAAATAAGTGGTAAGGAATTGGTTCCATCCTCTTTAGGAAAAAACGTTATCCGAAGCGATGAATTAATTAAGCACAACTTCGGTTAAAGCAGGAATTTGAATATTAGGGTGCCACTAAAATACACCGTGTCCCGCTTAGAGGGATCGAGAAATAAGTGTTGATTTAATGTATAAATAATGGTTTTGTAACATAACTTTTTGCATAACTTGATGCAAAAACTCTCCGAGTTTGGAGAATGGTCAGTGCAACTCGATGT
This sequence comes from Periplaneta americana, assembly GCF_040183065.1. Classification (NCBI taxonomy): domain Eukaryota; kingdom Metazoa; phylum Arthropoda; class Insecta; order Blattodea; family Blattidae; genus Periplaneta; species Periplaneta americana. Next base: position 85,107,505 of record NC_091129.1, on the reverse strand, counting down.
GTGCGCCTCGAACTACTCTGAAGACATCTAAAAGGTACTCAACATCCTGCCAATTGTGCTACAACATTTGTGGGGTGATTAGCGCAGCTTTATTTATAATGCGTTGTCTCAGTTTTTCCAAAGTATCAACTGTATCACGTTGGTACACAATACTTGTCATGAATCCCCAGAGGAAGGTCAATGGGCGTCAAGTTGGTTAACCTAGGTAGCCAGAAAAGGGTTCTCTTCCGATCAACCTATTGGGAATGTTAGCATTCAAGAAGCCACGCACTGCTCCATAATAATGGGGTGGAGCCCCATGTTGCTGAAAAACGATTCTGGGAGGAGATGATGAGCAACAAAACTTCTGCAACATATCCAGATACACATTACCTGTGACTGTTGCCTCGATGAAGGAGAATAGTCCAAGGACGGATTGTTCTACTGAATGGCGCCAGGCTTATTTCCACGATAAACGTTAGTGCGCATGCCCATGAACATGCAAGTGTTTTTAAACCATTGGTGCACAAACTTGGACAGTTTCTGCATCTTGTCAGTTGTAAATTACAAGGATAGCTCCATCTGATTTTAAATGGTAAGCATTTATTTGTCGATCCCTCTAAGCGGGACACAGTGTATATGGTGAAAAATATACGAGGAGCTTATTTTCAAACCGACCCTTGTTCATTCCCATAACTTTGTCGAACATCACGAAGAATATTTTTATGTATAAAATATCTTACCAGATAGGCAAGAGACTTTATGAAACCAAAGAGTTTGGGTATATTTAGAATCGAATTGGAGCAAGAGACTCTTTTATTCCAAAGCTGGAACTAATATTTTGTCGAAAATTCTGCTGTGGACAAGTCAATATGATTCCAGTAGTCACTTGTAAAGCAGGATTTTAGTCATTTATGAGGGCGTTCTGAAGCCAAATGATGACAGCTCTATGTAGTGTTACAATTATTGAAGATTGCATAGGCACGGAAAGTTCATTTTCGTTATGGGATGGACAAGAGACGTTTTGAAAATGGGTTCCTCAATATATGTTCCTTTTTATTAGCCTCACCACCTTATTTTGTTCGTTTTTGTGTAGAACTAATCATCCCTAAATTTCCTTTCCATATCTCAAAATTTACAGGCCCTTGTATTGTCCTATTTTAACGCTATTATTTCTTTGTATTTTTAAAGTAAAAACGGCATCTCCGCCATGTAAGGACAGTCGAAAGGAACATCTGTTTCGTTTGTGGGGCTAACGAATTAAAGGTGTCAGTAGAAAAACAGACCTCTTCCTCTTTTAAAACGTTTTGAGATATTGAAATCTTTCTTAAGATTTTAATAAGTGACCTACAAAACATAGAACCTGAAAACAAATTGTGACAGTTTTTACCACAAACTGAATTAGCTTTTTAAAAATTAAAAATTAAATTTCATTGTAAACTTAATTAATTATTCTTCAATAACTACAAGAAAATGTGTCACATCTGACAAGGAGAGGACACGCTATGTATATCACAGAATTAAATATGATTTTGTGACATTAAAGTACAAGATGTACTGTTTAAAGTCATACCTGGTATGGGTGGACAATGACCCCTCGTTTTGAAAATGTTGGCTATTGTTTATGACATACTTCCGTTAGGTGCCTAATAGGAAACCATTAGACTGTGTAAGGGCGTAGCTCATACAAGTTTATTTAAAATAATACTTTACAGCATAATCTACTGCACTTACTCGATTGTGGATCTTGAATGACTACAAAATTTTGTAAAATATAAAACCACAAACTCTGAGCTCGAACGCTTATCAAGGTATCTGTAATCAGTGCATAAAATGTTGAAGTTAGAAAACCGTTAGTAATACCAAGAAGCTGTTTGTGACTGAATATTTCTAATGAATTTATTAAAACAGATCGTAGAACTTGGAAGAAAAATGAGGATTTCAATCTAGCAAAACAAGGGCCAACAATCTCCGATTTAACGATTCAGCAGAGCGTGGCATTTCGCCAATAATAGTCTTTGAACTCTGTGCCAACCTATCAAGAAGAACAGAAGCAGTGCCTTCTGCGTGTAATGGAAAAATACCACTAACGATACCCAAATCCCAAAAAACTGAATACTGTTCACGGAAAGCAGTTAAATAATAATTACTTTATTATTTATACTCGCAGAGTTAAGGCCATAGAACAGTGAAATTTAACAAAAGTTAAACAACAGAATGCTAACATACTACAAAAACTAATAGCATAACAATATCGAAACTAAATAATATGAAAATAATACCATTATGAAAAAAATAAAATAAAATACAGATCTAAAGATTGGAATGTAATAAAAGCAATGCAGTTAGTACAAAACGCTGACAGGGAAAACGTAATGAAGAATACAACATACGGAATATAATAGAATAATAAAAAAAGAAAAAAGTAAGAAATTTAAATAAAATCCACAATAAAATTGGTACCGTATGAAAAAAGGAAAAGGAAGAAAATGGAATATATATATATATATATATATATATATATATATATATATATATATATATATATATATATATATACATACATACATACATACATACATACATACATACATACATACATACATACATACATACATACATACATATAGTCTTCACAAAACTATCACAGAGAGAAGGGCTCATAATTGAAAAGAATCTAAATTGAAAAAGTGCAATTTCAGTTTATAAAACGAGTTTACACAATTTTAATCTGAAATACTTGTGTATGTTGTTTATGATTCTAACAAAAATCTGAAATGTATTGAGCGACCCCTAAATAATAACCAAATGCCTTCAAATTTTGTATTTAATAAATAATTAATCAAATGAACAAAATTGAGGGATGAGGCACTGACTTTTTAAAATTTAAAATTTGAGTGGCACCCTATATGAAAAGTAGAGGGAAAAATATTCAAAGTCACAGTTGCCTTAAGGATGATGCCTTCTTCTAATTCAGTATATTACTGCAAAGTTTATTGCTGTTCCTAATGGAAAAGTAGGAAAGAATGACTCCATCCGTGGTGATAGTTCTCCTTTACCAGTTTTGATAAGAAGAACACTAGAGTTTGCAGTAATATACTGAATTATATGATGAATTCATCCTAATCAGCATTGTGACTTTCATTGTTTTTCCCGGGTACAGTCTATCACGAAAAGAGTCCATTGTCTATCTCACAGTTACATGACTGATCTGTTGCATCTCATATCAACAATGAACTATTTTGGTGATACATTGGGTTATTGTTTGCCTCTGAATGGTTCTCATTTTGATCACGTGTTGTAAAGTTTGATTAGTAATAGTGTTCCGTTTAGTTTTATGCCTACTCATCATGATTTTATATACTTATTTGTCTCATGTTTGAAATCCACGAAACAAGTTTAATAAATAGTTAAAAGGAATGAAAAGCGGGTAAAAAGGTAATATTTATACACATTCTTACGTAAAATTTAATGGGTATTCAGAATATGTAACTTTTAATATAGGGTGCCAATTAAAAATTAAAGATTACAGTCGCACATGTATGCAAGAGTACCAAACTTTTTTTTTTTCAAACATGGGTATCATATTGTATGGTTTACCTCGAAACAGCTCTTGTATATAACTTTTTTTGTAAAATTAAAATTCAAAAAGTTATAAGTAATATTCCATACTTTTGAACTCTCTCTGTGTGTATATGTATATGTATATATATATATATATATATATATGATAATCGGTACCGGTACGTGAAATTGAAGAAGACTGTGTGTGTTGCAGACCAAAATCATTCAGTTTAGAAGATACAGAAAAATGGAAATATTAACGCCAGTTTATTCAGGTGTGTTTGATAAAGGATTTACCAATACCAGTAATACAAGCACTCTTCAAGCGCATACAGTTCCAATAATATTCACTTTATTTCTAAATTATTGCTACTGACAAGTATACATTTTGCAAACGTTTACGTTTCTGTCAAAGTCATTTTTACTTGTCTACTTTTGATTACAACACGCTAGCTTTGACGAAATGATGTAGTTCAGTAACATTCACAGCCATTGGGTGTGCAGCGGTATTTCTCATTTGTTTCCTCGCAATATCTCAGACACATAACCGCCTTATTCCCAGTTTTCAGTTCTTCATTACAACCAATTTTTAAGAGACCTGTAACAAAAGACATTCTAGCTTTAACAATATAAATTTACAATGACAATACAGGCTATAATATGTTTCATGTCAGTCAGTCTATGTAGGATATTCAAAGCAAAACGTCGGACAATGAAACGAAACTAACCAGTATCCAAAAATTTATGAACGTTATTCAACAAGTAATAACTACTTCACAGTGTTAATATTATACATTTTCATGGTCATTTATCTGGTTTCGACATGGTTTTCGCCATCCTCCGAATATTAGTCAGTAACATTCAAGGAAAAAGGAAAAAGTAACCAATACGTTTAAGTGAATTAATTTTGTGTTTCAGCTCCATGTGAAAACCTTAGCTTAATACAGCGGTGACCAAACTGGATATCGTGATTACATCGTGTAATCAAAGATATTCATACTAGTAAGGGAAGTTTCCTGTACATTGCTCTCTCTCTCTCTCAAGTACTGATAGTACGCAGTGTCGGTACCATGTCGCTCTAGAAACCCTCTGTCTCTACGAGCAGGAACAGAAGGTTTTGTACAGGAAGGGAAGAGGAACTTATTCGCTGTTCTGTAATATGTTGCTTTGCTCTACGGTTCGGTAAGTAGTAGTACATAGAAGCGACATTACAGAGCATTACGCTGAAATAACCGGCTTAACAGGTATTAATATTATTATATTTTATCAGCAAATGTTACAATAATTCTTAAATAGGTGTTTTCCTCAGACATTAACATGCCAATCATAAGAATAACAGTGATTTTGATTGATTATCATAGGAGCTATGACATGATATTCCTCTGCATACGCGAAATTTTGGTCTCCGCCAGAGCTGCGAATATTTCGCTTTGGTGTGGGGAAACGTTCGTTGCCGCCTTATACGCGAAATATTCGTTGCCGTCACGGCTGCGAATATTTTGAGTTGATGTGGGGAGGCTTTTAGACTGTATCTCGCGTGTAATCTCTGCCGTTCGAATTTGTGTTACCGCTGGCTTAATAGTTCTACAAAACGAGTGAAACCAAAGTTATAACGGCATTCTCACCGAGCAAGGAGGTTGATTTTTTTTTTTTTTGGGCTGCGTGCTGGGTTTTCCGGTTAGTTGTTTCTTCTAAGCCCGAATCAGGGTACAATGTATGAGGTTCCTGAGTTACATTTGATTGTTTTCACTAACCCCACAATACAATTCATCTGTCATTTCGCATAGTCGATCTCCGTTAGTCCATCGTCTTAATTATATTGATTAAAATGTATTTCCAAATTTCCAACCATAGCTGCAATCATACATAACACAACGCATTTTCCTCGTTGAGACGTACCTGCTAAATAACTCATGAGAGTTGTACAGGGTGAGCAAAATAAATGTGGTCCGGAAAATCTGTAATATTTGCAAGGTTGACAAGGCGGTGTCTGCTGTTGCTCCGTCCTGCTAAAAATATCCATAAAGTATTTCAACTACTGTGAGTTGATCCACATATGGGTTAAACAGATTCTGGACATACCGGTTAGCATTAGCAGTTTCGTGAAAGAATCGTGTTACGATGCGGACATCTGACATTGCACACCAACACCAATCTTGAGGTTATGCAACGGCTCTTCCAAGTAGGCCTACTCGTGATGATTAACTGATGCATAATGGCTCGTGTTCTGAGAGTTAACATACCCTGATAGGCTGAACCAGGCCTCATCTCAAGAAATGAAAAACTGAGGATCCAAAAGTTCTGATTTCACTTCTCTCAGAAACCACCGGCAGACTTCAACACGCGAAGGTTCATCTGGACGTTTTAATGCATGCACAACAGTAAATTTGTAACGATACAGATATTGTTCCGACACGATATTCTCTAAATTCCCAATTGCACAGGTAAACGCGTTGCGATTTCATCGGACTTTGTTCCGGGCTTTCCTGCACTCGAGCAATGTTTTCTGGTGTTCGAACTCTTTTTGCATAGTTACGGTTTTTATTCGCTACAGAGCCCGTTCCACACCATTTTGCCACTAAGTTTTGCATTGCTGCTTTTGCTGGAGATTTTGCCAAAATACGTCCAGTCTGAAAGTCTTACGCAAACAATTGCGCACAACTTTCCCATGAATTGTGCTTCGCATAACACTGGGCAATGAACATGCCATGTTTTATCGTAAGCACCATTTTGTATTGTAGTCAACTGGCTACTAAACAAGTCTGCTCCTCTCAATCACTCACACATAATGACACAGCGAATCTCGGGGCAGAGCATGCGGGCGAAGCGCATGCGAGGACATGTGACAGCAACCTAGTGTTGCATTGTAATAATGGTTTCCTGCATTGTTAGGATCATTTCCGCGTCTGTTTTATACATACAGTACGTTCGTAGCTCGGCCGGAGCGTTACGCGGCGGCCTTGGACTGGGTCAAGATTGGCGCGCCTGCCGCCAGACTAGCACTGTAGCTACCGCTGACGCGCCAGTCAGTTGAGTTGGATCTGTCGTGAGGGAAAGACGTCTGTGCGCTTGTTGTGAGTAAAATTCGCTTGTCTCGTTGTGATAAAGTATAAATTAATAATGGTTGAATACACCTTAGAACAACGTATATTTCTCTATGATGCGAATGTGAAATACACTTCTGCAAGAAGATGTCGAAGAGAATTTGAACATCGGTTTGCAGGTGTTCGAATTCCTAGCAAGTCAACTATTCATGACCTTGTCAATAAAGTCAGACGTATAGGATCTTTTTTGAATAAGAAACGTATTCAACATTGCCGTGTAATGACTGGAGAGAAGCTTGATGAAGTAGGCGCCCGATTAGAGCACTCACCCCGCAAATCAATGTCAGTTTAGCACAGGAGGTTAACATCTCCAAGACGTCAGCTTTTGTGGCAACGAAACTTCTGAAACTTAAGCATTGCAGAGTAACTGTAGTTCATGCTTTACAATCACAAGATCTTGTAAGTAGGGTTACTTATTGCAATTGGTTTGTGCAGTCCGTTCATAATGGCGACATGGACTCACTTTTAACGTTCTTCACTGATGAAGCGTGGTTTCATCTTTACGGTCACGTTTCTACTCAGAACAAAAATACTGGGCTACCGAAAAGCCCTATATTAATCATGAAGTACCTCACCACGCTACAAAGGTTGGGGTTCGGTGTGCAGTGGGTGCGAGTAGAATTATCGGTCCCATATTTTTCGACACATCAGTTGATTCACACGTTTATGTAACTTCAATTTTAAATAATTTTTTCCGCAAGTACAAGAAATGAACGGTCGAGTGGGTGTTTTCAGCAGGATTCAGCTACATCGCACAGCGCTGCGAATTCTATGAATGAATTGCGAAGTGTGTTTGGTGACAGAATAATTAGTCTAGGATTGTGGCCATCTCGTTCCCCTGACCTATCTCCATGCGATTTTTATTTATGGAGAACGTTAAAGAATAAAGTGTACGCATCAAATCCGCACACGTTACAAGAATTGAAAGACAACATCACGAGAGAAATACAGGCAGTCAGTCAGTCAATATGAACTTTAGCGAGTGAGCCAGAATTGTTTTCGGAGATATCACAACATGTGTTGTGATGCAGGTAAGCCCAATGTTGGTAGAGTAGTTAGTGTTCCGTATCCATGACTTGCCGGTTGTCTACGTGTAACTCTAGCGGCAGGCGCGCCAATCTTCTCCCAGTCCAAAGCTGCCCCGGAACGGTCTGGCCTAGCTACGAACGCACTGTATAAATTCATCTACTTCATATATACTGTAATTTCCGCGGGCCAGTTTTATTTTGCCCACCCCGTATTTACGTAAATTTCACTGAAATTTTCCAGATGCTAGACAACTATTGACGGCGGTCTATGATTATCATCAGTTATCTCACTAGAGGTTTTGATTTATCTAGAGAAAATCAAAACTCGAGTGGAATTTAATTGACTATTACACGATTAGAAGAAAGTATATAAAGATTAGAAGTCACGAAGTACTCCAATATAATAAAATATTAATTGGCTTACGAAAATACAACTGTCTTCAAATGTATTATTGTACCATCTCAATATTACGATAGATAGCAGTAGTGTTTTATGTTTATGTTTTCTTGTTATTAGTTGTGCCAAATATGGAATTGTATTGTATTGTATTTATTAACATTCCATGGTATTAATATATTGCTCTACAGCTAGAATATGGAACAAGTCAAAAATTTTAATAAGTTACCTACTGTTATAAACTGTTAATTTATAGTCACAGTCTAGATGATATATATATATATATATATATATATATATATACAGACGAGATTTACAATATAGTCTACTAGTACAACACATAGTAATTTTTACTGCCATATAACGCACTCCTTTTTCATAGCACGATAGACTTGCCGATGGAGTATGAAATTCATTTTTTGACGTGTATTTATGCTATGAACTGCTGAATTAGTTACAAAGTTTTCAAGATTACATACCAAGAAGACTATTAATGAAAATATATACTGACAAGCCATGGGCATTATTTGTAGTTTTTTTGAAAATAGTCCTACAAGATTCCCTAGATTTGGCACCTACTATTATTCTAATTACTCTTTTTTGTAATAGAAATATACTTTTACTATCTGTGGAATTTCCCCAGAATATTATTCCAAAACTCATTACCGAGTGGAAGCATGCAAAGTATATTGTTTTTAAGGTATTGATATTTACTATCTTTTGCATAGATCTAATAGCAAAACGAGCTGAATTTAGTTTGGGGGTAATTTCTTTAATATGATTTTTCCAATTTAACACATTATCGATTTTTAAGCCAGTAATTCTGGTTGTTGTTTGTAATAGGGATCTATTGTTAATTATTATGCTATAAATTTGCGAGGTTGAATTTGCACAGGATTTAAATTGAATTATGTTAGTTTTGTTACAATTTAATACTAATTTATTGACTGAGAGCCAGTCACATATTTTGAAGAGAATTTCCTCTGTTTAGGATTGGAATGTGTTGGAGTTATTGGCTGTAATTGTCATCTGCAAATAATATGGGATGACCTACATCTTTTATTAGAGGGGCAAAGTCATTTATAAACACTAGAAAACGTAGGGGACCTAATATTAATCCTTGAGGAATCATCATTGAACTCTGTGGACGGTCACTAGTCAAGAAGGCTTTGTAGATTCAGTTTAATTTTTATTAAAACATTTCCATTCCACTTCAATCATCCGGATCCCATTGCTCAATGTCACTTGACATATGATTTTCAATAAATCTTAGTATTAAACAATCTCTGATACGTGACTATCCATAATGTCAAATAGCAGAAGCTATAACAAACATAATCTAAATAATATAAACAAGTTTTAGAAAAGTTCTAATTAGGGATGATGAAATAAACAAGAAACGTTTTAATTAACGAAGATGAAATAAAAAATGAACATGAATAATTTTAAAAGAAACAATTATTGAAAGTACAATTTTCAAATTTGAATGTTTCAGTTGTTGGTGGTTCAGTTGATGTTATATTGGCCGTGTGCGTAAAAGAAGTGAACTCATTGATGTACAGTCATGGTGTATCCCTCAACTTATTCAGGATTTCCGAATGCCATGCGAGTCATATTTGAAAGTGCTGTGCATCGACTGGAGTGGTTTGTAATTTTCTGTGTTTTGACTTCCAGACCAGTGCAGTTTGAAATGTTGGCAAACAAAGAAACAAGTGCTAGGGTAGTGATAAAAATAAACAAATGCTAGGGACGCGATAAAATTAAACAAATGCTAGGAACGCGATAAATTTGTGCGATAAGCAGCCATGATTGGTTGAAAGACGTCCTTTCGTACCATTTTATTGGTCAAAAGTAGTGTGACGTAGTAAAATTGTAATAGTCAGAGTAAATTGTTTCGTGTAGTTAATAACCGTAGAGGCTAAAATATACTGTAAAATGCTGATCAGTTTTTAATTATCTGTGTACATATTTTTGTCATTTTGTAATAAAAAGTATGTATAATGTAAATGGTGAACATTTGAGCAGCAATTAGTTCATCCATCGGTCAGAGAAGGGATGAATTGTAAATATCAGTGCAATTACAATACTCAGAAAAATCAATGAGCAAAAAAAGTAGTGTAATAACAGGACAATAATCTTTATCCCTAGTGACCAGTGATCACTGACCACTCTTGATGCCATACATAATTCAGAATACTGTACTTACTCATAAAAAAACCGTTGTTTTGAGCTTCAACGGACCAGAACGTCTGCAATAAAATAAATATTTTATTTTAAAATAAAGTATTAAAAACAAGTAGCGTACAAAGATAGTAAATAATAGCTCTACAGACTTTTGTGGAAAGTTTGATTATAAGTATTGTGAGAGAATGTAGGAAAGCATTGTTCTCAAATCTATAATATGGGTGCGTAATAATATGCAATTGTTTGTATATAAACTATATATAACTTTGAGCCTGACTACAACATGCTGATAAAAATAATATTTCTGTTTGAGGTGAGTGTATGCAACTAATAGAAAGTTTAAAGCAATCGGTCATGAATGAGGTAAGTTGTTTTAGGAAAGTAAATTATTGTTTCAGGCACTTCCCCACTTATTCCGAAAAACAAAACAAAACATACTCGTATAAGGAAATATATAAAGCAAAATCATAATAGTATTACGTTCTGTAGATAATGTAAGTATATTAAAAAAAAAACAATTCTCTAAAATGAAATGACAAATTAAAATGAAGTAATTAAACATTATTGTCCAGAAGATAAAGGATAATGCATAATGTACTTACAAGTGTTGCGGCTACAGTCATAAGCAGCAAAGGTAGGAGCTTGAAATACGCCATTATTTGCGTTCGAAAACGTTCTTGCGGGAGAAACTTCCTGTAAGAATGATACACACAATAGTTATAAAATGTTGTTTGATTCCTGAAATGAAGCATTTTACAACTATTTTGCAGACTCTTCTTCCTTTTTCTGGCATTAATTTACTTATACTCATTTCGTATTTATACACTTCGCAAAAAAATTGCAAGCAATCCTAGTAGGACATAAACTTCTATTATGCATCATCACTCCTGCTCTTACAGTAAAATTAAATGACACAGTAATCCCTTTTGCTTCCTTTGTTGAAAACTTTGGAATTTACTTCGATACGCATTTAGACTAGAAAACCAAGTAACTCACATTATGAAAAAGTGACTTGCATTCTACATTCCATAACAGCATTCCAAAATTTCTTCAGATATAACTAAAAAAATTAATAGTGAAAGCACTAGTAATGCCCCACTTTTTTTATCGTGATTTTCTACCGAAAGGACTCAATGTCAACCAGTCGCATAGATTACGTCTTCATAATTATTTTGTTCGCTTCGTCTGCGATGTCTGTCGCGCTGTCCACATTATCCTATCCTTCCAAACTTAAACTGGCTACGGCTTAATGAAAGTAGAAATTTTCATTCATTTGTCCTCCTTTTCCAAGTGCTTCACACCTCTACACCTACTTACTGTACCTTTCTTCCCACTTCATTTACCTATCATCGTAACACAATCTCTTCACACGCACGCAAAATAGCCGCATACTAACCATACCAACACATAATCGTATTCGTCATCACACACAATCTCGCTATTGCGCTTGTTGAATACCCTATCCAGCGACATCAGAGAATGACGGAATTTAAAAGTATTCGAAAACAAATTTATTCAGCATTTTGTTACTGCGTAGGGTGCAATGCAGCAAACCGTTTATTATAATAATAACTTATTGCAACTGTTTCGAAGTTGTTACTGTTTTGTTTCTTTTGATATTTGTACAGTCAGTTGTTTGTAGATTTTTAATCATTTTACATAATCACTGATATATTAGGCAGTCAATATGATGTATTAGTAATTTTTTTGCCCATTGTGTTCTACCTTTCTATCTGTGTAAACCTATTTCTTTCATTCCTTTCTTTTTGCATTTTTGCATTTGTGCTTTCTCTATTTGTATTTGTAATTTTATTTTTATTTCTTATGTGCTTATTGAAGCTATTAAACGAATCGAGCAAGTGGCAACGTCTCGGCAGAGAGCAGCTCCAGTACTGAGACTCACAGAGTTCGTTGACCTCTTACATCTGTAACACGAGTAGTGTGTGTTAGCAACGATGTTGACGGAATGCTGAAGCGTCTAACTTAATATTATAATTACAGTAACCGTACATTTAATCACAAAACGTAATGTAAGTTTTCTAGTCATTTACATGTACCCTATCATTCCTTTCAATCTGCAAGGTTATTTCACTTCCACCGTATATATATATATATATATATATATATATATATATATGGACAACATTTTATTTTTACTAACATTTCTAATATTAGCCTGGCTATACCTTTGGATTAACGGTTGAGAACCGTTTGCTATCCGCTTCCACGACTGGAGTTCGATGATACTGTGTAAAATACAAACAAATCACTTTACTAGGTATAGGAGGGAAGAAAAGTAGTTCATCCAATTACGTAAACTAGGAAATGTCGTGATTTTAAGTTTGATAATTTTCATTAGGTTTTTGTTTAATCAAAATAAAGTACTGTATTAAAAATAAGTGTTTTACTCACGAACTGAGCTATCCATTCGGACGTATTCATTTTGCAGCGTAGCCTATATTATACTGTCTACAGCACATTAGCGTACAATGTAGAGAATGAAGTTAAACTGAAAAAATAATCATAATATTGATATTTAAGCACATTTTTGAAAATAGTGGCCGTTCACTTCAATACAGGCTTCAGTTCTTTTGTACATATTATCGCAGTATAGACTATTGTACCTAATTCCAAATACCAGTTTCGTCCTTCGTATTAGTAACTCCTGTTGAAATATTTCTGTACCTACTCTGTAAGTACCTTACGTACTGTAAATTCAAACTTCACTTCTGCCCTATCCGAAAAGATAAAATTACTCAGACATGCTATCTACTGTCCGTCCAAGTGGTTTTGTCGCAGGGTCATAGAAAGGGAGAAATCACGTGACAGTTAATTACTTAACGAAGCCCTTTTACTTAAGTTATTTTAAACAGTTGTATAATATTACGAAGACGTCCAATTCCTAACAGAAATTAATGTTTTCAGAAAAAAGCTGACAGCCCAGCCACTAGTCTTCACAGAGAGATAAGTAAAAGCGGGTGAGGGAAACCGGGATGCAACGTAGGCAAGAGGATGACAGTGCCTGTGCGAAAATATAATTCAATATTGAAAGCTCTTTCGTCACTGGAAAACGCGAACATACTTCTGGAACGTACTGTACCACTAACTTAGTAGAGTTTATTATGAGAGGACGGTTGGAAGTTTACTAGTAGAGGGGGTTGGAGTGAAGTACATTCAAAAACTCAGGTGCAATAAAAATTGAAGTAAAAATAAAATGATGTTCCTGTATATATAATATTTAGTTTCCTGGGCAAACTGTGAAATGTGAGTTACAAAGTTTTTCTAAGCGGCCCTTTTAATCCGGAGCAAGGCATAAGCTCGCGAAATAACAGAAAATTGCATCCATCCACAAGTGCAAATAAAAACGCGCTTATGGGCTGAAGTCGCGCACTCTGAAATTCACAATTATGGGCTCATGATTTCTCTGTTAATAGTATTGGAATAAAATGTGGCTGTATAGGCAAAGGCAAAGGAAAGTACTATGAAAGTAATTTCCGAAATCGAGTATTTCAGTTTTTTACATATCTACATATCTACTTCCAAGGCGTGTGTTTGTGTCGTGATAGGGAATGTAGATTCGTTCTGTGAACTGTTCAGCACAGCTCCTACTCATCACAAGCAACCCAATTTCCTACGTTTTGCTAAGCACGTACAGTCTTCGAAAAAATGTTGTCGCACAGATATTTTACAAGTCCTAGAAAGTACGGAGTGCGCGTGGTCAGAAGACGAGTGACCTGGATCACAAGAGAACGACTAGTTGATGTAATAAAATTTTATTAGATTTGTGTCGTTGTATGTCTGATCATACGCACTGTCTCCTTTGTGTTATTTATAAAGTGTCTGTGCGACAAAAGTTTTTTCTAAGACTGTACATTCAAACAGATATTTGCATATTCCCACCCGAGTTGTGGGTTGAATCAAATCTCCTCGCACAAAAAAATACAATAGAGTTATACCCTAAGCATCTGAAAGACCTATATTTATCGCATCCTTCTGTACACGTATTTAAAAATATATTAAATGAATTACAGTCTGAAATTTACTTGGAGGTGAAATTACAACGATCACCGGTCATAAGAATACAACAAAAAGCAAGTGAACAATTCGACATTAACACCCGAAATGATTGTACACATTAAAATATAATCATACTGCAGTTCCTAAAAATGATGGACCTCAAGTTTCAACACAGTAAGATGTAGACGCTACCACACATCACAAAGAGGTGCATTATGTATACTAATAATAAATCTGTAGCCAAACTTTTTCTGGAAATCTTCGATTTTCCAAATATAATTGGTGTTAACATGTATAATTAACCATCCTGAAACCGAAAATCGCTTTTTTGAAATTTTTGTTTGTATGTCTGTCTGTCTGTCTGGATGTTTGTTACCTTTTCACGCGATAATGGCTGAACCGATTTATATGAAAATTGGAATATAAATTAAGTTCGTTGTAACTTAGATTTTAGGCTATATGGCATTCAAAATACTTTATTTAAAAGGGGGGTTTATAAGGGGCCCTGAATTAAATAAATCGAAATATCTCGCTTATTATTGATTTTCATGAAGAATGTTACATAACAAACGTTTCTTTAAAAATAATTTCCAATAAGGTTTATTCTATACAAAATTTTGATAGGACTTATATTTAATGAGATAAATGAGTTTTAAAATTACAATAACAACGCCATCTAAGGCCCTGACTGAAATAAAAACAAATGACTTCGTCTGTAAGGGGCCTTGGACAACAACAATCGAAAGCTATTAAACATAGCCTACAGAGAATGTTTCTGTGTTTGTATGAAATAATATCGGAAGCTAATTAATTGTTTAATTATTATTTCACCATTGGAAAATGTAGTTTCTCTAGATGGACATAATTCTACAATGTTATTACAGTAATTTCTGAAACATATAGCAAGTAATATAAAGTATACACATTAAAACTAAATGATATGTCAATCTTCATTAAACTATGGTTGCATGTAATACCAATTAAGAAACATGTTAAAGGAATTGTCATTGCACCAAATGATTGCTCTCTGGACCAAAATGACCCCAATTTAATTATTTAAATACAATTTAAATTAAGTAACATATTAAACGATTTATGCTTCTATCAAACACGAAAGTTCCCGGGATCAAACGTCCTATTTTATTTATGTAATTATTTTATATTTATTTATAACAGGTGCAGCGGAGCGCACGGGTACGGCTAGTATTTCTTATAACTTTATCTGTTCGCGCTTCTGGGTTTCATACTACACCTACCATTTTCGCTATTGAGATAATTCCCAATATGCTCAGCCAATTTAAGAGGGTAGTGTATTAGGTTTAGAAATGATTGAAAGAATTTCATTTTTGTCCGTTAAATGTGCAGTAATATGATCTAAGGGAAGGAAATTTTCGTTCTGTGAAGGACTTTTAAAACGTAATACACTCTGACAACACTGTATATGTTATTGCCTGAAAAGAGAGGCGCAGATACTCTGTACAGCTCGCGTACGGGTGAGACAACGAGAAACGTAAATATAACACACACAATTGCTTTTAACGTCGGCATGGAAAATTAGATGTCTTGGATGTAACTTTTCCGATTACTAGTTACAATTTAAAGTAAGAGGGGCAGAATTCTAATTGCCTGAAGCAAATCCTTGTAGTGCAACACAAATTATTATTTTCAAATTATTAGGTAGACTTGTATAACCTAAAAAATTTTTTTATTGTCTGTCTTCACAGAATATTTCACTAAAAATAAATGGAACAAGTTTAAAAATTGTATTTCTAATCTTTTTCGTATAACGTAAAATAAGAAAATGGTACTTTTATTTTTGCCTGTAAAATTTTGAATGTTTCATGTACATTACTAAAGGAAACTTCAACCAGAATAAATTACATTACTAACGGCTCACTCTGTATAAGGGTGGAGTGAAAATATGAAGTATATGGAATCAAAATATAATACCAGGGAAAGGATGTGGGTTGATATCATAAAGAACAATGCAAAATATATTTTCTCTAGATTAATATATAGAGGTGCTCCAAGAGCATCATATTTTAAAATTTTCACAAAATTTTGAGGTTCAGTTTTTTAGCAAGAGAACATTCTCCAGTGATTTAGTCTGAACAGTATACCAGGAACATGTTAAAAAAATACATGTTAAAAGACTCTGCATATTTTGGTCCCCTGTTGTTTCATCTTGAAGTGTTACAAAAACCTCAATTTATAAGAAAATTGGAAATAATCACAAAAATCTTAGGTATGATATAATTAATATAATAAAATTAATGGAAAATCATTCTTCTTATGTTGCAGGACATTTAAATCAGAATATCTCCAATCAATAGAAGAAATCTGACTTTCTACCCTGTATTCGCAATGCGAGAGGGGCTGAACCCATCGCAATTACCTATATTGTCATGACGTAATGAAATATTATCTATGGATAAAAAATGAATTAAAATCTGATTTCAAATCAAAAGAATCCACTGTTAGAGAGATTTCAGAAAGAGTTGCTATCAAAACTAAGGAAATCCAGATAAAGGCAGAAATTCCAAAAGTCAGTCATACAAGAATATTACAACTGATTCGTGCTTACCATGATCAATACACAAACTTAATGAAGCCTTGTAAGAAATGACATAGTGACGACAACTAAAATGACAGCATTACAAAATTCAAAGAAGAAACAAACAAATTATTTGGTATATGCAGTTGCAAATGCAAAAAATTTAATACTGTAGGCCTAATTGTAATAAAGATCGCCGTGTTCCAAATAAGACAATGTTTTACTAGAGCAAGGAGCAGAAAGAAAGATAATTGGACCTGTTGATTTAGTTATGCCTACCACTCAGAAAGAAATAAAAAAAAATCAAGAATAAATTCTATCTGAAAAAATAAATGGATTGAAATGGAATTTTTGTCATATTTTATGTAAAATACTATATATTTTGTCCCTTTGGATGATCCCCTCAAAAATTCTCTATACTGCAACCCCAATTTAGAGTCTTCCAAATAAAGTTTAAATACGTGAGTTTAAAACAATTCATTAGCTCTGCAATGAAAAACAAAATAATAGAACACATATACAAAGAGGCAAAAAAAAAAATTATAATTTTAAGAAACTTCAAAAGCCCTTAGGGCACTTCGAAAATTAAATATAGAAACTCCATATTTTTCACATTCCTAAGTTAAGTGAAAATACAGATTTTTGCAACTATTGCATTTAGAAAACAGATAAAAACAATTTCATGTATAGATTCACTTCACCCGACTCTGTACAGCTCGAAGTTACTCTTTCGGTAAACAACTCTCTACTTTAGTTTTGCAAGTAGCGCCGGTAGTATAACAATTACGATAAAATTGCTAAGCAAGTTCTCTTCAGAGCCAATAATTTACTTGCAGTTTCATATATCCTCGTAATCTATTTCAAATATAAGAATTGTAATTGATATTGGCACTTAATTTATTTCTAAATGTACATTAAAGATACAACTTACCTATATTGAAGTCTTAATTCAGATGAAGGCTTATGGTTTTTGACACAAATTATGTGATCGCCTTTGAATTTATAGCAACTGGGGACACTCTTTTACCATAATGTGGAACTTGTGTAATAAGCAGATAATCTACCTTTTTAAAGGTATAGATTATAGATTGTGCACATGCAATTCCATTGTTTAACACTTGCTTTCAACATAATGGAATATTAATGACATTCACCTTGATTTTTCCTTTCTATATTGAAAAACGTATTTAGGAGATAAATATAATTTTTATTTTGTTAATTAATAGCAACTCGCCAAAGATAAGAAATAAGTAATAAGAAATGAATAATAATAATAATAATAATAATAATAATAATAAGTCCTATAAGGAACAGTTTTTTAGACATTCCAAGCTCAATCTTGCGGCAGTTGTATTTTTTTAACCTCAAAATGTGAAAGTTTATATTAAATATCATTAAGAATTGCAATAACTCAGTAATAATACATATAGATATAAGACACCAATGTCCGAAATAAACAATTCTGAGGTAAAACTTGTAACTATGTTCCGATATAATACACTTTAAAAACACATTACTAGAAAGTGGATGCGGGATGACTTAAGGAAAAGTGAACTTGTTTCGTACCAGAGTATATGGCACGTGCCGCTCCGTCCGCCTTTTGTATACCTGGCGACTACAACAGCGTACAAAACGAAGGAACCCCGGTCCTTTCATAGAACATTGCAACGCAATGTGTGCAGTTGTGTTATCCTGTTCAAGTATTTAGTACGCGTTAAATATGTTGTGCTGACCCATTCGTAATAGCAAAACGTTAAATTCGCTCAGAGATAAGATATGCAATTAAGAAGTATGAGAGTGAAATTTTATGTATTAACGAAGACAATATCATGTGTAATTTATGTAAAATGGAAATAAAAATCAAAACAACTCAGGCTATAGAGAAACATTGCAACAGTACATCGCACAGGAAATGTGTTGAAATGAAATCTGAGGAACCATCATCATCATCATCATCATCATCATCATCATCATCATCATCATCATCTAGTTGTGCGGGTCTAACGACACGTGCAACATGATGCTCAGTACAAATATTCCTCTAAAGAAATTGAGCGATCCGCATTTTAGAGGTTTTCTTCAGAAATTCTCTCGATACAAAAACTGTTTAAGCGATGGGCGAAGACGATTCAGCTTCGATAACTTACGAGAATGTATCGTCGTTTACTGCAACGCTGGTAATTGCATCAATGATGACGAGGACTGAACGTTGCAAGGTATGTACTACAGTACGTCATTTTTCTTTTCCTTCTGACTGTACGGAGATACAGTAGCATGTTGACGTCGTCTGTTTACGTTTAAAACCTGTTGAGCCAATGGTCTGAATGAAAAAATGTAACATATAGTAAATGTGCACCTACATTCAATGATAAGTCATCCCACATCCACTATCTACACATTACGGATGTGGCAGTGTTTGGACAACAAGTGATGTGTTAATGTTCTCAGATGCAGATTTCTGTGAATCAGAATAGGACACGGTTTTCTCAGACTCCTATCGATCCCCATAGCTAGTAACCCTGCTAGGTAAGAAGCACTCTTCGGTAGGCTATTCCTATTAATTTTTTACAATACTTAGTTCTTACTTTATCGATGTTCCTGCTAGGTAATCTACTACCCCAGATCTCTATATTACACTTATTTTTGTTCTACTAGTGCATTATGGAGTGGGATGGAATGGAATTTAACTGGGGGGTACGGATAGCCCAGCACTGCGACCTATTGATATCTATTGCGCTAACCCTAGATATGAAATGAGTTGCGTGTCACAGATCTCCTACGCGCACCGCCCTAACCACATGACTCCCTTAACGACCGGTCCCTACAATCGACAGAATCCATATACCATTCCTGCTTCGGAAAATTCCCCCAAGGCACCCCTGTAGGTCCGAGGCGAAACTCCTCCACCGAGTAAGTCCGCCTCGAGTGCCGTTGCAGAAGTCATCCAACGTCGCTTAACTACATTCCACGGAGACCGGTCGAGAGAGTCAGCAGCTTCGGGAGCCCGCCTGTAGAGTGATCTGAAAAACCAGAAACGGGATGATGAGGAAAGAATGATGGGGGAGGAAAGGAAATGGTAAAGATGAGTGGAGTTCCAATAGCGTGTTAAAGTTACCTGATATTCATCCATAGGAGTGAGGGAAAAACTCCGAAAAAACTTCACCCAGGCAACTCGTCCTGACCGGGAATCGAACCCGGGACCGCTGGGTTCGGAGTTAGAGTCACTAACCCCTCAGCCATAACGGTGGACACTAGTGTGTTATGGATTTTAAGAAAATTCCTCACCCAAATATTCGGTCATTTATTAAAGAATTATCTATTGCTAGAAGTGCATTTTGTTAATTCAATGCTATTTCATTTTGCGACTTCCAATTTCCCCTACAATCTATTACCACTTCTAAATATGTGAATCTGGAAACACAATCAATCGGAATCTTATTCACGTACCATTTTTTTTCTTTACTAACTACGTTACTCTTGTTGCAGATTAGAACTTTTGACTTCTTTTCGTTAATTTTCAGCTCCCAAGTTTTCCAGAAACCCTTAATTAATTCATATATATTACAATTCAATGAGCAGTTCCTCAATATTTTTGTAATTACAGCAAATTGAACCCAACTATCTAACAACGGATTCAAGGTTCAACTGTGACTGCCATAATTAATTGTTTTGGTTTTCTTTCAGAAGATATAAAAAAGCTGGCGTTTAAAATTGTACCAACTTCGTTGCATATTCACAAAATGAAAGCAGTAGTTATTGTATCATGAGGTATATAACTAAATTTTCCGTGAATTCTTTTATTGCAGGTAAACAATCAAGTTACTTTTTGTCAAGTGATGTCATCCAGAAGTCAAGTGCCCATACTACTGAGAGTGTTATATGAGACTCACGGGCTGATACAAATTTGGTGTTCTAAGCATTTTTAGTTCTATATTTTGGAAAAAAAAATGTGATTAGTAGTTGAATGTAAAATTTATAGGTTGGCTTTTCGCTGTTGTGGGAGTGCATGTTAACACAACTGTCATGCACCTTTTGTCACACTTGCACTTCCACTTAAGTTATGTAATGGAGTTATGAAATGTTGTCGTATATCTCGTATAGAACTTACTTTAAAGATTGTGTTATCAGTCATGTATGCTGAAATTTTTAGTAACTATAACTACAGAGATAAATATAAACAGAACTAATGAATAATTTAGCAAAATTGACAAGATTGTAGGCGTAACATATTTTTTTCTAGATATTAATTGACCTTACGAAAACAGAAAAATACGGATAAGAGGTATATTGTTTCATAACAAACATAGTGAACCAGAGGAAATATTTTTTTTCGGGATTTGTTTCATCTTTATCCGGAAGTGTACACAGTAGGTATTATGAACTTATAGGGACGGATACTGTATTTGAATTATTACCTTTGTCAGTAATTCATGTGTTCCCGCTGTATTTAGCCAGTTACTATAAACGTTTCCAACAATGTACTCGCATTGTTTGTATGTATGTCTCGACTGCAGTCCGAAGACTGGTTTAAACCTCATAATTCAACCAAATAAGATATCACTCATGAAATAACTAGCGGAGAGTCGGGTAGTGTCGGACAGTGCGTTTCTTTCATCTACCACACGATGATAGTACCGGATTGACATGGTTACGTTTCTGTGATGTCGCATAGAGAAACGTAACCATGTCATTCAGGTACTATGATATGGTGGTAGATGAAAGAAATGCACTGTACGATACTACCCAATGTCCGATACTACCCGACTCTCCCCTAAGCAATGAAATCATGTGGCGTGTTCGCCAGTTCCTTTCCCCCTCCATTGCATACATCGCTGACTGAAATACTTGTGTATATTTTCATTATGATTCTAACAAAAAATCTTCAAGTGCATTGAGCGACCCCTCAATAATAACCAAATGTCTTCAAATTTTGCATTTAATAAATAATTAATCAAATGAACAAAATTGAGGAGTGAGGCACTGACTTTTTAAAATTTGAAATTTCAGTGGCACCCTCTATATGAAGAGTACAAGGAAAAATAATTAATAATTGTTCTAATTCAGTATATTACTGCAAAGTTTATTGCTGTTCCCAATGGGAAAGTAGGAAAGAATGACTCCATCCATGGTGATAGTTCTCTTTTACCAGTTTTGGTAAGAAGAACACTAAAGTTTGCAGTAATATACTGGATTAGATTATGGATTCATCCTAATGAGCATTGTGAATTTGATTGTTCTTCCCGTGTACAGTCTATCACGAAAACAGTCCTTTCTCATGACTGATCTGTTGCATCTCATATCAACAACGAACTGTTTTGGTGTTACACTGGGCATTGTTTAGCTGTGAATGGGTCTCATTTTGAGCACGTGCTGTAAAGTTTGGTTTGTAATAGTGTTCTGTTTATTCCACCGTTGTGGTTGAGCGGTTAGCGAGTCTAACCCAGCGGTCCCAGGTTCGTTTCCCGGGCAGGACGAGTTGCCTGGGTGAGGTTTTTTTCGGGTTTTTTCGCTCACTCTTATGGATGAATATCAGATAACTTTACCAGGCGATTGGAACCTTACTCATCTTCGCCACTTCTTCCCCTCCCCCATCATTCTTTCCTCATCATCCCGTTCCTGGTTTTCCCTCAACCCAATACGAGCAAATGCTGGGTAACTTTCGGTGCTGGACCCCGGACTCATTTCACCGGCATTATCACCTTCATATCATTCAGACGCTAAATAACCTAGATGTTGATACAGCGTCGTAAAATAACCGTTCCTGGTTTTTCTGATCATTCTACAGGTGGCTTCCGGGAACTAGGCCTACTGGCTCTCTCGCCCGGCCTCCGTGGAAGTAGTTAAACGACGTTGGATGGCTTCTGCAAAGAGCACCCGAGGCGGACCTACTCGGGGGAGGAGTTTCGCCTCGGTTCGACATGGGGGCCTTGGGGGAAGTTGCCAAAGCAGGAATGGTACATGAATTTCTGTCGTCTGTAGGGACCGGACGTTAGGGACTCATGTGGTTGAGTTGGTGCGCGTAGGGGATCTATGGCACGCAACTCAGTCCATATCGAGGGTTAGCGCAGTATATTTCATCAAGTCGGAGTGCTGGGCCATCTGTGCTTCCTCTCTCTTTAAATTCCATTCCATTCCAGTAGTGTTCTGTTTAGTTTTATGGTTCTCATTTTGAGCACATGTTGTAAAGTTTGGTTAGTAATAGTGTTCTGTTTAGTCCATGTTATGGCTGAGGGGTTAGCGAGTCTTTACATACTTATTTGTCTCAAGTTTTAAATCAACGAAACAAGTTTAATAAATAGTTAAAAGAAATGAAACGGGTAAATAGGTAAAGTTTCTATATATTCATACGTAAAATTTAATGAGAATTCGGAATATGTATATTTTAATATAGGGTGCCATTTAAAAAATGAAGTCGCACGTGTATGCAAGAACAACAAACCTTTTTTCAAATATGGGTATCATATTGTATGGTTTATCTCCAACAGCTTTTGTATAAAAGCTGTGTAAAATTAAATTTTAAGAAGTTATAAGTAATATGCCATACTTTTTGAACACTCTGTACATGTAGATATGAGAATTGGTACCTGTACGTGAAATTGAGGAGGACTGTCTATGCTGCAGGGCAAAATCATTCAGCTTAGATGATATATACAAAATGGAAACCTTAACGCCAAAATATTCAGGTATATTTGATAAATTATTTTATGCTCGACCATGCCGAAATGTAGTAATTATACACCTGGTAGTATCCCTTTAATGCACCTCATTAAAGTACACATATTCATTATACTTCAGTTGTTCAGCCAATGAGAATTCACCATTGTACCATTATAAAACCTCAAGTATCGATTATTCTCGGATATGGAATCGAAAGACAATTAGCGAAACGTCACGGAGGCTGGAAATCCAATACTGTCGCAGAAGGTTATGTTCTGTTACTATAATAATTACCGTTAATTGTAAATAATATTCAAATAAATTCAATTTGTCATCTCGTTTTTCAATTCTAAATCTATTTCCAGGTTATACCAATATTAATGTTCGTGTTATTCTCTAGATTATATCTAGGTCAATGACATTCGTCCCTCGGAAAAAAATCAATACTTTCGCGTCTGCGCACATCTCACAATTTTGAAGGTCAGTTCCGATCTTCACTTAGATAACCATAACATGAATACTTATGAATAATTTCAAGTTAGAAATATGGTCGAGCATAAAAAGTCGTATGAAACTTGTCTATAATGGTAATTAAGACGCTCGTAGTAAAATTATGAAACTCGCTTGCGGTCGTTTCATAAACAAACATACTCGCGTCTTATTTACTACCATTATAGGCTCGTTGCATAATGTACTATACCAATACGAGTAATACAAGCAATCTTCAAATTTCATACAGTTCCAATAATATTCACTTTATTTCTAAATTATTGCTACTGACAAGTATACAATTTTCAAACTTTTACTTTGCTGTCAAAGCCATTTTTAGTTGTCTGCTTTTGATTACAACACGCTAGCGATGTGCTATAGTTCCGTGACATTCACAGCCTTTGGATGTGCAGCGGTAATCCTCATCTGTTTGCAAACAATATGCAAAACAGATAAACGCCTTTTTCCCAGTTTTCAGTTCGTCAACGCAACTCATTTTTAAGCGGCCTGTAACAAAAGATATTCTAGCTTTAACAATACAAATATGTAATGAGAATACAGGCTATAATGTAATGTTTCATGTCAGTCAGTCTACGTAGTATATTCAAAGCAACACATCATACTTTGAAACCAAACTAACCAGTACCCAAAAACTGATGCACGTTATTCAACAAGTAATAACTACAAGGATATCATTTTATTTTTATTAACATTTTTAATATTAACCTGGCTATACCTTTAGTGAACCGGAAACACCGTTTGCTAACCCCTTTCACGACTATAGTTCGATCATACTGACGTAAGACACAAACAAATCACTTCACTAGGTAATGGAGGGAAGAAAATTAGTTCATCCATTTACGTAAATTAGGAAATATCGCGATTTTTAGTTCGATAATTTTCATTAGGTTTTTGTTTAATCAAAATGCAGTACAATATTAATGATAAGTGTTTTTACTCACGAACTGAGTTATCCATGCGAACGTATTTATTATGCAGTGTATATTATACTGTCTACAGCACATTAGCGTACAATGTAGAGAATGAAGTTAATTTGAAAAATAATCATAATATCGATATTTAAACATATTTTTGAAAGTGATGGCCGTTCATTTCGATACAGGCTTCAGTTCTTTTGTGCATATTATCACACTATAGAATATTGCATCTAATTCCAATTGCCAGTTTCGTCCTTCGTACTAGTAACTCATGTTGAAATAATTCTGTACCTACTCTATAAAAGAGTACATTACGTACTGTAAATTCAATCTTCACTTCTGCCCGACCCGCACAGATAAAATTACTCAGACAGACTATATACTGTCCGTCCAAGTGGTTATGCCGCAGGATCGTAGAAAGGGGGGAAATCACGTGACAGTTAATTAATTAACGAGACCCTTTTATTTAAGTTATTTTAAATAGGTGTATAATATTACGTAAACGTCCAATTCCTAACAAAAATTAATGTTTTCAGAAAAGAGCTAAGACAGCCCAGCTCTTACAGAGGGGCCAGCAGGAGCAGGTGGGGGAAATCGGGATGCGACGTAGGCAAACGGACAGTACCTGTGCGAAAATATGATTCAATATTGAAAGCTCTTTCGACACTGGAAAACGCGAACATATTTCTGGAACGTACTATACTGACTAACTCAGTGCTGTTTCAGTGCTGTTTACTATATGCAGCCTTGATTCTGTGTGGAGGACAGTTCGAACTTCATTAGTAGAAGGGGTGGGAGTGAAGTACATTCAAAAACTCAGGTACAATAAAAATGGATTAAAAATAAAATGATGTTCCTGTACTTCACTGTGTTAATATTATTCATTTTTCGTGGTAATTTATCTAGTTGACTAGTTTCGACGTGGTTTTCGTCATCCTCCGAATACTAGCCAGTAACATTCAAAGAAGAAGGAAAAAGTAACCAATACGTTTAAGTGAATTAATTTTGTGTTTTAGCTCCATGTGACAACCTTAGCTTAATATACCGGTGACCAAACTGGGTATCGTGATTACATCGTGTGATCAAAGATATTCATACTAGTAAAGGAAGTTTCCTGCACATTGCCCTCTCTCTCTCTCTCTCTCTCTCACGTACTAATGGTAAGCAGTGTCGGTACCATGTCGCTCTACAAACCCTCTGCCTTTTGAGCAGGAACTGAAGGTTTCGTACAGAATGGGAAGAGGAATTTATTCGCTGTTCTGTCGAAGAAAATGTAATATGTTGCTTTGCTCAACGGTTCAATTAGTAGTAGTATATAGAAGCGACATTACAGAGGATTGCGCTGAATACCCAGGCATAACAATTATTATTATTATTATTATTATTATTAATATTATTATTATTATTATTATTATTATTATTATTATTATTATTATTATTAAGTATATGATTATGTCTCGTGATCAGAATATTGTACGAAATGGAACTATAAAAGTTGGAGATTTATCCTTCGAAGGGGTGGAAAAATTCAAATATCTTGGAGCAACAGTAACAAATATAAATGGCATTCGGGAGGAAATTAAACGCAGAATGAATATGGGAAATGCGTGTTATTATTCGGTTGAGAAGCTTTTGTCATCTAGTCTGCTGTCAAAAAATCTGAAAGTTAGAATTTATAAAACAGTTATATTACCGGTTGTTCTATATGGTTGTGAAGCTTGGACTCTCACTTTGAGAGAGGAACAGAGATTAAGGGCGTTTGAGAATAAGGTTCTTAGGAAAATATTTGGGGCTAAGAGAGATGAAGTTACAGGAGGATGGAGAAAGTTACACAACGCAGAGCTGCACTTATTGTATTCTTCACTTGACATAATTAGGAATATTAAATCCAGACTCAGGGCATGTAGCACGTATGGGCGAATCCAGAAATGCATATAGAGTGTTAGTTGGGAGGCCGGTGGGAAAAAGACCTTTGGGGAGGCCGAGATGTAGATGGGAAGATAATATTAAAATGGATTTGAGGGAGGTGGGATATGATGATAGAGACTGGATTAATCTTGCTCAGGATAGGGACCAATGGCGGGCTTATGTGAGGGCGGCAATGAACCTCTGGGTTCCTTAAAAGCCAATAAGTAAGTAAGTATTATTATTATTATTATTATTATTATTATTATTATTATTATTATTATTATTATTATTATTCAGAAAGTGTATTCATAATTCTCTTATATATGTCCCTCAATATACTGTATAAGCCTACATCTTCCTTTGAATGATAAAATAATTACTATGCTATATCCCCATTTTAATTTTTTTTTGCATCTTTTGATGACTAATAACAGTTATTCAACAGTTATTGATTTAATAATAATAGTAATAATATTAGTATAATAATAGTAATTCTAATCATAATAATAGTAATACTAATAACAATACTGATAGCTTCATCAGTAGCAACGACAATAATAATAATAATAATAATAATAATAATAATAATATAAATACTGATTGACTGTTACCTGCTAGTGTAATAATGAAGTGAGCTATTAAACGCGAAGAACTGAAATCGTCTTTCAATCATGGTCATGAAGAGAAAGATGACATAAATAAATGTAAGGATCCAGCTATCCAGTGGCGAACGAAATAGCTCGTTCTCTTAAGTCTCCAACGAAGGAGAGTTTCATAAAAGCGTAATTAACAAGGTGGCTGAAATAATTTGTCCAGTGAAAGTTGTTAATTAATTTTCACAATTTGCTCATTTCTCGACTAAATATACAGAGGAGAATTCAGAAAATTTCGAATTGTGTTCATTGAGTGATGACAGTAGTGACATTACTGATACAGCAAAGTTTTGCAATTTTTATTCGCGGGGTTGATGAAGAAATCAATGATAGTGCACTAACCACCAATGGTTGTTGTTTTCATGCGTGCTGGATTTTCCGTTTAGTAGTTTCCTCTAAACCCTAATCAGGATACACTGTGTGAGTTTCCTGTGTTACATTTTATTGATTCACTAACCCCACGATACAATTCCTCTCTCATTTCGCATAGTCGATCTCCGTTAATCCAAGGTCTTAATTGTATTGATTAAATTGTATTTCCAACCATAGCTGCAACATACACAATACAACAAATTTTCCTCGTTGAGACGTACCTGCTAGATAAGTCATAAGACTTATACAGGTTGGGCAAAATAAAACTGGTCCACAAAATCTATAATATTTGCAAGGTTGTCAAGGCGGTGTGTCCTATTGCTCCGTCTTGCTGAAAATAGCCTATCCATAGAGTCTTTGAACTTCTATGAGCTGATCCACTTATGGATTAAGCAGATTCTGGACATACCGGTTAGCATTAACAGATTCGTGAAAGAATCGTGTTACGATGCGGAAACCTGACATTTCGCTCCAAACACCAATCTTGAGATTATGCAACGGCTCTTCCAAGTACTCATAGGGATTTACTGATTCATAATGGCGAATGTTCCGTGAGGTAACATCCTGACAGGCTTAACCAAGCCTCATCTGAAAGAAATAAAAAAACTGAGGATCCAAAAGTTCTGATTTCACTTCACTCAGAAACCACCGGCAGAACTCGACACGCGAAGGTTCTTCTGGACGCTTTAACGCATGCACAACAGTAAATTTTTAAGGATACAGATGCAAGTCTTTAGATAATGTTTCGACACGACGTTCTCTTAATTCCCACTTGCGCAGATAAACGGCGTTGCGATTTCGTCGGACTTTGTTCCAGGCTTTCCTGCACTCGAGCAATGTGTTCTGGTGACCGAACTATTTTAGGATAGTTACGGTTTTTATTCATTACAGAACCCGTTTCACGCCATATTGCCACAAAGTTTTGCATTACAGCCTTTGCTGGAGGTTTTACCAAAACACGTCCAGTCTGAAACTCTTGCGCAAACAGTTCGGCACAACTTTTCCATGAATTGTGCTTCGCATAACACTGGGCAATGAAAATGCGTTGTTTTATCGTGAGCACCATTTTGTATTACATTCAACTGGTCACTAAACACGTCTGCTCCTCTCACTCACTCAAACGTAATGACACAGCGAATCTCGGGACAGAGTATGCGGGAGATGCGCATGCGCGGACATGTGGCAGCGACCCATTTTTGAATCGAAATCACGTTTCCCTGCATTGTGAGGGTCATTTCCGCGTTAATCTTATACATATAAATATATTTACTTGATATACTGTATACTGTATTTTCCGCGGGCTAATTTTATTTTGCCTACTCCGTATTTACATAAATTTCACTGAAATTTTCCAGATGCTAGACAACTATTGACAGCGGTCTATGATTATCAACAGTAATCTCACTAGAGGTTTTGATTTATCTAGAGAAAATCAAAATTCGAGTTTGATTTAATTGACTATTAAACGATTAGAAGAAAGTATATAAAAATTAAAAGTAACGAAGTACTCCAATACAATAAAATATTAATTGACTTACGAAAATACAACTGTCGTCAAATGTATTATTGTACCATCTCAACATTACAAATATTACGCTAGATGCATGCTAAATGGCAGTGGTGTGTTATGATTATGTGATGTTATCAGGTGTGCCAAATATGGAATGTTCATTGAACTCTGTAGACGGTTAATAGTCAAGAAGGCTTTGTTGATTCAATTTAATTTTTATTAAAACAGTTGCATTCCACTTCACTTATCCGGATCCCAGTAATCAACGTCACTTTAATGATGATTTTCAATAAATCTTAGTATTAAACAATCTCTGATACGTGACTATTCATAAGATCATATAGCAGAAGCTATAACATAACCTAAATAATATAAACAAAGTGTTAGAAAAGTTTTAATTAGAGGTAATGAAATAAACAAGAAAAGGTTTAATTAACGATGATGATATAAGAAATAAACATGAATAATTTAGAAGGAATAATTATTGAAAATACAATTTTCAAATTTGAATGTTTTAGTGGTTGGTGGTTCAGTTGATGTGATATTGGACGTGTGCGTAAAAGAAGTGCAGCTCGTTGATGTACAGTTACCCTTAAAAGGAATGTGACGACTCTTGATCGTCGGAAGTTAAAGTTCTACAGCGCGGTTCACTCGATATCGACGTAACGATACATAAAATGAGAAATATAGCAATAATTGTTACGAGGAACACAACAAGGACAAGGACCAAAATAAGAATCACGAAGAAAACAGCCATTTAAGGCCACGATTTCACAACATAGCTAGGGTCACAAGCTATCATTGCTTCTCTGTATCGAATGGCAAATGCCTGCTATGGGATCTACATTCTAGACTGCTGTTGTCACTGTCTTATCTTGGTAGCTCATATAGTAACGTGTCGGTTCCACTGCTTAACCGAAACGTCTCGTGTTCGATCCCAGGTGAAACTTTTTTTTATTGAGATGTAATTAATTTCTTCAGAGTTCCTAGACTATCTAATTTGTCGAAACATATGAATAATTTATGCCCAATTTCTGGGTCTTACAAGTGGGCTGAACCTCGTCAAAAAAATAAATCTTACTTGAAAGTTAAGAGTATTTTTCCTCAAACAAAAATCACAAGAGACAAAAAGAGACCTGTCAACTTAAAATCTTGTCCACATGCCATCAGCTTTTATTGCAGCTCTAAGTCGGTCCGGCATGGATGTCACGAGATTATGGAATAAATTCTAATCCCCGGCGAGATCTTCCCAGGTTTCAACAACTTGATCCCACAATTCGTCTCGATTTTGAGGGCGTCGGTGTGCATAGGTGGCTATCCTTCTCTTTTTCAATTCCCTCATAAATTTTTGATGACATTCAAATCAGGTGACTTCGGAGGCCAATTAATGATTTCGATCTCGGGTCTACTTTGAAACCATTTTTGAATGCTTGCGGCATAGTGCACGGGATGGTTATCCTGTTGGAACAGCAATGCTCCTTCGGGAAAACGTTCTAGGGGCGGAAGGAAGGAATATATTTTCCAGAATGTGCTCGTAAGTTCCCGTATTAAACCGGCCATCGATGCGTTCTATAACGCCAGGTCCATCGTCAGACATCCTCCCCAACACGATATCACAGTCTACTATATACAGTCACGAAGCTTGAGTTTTGAGGGTGCTAGAAACAATAGACTGTGACGGTACTATTTTGCATTGCCCGTAATGAGGCGATATTAGCGATCCTAGTGGTGAGCAACAATCTAATGTTTGCATATTTACCACGTATTGAGCTTCGCGACTGTATATACAAGACTGTGACAATATGCTAAAGCGCCCCGATCTTTCACGTCGGTGCACATAGCGCTGATCATGCGGGAGACCATCCTCACGATAGACACGGACAGGACTTTCGTAATCACTCGAGATGGTTGTTTCGTCGAAAAAAATTACATTTCTCCAATCGAAATCCACTCGATTGGTAACGAAGGCAAGACGGTCGACAGCTTGTGCTTCCCCCAATATTTCCATTTGCACAGCCCTCCGTCTCCTAATACCGCGGTTCCTCAACCTGCTGATCACAGTCTGTGAAGAACCGGGAAAGTTAGATGCTGCTCTTATTTCGTTAGTAGTCCGAAAGGGGTCCTGTCGAACTTCCTCGAATAAGAGAGCATCCTCTTTCAATGAAGAAATCCGTGGACGCCCAGGAATAGGGCGATTTTCGACCTCCCCTGAATTTTGGTAACGATGAACCCACCTCTCGGCTGTACTTCCAGAAACACCGACCAAACAGCCAGCAGATCTAGCCCCATATCCAGCCTCAACTAGAGCTATAACTTGCTCTCTCATGTCACGTCGGTTCGCCATTAAGATGAGAAATGAGGGATGATGATAATACTTGAGTGTAGACAATGACTATTTAACGTGATATAGAATTATTGAAATAAGGGTCATCTTGCACAGTAAGAGTTAATAAATCAACTCTAACTTAAATATTTAAATAACAGGATATAACAGGAAGTGCAATTGTTGCGAAGCTAATCAAATTAAATCTAATTACATTAAGTAAACAAACTCCAAGTTATGACACCACATTGCTACAGCTAAATTGTAGGTTATTAACATAAGCATTGGATAGGTCTGTGCTTATGTGTTGGACGACAAAACCAAACATCGAAAAGTTCGAATCTTGCCGAGGAATTTAACTTCTTGCTTTTTATAATGTAAATCAGACTTCTAACTACAATAATTCATATTTCTTAATATTTATAGCCAACATTGAATTTGTAAAGAAAAGACTTTAGAAATCTCATATGGAATTTGTGATGTGTAGTGACATAGACATAGATTATCTCTCGGAACTTTTCCGCAAAAGTAAATTGAATTCACTCCTTGAAACTGGAAATCTTAGTCTTAGACTCATTTCCCCACCAGCATACAAGCTGAAGTAGCACAGCCATTGATAAAAGTTTTGTACACGGAATTAGACTGAATTCCTATTCGGCAGCACCTATAATCAATGGCTTTTATGAACATGATAAACAAATCCTGTTTCCAATGTTAAATGTTATGTTTTTATTTAACGACGCTCGCAACTGCAGAGGTTATATCAGCGTCGCCGGATGTGCCGGAATTTTGTCCCGTTGGAGTTCTTTTACATGCCAGTAAATCTATTGACATGAGCCTGTCGCATTTAAGCACACTTAAATGCCATCGACCTGGCCCGGGATCGAACCCGCAACCTTGGGCATAGAAGGCCAGCGCTATACCAACTTGCCAATCAGGTCGACTGTTTCCAATGTTACTGAACAATTTCAAAATATTAATTTAAAAACTAAAAAATGGTCGTAAATGCTGTATCTAGTGATTATTTACATTTATGTCTACAAAATGAATCTTGGAAAAACGTATATGTTACTGGTACTACGGATATTAAGAGTAAATGTATTGTTTTTTTTTCACTTCATTTCAGAATCACTTCAGTGGATGTTCTACACTCAATGTTGTGAAAAAATTCAAAAGTAAAATCATGTAGATAATGCAGGGACTTAAAATCTCATGTATTAAAAAGAAGAATCTATATGTAATGAGCTGCAATGTAACTATCCTCATATTCTTAAATACTACAAGAAGTACAGTGTAATTTATCAAAATTTATGAAAGAGGGAAATAGAACACATTTGAATAGAAAAGCACAAAATCCAGATAATGCAATTAAAGCTATTCGGAATATTATTAAAGTTAAACTTGTAGATATCATAAGAAAATAATTTTTCATTAAAATTAGTGATTATAAAGTAGAGGATCCCAAATCTATTGAAAATTCTTTTAACGTCTTACAGTATATAGTACGAAATATTATTGACAACTTAAACATTCAAGATTTTGCAAAAGATACTGCAATTAGTTACTTAACACATGCATGTAATAGTTAGTATTAATATATGTAATTAATCAATAACTGCAACAGTGCTTATACATTCAATCATAACATGAATTAAATTGAATTCTGATGACTTTGTAAATCTCTATTTCAACGTTATTTAGAAAAAAAAATCGTTGATATAGACTAAGAATCGAACTCGCTCTCTTCTACACAACACGTAGAGATCTTAGCGTCTGAGCTATTGCAACGACACGAAAGCTTTACTTTCTGTGCGGAGTGTCGATCTAGTCATGAAGGTCCATTGTCGATTTAACTACACGATTTACGTATATATCTATCTCTTATTTACGTAATATTATCATATTTTTTGCAGTTTTTGAAGTGAATTCTGGAACGATGCTAGTAACAAACCAAATAGCTTGAATCTAAGTAACTCAATATTTGTTATCTTGTGTATCAGTGCTCTGGTCTCTGATCATGCGCAGTGTTTTACATCTGAGACTTAGGAATATTAAATCGTCTCATTCCTTTTCAGGGAAACTGTACATGGTTTATTCCTCAACTTATTCAGAATTTCCGAATGGTGCTCTTCATTTATTTGTAAATAGATATTCAGGGAAGATGCATAGCTGTGACCAGTGATTTTTTATTTATTCTTGTTCTTGAATGCCAATGCGAGTCATATTTGAAACTGCTGTGCACCTACTGGAATGGTTTGTAATTTTCTGTGTGTGTGTGTTTTTTTTTTTTTTTTTTAATGTCCAGACCAGCGCAGTTTGAAATGTTGGCAAACAAAGAGACAAATGCTAGGGACGCGATAAAATTAAACAAATGATAGGGACGCGATAAAATTGTGCGATAAGCAGCCATGGTTGGTTGAAATACGTCCTTTCGTACCCTTTTATTTGTCAAACGTAGTATGACGTAGTAGAAGTGTAATAGTCAGAGTAAATTGTTTCGTGTAGTTAATAACCGTATAAGCTATAATATACTGTAAAATGCTAATCAGTTTTTAATTACCTATGTACATATTTTTGTCATCTATACTAATTATAAATCTGTAGCCGAAATGTTTCTGGTAATTTTAGCTTTTCCAAAAATAATTGGTCCTAACATGTATAATTAACCTTCCTGAAACCGAAAATCGCTTTTTTGAAATTTTTGTCTGTCTGTCTGTTTGTCTGTCTATCTGTCCGTCTGTCTCATTGTATGTTTGTTACCTTTTCACGCGGTAATGGCTGAACCGATTTATATGAAAATTGGAATATAAATTAAGTTCGTTGTAACTTAGATTTTAGGCTATATGACATTCAAAATACTTTATTTAAAAGAGGGCTTATAAGGGAGCTTGAATTAAATAAATCGAAATATCTCCCTTATTATTAATTTTCTTTGAAAATGTTATATAACAACAGTTTCTTTAAAAATGATTTTCGATAAGTTTTACTCTATACAATATTTCGATAGGACTGATATTTAATGAGATAAATGAGTTTTAAAATGAAGATAACAGCGCTATCTAAGTCGCTGTAATGAAATAAAAAAATGACTTCGTCTATAAGGGACCTTGGATAACAACAATCGAAAACTATTAAACATAGCCCACAGAGAATGTTTCTGTGTTTGTATGAAGTAATATCGGAAGCTAAATTAACCGATTTGTATAATTAATTATAATTTCACCATTGGAAAGTGTAGTTTCTCTAGATGGACATAATGCTGTAATGTTATTACAGTGACTTCTGAGTGAACCCAGGACAGGTAAGATTAAAATAGCTTCTTATGCATAGAAAACTTGATAGGCTATTCTGTATATTCATTTCCTGTATTTCTTAAAATAATGTTTATGAACACATTCATTTTCATCTCAGAGAATTAACGATTGGTGTTAAGAAGTATAATTATTCACCCTGAGACCGAAAATCGCTTTTTTTGCAATTTTTTATTGTATGTCTCTCTGTCTGTCTGGATATTTGTTACCTTTTCACGCGATAATGGCTGAACGGATTTCGATGAAAATTGGAATATGAATTAAGTTCTTTGTAAGTTAGATTTTAGTCTATATGGCATTCAAAATACTTTATTTAAAAGGGAGGTTATAAGAGGGCCTGAATTAAATAAACCAAAATATCTCGCTTATTATTGATTTGTGTGAAAAATATTACATAACAAAAGTTTCTTTAAAATGAATTCCGATACGTTTCATTCCAAGCAAAATTTTGATTGGACCAAATTGCACCAAAAACGGATGTTCTCTGAACCAAATGATATTTCAATTATTTGCATGTAATAGCAATTAAGAAACATATTAAAGGAATTATCATTGCACTAAATGAGTGGTCTCTGGAGCAAAATGATCGCATTTATATATTTAAATACAATTTAAATTAAGTGACATATTAAACGATTTATCCTCCTATCAAACACGAATGTTCCCTGGACCAGATGTCCTATTTTAATTATGTAATTACTTTATATTTATTTCTAACAAGTGCAGCGGAGCGCACGGGTACAGCTAGTTTTGTAATAAAAATATATGTAAATGATGGCCATTTGAGCAGCAAATTAGTTCATCCATCGATCAGAAAAGGGATGAGTTGTAAATATCAGTACAATTATAAAACTCAGAAAAATCAATAAGCAAAAAAAAAAATTGTTTAATAACTGCACAATAATCATTATCGCTAGTGATCATGATGCAATACACAATTCAGAATACTTACTGAGACTAAGACGACTTTCACGAATTTCACGAGCTTCAACGGACCAGAATATCTGTAATAAAATAAATATTTTATCTTAAAATAATGCATTGAAGACAACCAGTGTACCGAGATAGTAAATGATAGCTCTAGAGACTTCTGTGGAAAATTTGATTATGGGTATTGTGAGAGTATGTAGGAAAGCATTGTTCTCAAATCTATAATATGTTTGCGTAATATTATGCAATTGTTTGCACCAAACACACGACATTTGTGGTATATACTCTACTCATGTAAAAGATCAATTATTACTTTGAACCACTGAAGCCTGATATGTAGAGTCTGCTATAGGAGTGTCAAGTTTAAGTAAATTCAGAGCCTATTCAGAGCACAATCTAACAGTCGACTTTTGTCAGAAGTAAGATCGGCAATGTGTAGATAATCAATCTTTCAATTACGCCTTATTTATTAAATATAGAGCTGTGATTTTCAGTATTGTAGTGTGCAAAGACAAATGGGAGTCACCTTTTTTCGTTACACGTTTAACCGCAATGGAAATGCCTCCAGACTTCTATCTGACCCGGTTCTAAGAAATAATGAACACCTCACAGTACATTCCAATCTTCAACAGAGGAAATTGTTTTCAAAATACGTGATTGTTTCTCAGTGAATAAATTAGTATTAAATTGTAACAAAACGAATATAATTCAATTTAAATCCTGTCAAAATCGATAATGTGCTAAACTGGAAAAATCATATTGAAGAAATTATCCCCAAACTAAATTCAGCATGTTTGCTACTACTGTAGATCTATGCAAAAGATATTAAATATCAATACCTTAAAAACATTATATACTTTGCATACTTTCACACGGTAATGAGTTTTGGAATAATACGCTGAGGAAATTCCACAGATAGTAACAGTATATTCCTATTGCAAAAAAGAGTAATTAGAATAATAATAGGTGCCAAATCGGGGAATCGTATAGGACTATTTTAAAAAAGCTACAAATAATGCCCATGGCTTGTCAGTATATTTTTTCATTAATGATCTTCCTTGTATGTAATCGTGAAAACTTTGTAACAAATTCAGCACTTCGTAGCATAAATACGTGTGAAAAATGACTTTCATACTCCATCCGCAAGTCTATCGTGCTATCAAAAAGGAGTGCTTTATATGGGAGTAAAAATTTTTAATAAGAAATGAAACTCAAAATCTAAAATTATTTAAGGCAAAACTAAACAAGTACAGTGAAAGCTCTTAAGTTCGACAGAAATAAAGTTCGACATCCTATATTTCGACTGTTTACGTAGGAAAATTAGACACGTCCCTATACGGGCACTAAGGAATTTGTTTGCCATTTGAATGGGTTCTCTGTCTTTTAGTGATACTTTTGTCAAAGGAAAACAGAGTGTTTTATTGATTAGGATAATCATATTTAATAACTGGTTTTAAATTAATGAATTCTTCTTTTTCTATTTGAGAATTGTGCCGTTTGTGAGACGGAACTGTCGAAACCCACTGTGGTACTAGAAGTGCATACACAAGTCTCGGGGCGGACGGGAAAAACAAGTACAGTATTGTATTCGTTGATGGATAACCAATAAGCATTTGTATTCATTTCACCTGCCACCCCACTACCCTTATTGGACTGAACTTTCAATTCTGTTTTGTCGAACTTAGGAGAGTCCATTGTACCTAATTTCTCACGCCTTCTATTCTGTAGGTATGACATTCAACAACGCTTCATGAAATTGATACTAAACTTTGTGTTGTACTATTAGACTATATTGTACGTCTTCTGTAGGCCTATATATTTCAACTAGACTGTGACTATAAATTAAAAATTTATAGTAGTATTAGCTTTTTGACTTGTTCCATATTCTAGCTGTGAAGCAATATATGAATAACATGATATGTTAATAAATACAATACAATGCAGTGCAACAAAAACATACGAGAGCAGCCACTACAAAGGGATACATCTTTATGTATGTCAAATTTTGAGTGTTCAGCGGATGGTTATTTAAGTAGGTAGAAGTGAACCATTTTGTTTTATAAATAATACAGCCAAAGAAAGTCAATTGTCTCGAAAGAAGTATTATTGAAACTATGGAATGGAATTTCGGAAGGGGACACAACGACCCAGCACTGCGATAACTCTCAACCTAGGCGCATTCCCAAGCCTACACCAACTGACTACATTAACGTTCGCTACATAACCAGATTTCGAGGAGACCAATAGCCTACACTCGTCCCTAGATCAGCCCCCCTCGCGTCGCCAGCCGACATTTGGGGAATGCTATGGAATATTGACGAAATGGAGAATTAGGCTAGTGACGGAATGAAATAAATGTCTAATTTTTAGGAAACGCAAGAACCCCGTGAGGAACCCCAACTGTGAGCTTGTCCCCCACATGTGCCACTATGACTTTTTCAATGAAAACTTCCAGGCCCTGCCAGGACTCGAACCGGGACCGCCTGCGTTGTAGACTGAAGATCTGACCACTCAGCCACCGTAGGGATGAAACTAAATAGTAACATGACTCATTCCTGTTCGAATCTAACGCTGACATATGTTGATACATGATTAGACCTAAGTTTCTACTTGTCCCTCTTACAAAATGACATGCGACTCAGCCGGCTGTGGTACGATTCTAAATCTATCTGTATATAATATAGGACAGTTTCAGCCAGGATCTTAAGGATATCTGGAGTTCATAAGTCGAAATCCTTTTGATGAATCTTTGTGAATCTATGCGAGCCGAAAACCCAAACATAGCGTCTTTCACAAATTACGAGTGATTGCACTGTTAGGTCCAGTAGAATGTTTGATACCTGAACACCTTCGATATCACGATTTAAAAGCGTAATAATTTTAGACAATTTCATTTCAACTATTGGTTAACGACAAAATGATGAGCTAGGTCAAACGTGCTCACGGTAGGCATTTTGCCCACTGGGTGCCCAGAGAACTAGTTGTGTGTGCGCTGGAAACCTGGTGTATATGACAACAGACAATGTGGCGTAAAACCAAGCAGTACTCTTACCAAAACTGACACACATTTTCAACGCTTCGCTGACGACATCCACTTTTCTTTAAGGTTGGAAAAATGCCTTTCAGCGCACTATACCCAAAGTTAAAACGCCGACTACCCCGACGACTATCGACCTATTAGTATTCTACCTACCTTATCGAAAGCGTTAGAGGATAGTACACAGACAACTCACAGACTACCTAAAGTGATATGAACTCCTGGACACACATCATTCAGGTTTTCGGACTCGACACAGTACAGCGACTGCACCGTTAGAAGTAACGGAAGACATCCGAAAATCTATGGACGAACGTAAAATTACAATACTGACACTACTAGACTTTAGTAAAGCGTTTGACTCTGTAAATATCGACTTACTGACGAGAAAATTACGATTACACCAACTACCACAAAGCACAGTTTCTTGGTTCTCTTCTTATCTCAGCGAACGTCAGCAGTGTGTTTCCATTGGAAGTCGAACTTCCTCTTGGCGTATCATTGATTCTGGAATCCCACAGGAATCTGTTCTATCACCACTACTATTCGCTATTTACGTAAATGACATCCCCTCGACTCTACAGCACTGTAAGCATCACTTTACGCAGACGATTTACAAATCTATATCCATACAACCCCTGACTCACTCAATGACGCAATAAACAATCTTAACCAGAACCTTCATTCTATATCTGCATGGGCCAGAAAGTTTGGTTTCACTCTCAATGGAAGAAAATCACAAGCAATCCTAATGGGACATCAACGTCTATTATGCAACATTACTTCTCCTCTTCCAGTCAAGTTAAACGACATAATAATCCCTTTTGCTTCCTGTGTTAAAAACTTGGAGTTTACTTTGATACGCATTTAAACTGGAATAACCAAGTAACCCATGTTATCAAAAAAGTGTTTTCAATACTACATTCCTTAAACAGCATTCGAAAATTTCTCCCGCTGTAACTCAAAAAATACTAGTGGAAACATTGGTAATGCCCCACTTCGATTATTGTGATTTTCTACTGACTGACCTCAATGCCAACCAGTCGCAACCAGTCAACGTGTTCATAATTCTTGTGTTCGCTTTGTCTGCGATGTCCGTCGCGCTGACCACACTACCCCATCCTTCCAAACTCTAAACTGGCTACGGCTTAATGAACGTAGAAATTTTCATTCTCTTGTTTTGCTTTTCCAAGTCCTTCACACCTCTACATCTACCTACCTTGCCTCCCGTTTCAGTTACCTGTCATCATATCATAAGCTCTTCACACGCACGCAAATTGCCGCATACAAGCCATACCAACACATAAGACATCATCGTATTCATCATCATACACAATCTCGCTCTCGCACTTCAGGAATACCTTATCCAGTGACGTCAGAGACTGTCGGAATTTAATAGCGTTCAAAAGCCATTTTATTATGCATTTTCTTACTGCGTAGAGTAGGTTTAATTTTTACTTAATTAATAAGAAAATATTCACTCTTTTTAACTTTTACAATAAACTGTCTAGCCTTTATTAATCAGTTAATCTTTTAGTACCTTGATTTTTATTGTATTTGTAAATTTAATATTAATTGTTGTAATTGTATTCTTAATATTGTAGTTGTAATCCCCCGGTAGAGGGGAAGAGAGACCTGATGGCCTTATCTCTACCACGTTAAATAAATAAATAAGTAAATAAATAAATAAATAAATAAATAAATAAAATCGCTGACGATTTATAGAATGGATAGATCTTATAATATATTATTCATTTATTTGTTTATTTAGCTACTTATTATGTATTCATTTATTTATCCATATTCATAAATTTATTGATTTATTTGTTACTCAATAACATAGCCTATTTAGTTACCGAATTTATTTCTTTTAATATATTTTTTTCTTTCTTCCTTTATTGCTTTATTAATTTGTTTGTTCGTTTTTAATTTCTTCGTTCTTTCTTACTTTTATTTATTTATTTATTTATCTATTTATCTGGTAGAGATGAGATCATCAGGTCTTCTCTTCCTCTCTACTAGAGGATTACAACTACAATAATTAGAAAACAATGAAAATTAAAATTACAATTAATATTAAATATACACTTCCAATAAAATCAAGCTAATAAAATATTACCTGATTAATAAAGACACGACTATTTACTGTAGAATTTAAGAACAAAGAAAGTATTAATTACTGAAATAGAAGTTACTCTAAACATAGAATAATTTTATTATTATCTACGTATGAAATTACTGAAGTATATTATGTTACAATAAGAGAACTATTTACAAAGAGAACAGAACTAGTACCGGTACTGCATTTACTGTAAAGTGCAAAATGCAAGATGCCCAATGAAAGGAACAGTTTCTTTCTGTACACACTGCGAACGTGCCAAATGCTTAGTATGTGGATATTCTGTTATAGTAAAAATATATAAGCTATATATAACGTTCAGCAACACCGTAACATGCTGATAAATATAATAGTACCGTTTGAGATGAGCGTATGCAACTAATAGCAAGTTTAAAGCAATCCGTCTTGAATGATGTAAGTTGTTTTAGGAAAGTAAATTATTGTTTCAGACATTTCCCTGCTTATTCAAAAACACAAATAAAACATGTAAACATAAAAAAACATAATAGCATTTTATTGTGCAGATAATGTAAGTATATTTTAAAAAACAACTTTTTAATTTGAGATGACAAATTGAAATGAAGTAATTAAACATTATTGTCCAAAATATAAAATACAGTGCATAATGTACTTACCAGTATTACGATTACAGTCATAAGCAGCAAAGGTAGGAGCTTGAAATACGCCATTATTTGCGTTCGAAACGTTCTTGCGGGAGAAACTTCCTGTAAGAATGATATACATAATAGTTATAAAATCTTA
The DNA here is from genome assembly GCF_040183065.1 of Periplaneta americana. NCBI lineage: Eukaryota > Metazoa > Arthropoda > Insecta > Blattodea > Blattidae > Periplaneta > Periplaneta americana. Next base: position 85,065,669 of record NC_091129.1, on the reverse strand, counting down.
GTAGGTTTCTGAAGCCAAGCATTTTATTATTATGAATTTGGTATTCCTTAGAAACTAGTTCGATTAATTAAAATGTGTCTCAGTGAAACGTAAAGCAGAGTTCGTATAGGTCAGTTTCTGTCAGATGCGTTTCCGATTCACTGTGGTCTAAAGCAAGGAGATGACTATCACCTTTACTTTTTAACTTGCTTTACAGTATGCCATTAGGAAAGTCCAGGATAACAGAGAGGGCTTGGAATTGAACGGGTTACATCAGCTGCTTGTCTATGCGGATGACGTGAATATGTTAGGAGAAAATCCACAAACGATTAGGGAAAACGCGGGAATTTTACTGGCACCAAGTAAAGAGATAGGTTTGGAAGTAAATCCCGAAAATACTAAGTATATGATTATGTCTCGTGATGAGAATATTGTGCGAGGTGGAAATATAAAAATTGGAAATTTATCTTTTGAAAAGTTGGCGAAGTTCAAATATCTGGGAGCAACAGTAACAAATATAAATTATACTCGGGAGGAAATTAAACACAGAATAAAAATGGGAAATGCCTGTTATTATTCGGTTGAGAAGCTTTTATCATCCAGTCTGATGTCAAAAAATCTGAAAGTTAGATTTATAAAACAGTTACATTACCGGTTGTTCTTTATGGTTGTGAAACTTGGACTCTCACTTTGAGAGAGGAGCATAGGTTAAGGGTGTTTGAGAATAAGGTTCTTAGTAAAATATTTGGGGTTAAGTGGGATGAAGTTACAGAAGAATGGAGAAAGTTACACAACAAAGAACTGCACGCATTGTATTCTTCACCTGACATAATTAGGCAGGGCATGTAGCACGTATGGGCAAATCCAGAAATGCATATAGAGTGGAAGGCCGGAGGGAAAAAGACCTTTGGGAAGGCCGAGACGTAGATGGGAAGATAATATTAAAATGGATTTGAGGGAGGTGGAATATGATGATAGAGAATGGATTAATCTTGCTCAGGATAGTGACCAATGGCGGGCTTATGTGAGGGCGGCAATGATCCTCCGGGTTCCTTAAAAGCCAGTAAGTAAGTAAGTAAGTTAGTAAGTAATAAGTAATAAGTAACTAAGTAAGACTCTTCTTAGTTTTTCTGGTCTTAATTTACTTATATTCATCTCGAGTTTATACACTTCGCAGGAAAATTATAAGCAATTCTCGTGGGACATCAACGTCTATTATCTAGCATGACTCCCGCTCTTACAGTTAAATTAAATGACACAATAATCCCTTTTGCTTTTGTGTTAAAAAATCTTTGGAGATTACTTCGATAGACATTCAAACTGGAACAACCAAGTAACTCAATATGAAAATAGTGCTTTCCATACTACATTATATAACAGCATTCCAAAATTTCTCCCGCTATAACTAAAAAAATTACTAGAGGAAATGCTAGTAATGCCCCACTTTTTTATTGTGGTTTTCTACTGAATGAACTCAATGTCAACCAGTCGCATAGATTGCAACGTGTATATAATTATTTTGTTCGCTTCGTCTGCGATGTCTGTCGCGCTGACCACATTATCCTATCCTTCAAAAATCAAACTGGCTACGGCTTAACGAATGTAGAAATTTTCATTCCTTTGTCCTCCTTTTCCAAGTCCTTCACACCTCTACACCTACTTACTGTACCTTGCTTCCCACTTCATTTACCTATCATCGTAACACAATCTCTTCACACGCACGCAAAATAGCCGCTTACTAGCCATACCAACACATAATCGTATTCGTCATCACCAGGCTTCGAGACTTTGGACCCGATACAATAAGTTTACTGTGCTTGTACTATAGGTTGTTGGCTCGCTGCAGGTAGTGAAAGGTAGAGATGTGTTGAGGTAACAACGTTGCTATTTAGAATAGAGTACGGTAGTATGGGGGAAACGCACACATATGGACATTCTGAAAGTAATTATACATTACACAATGACAATATCAAAAGAATGTGAAAATCATTTATTCTTCTGTCTTTTATAAGCATTTGTGTTTAATTATACACAGCGTTAATGGTGGAAATAAGCAAGTAGCAATTTAAATTTCTTAATCTATCCTATTGGTCGTGTTTAGGAAGTGCAGTTACAGTGCCGAACTTAAATGTACTACAAGATACATTTTCAGTGTCTCAAATGTAAATCTTTTTCAGTTGTCTACCAAACACAGTTTGTACTGTGAAAAGCTGCGCTCTACGTCGCATGACGTGATAGGAGCAAAACGAAAAAATCTAACATCATTGCAGTCTCTAAGAGACAGTCCTTCTTTCTCGTGTGACTCTATGTCCACTAATTTGCTGTTTATACTACACAATGATCCATATCCGTTATTTTTACATAAAATTGACTTCCACTTCTGTTTTACACGTCCAGTAACCGGTGTACTTGGTGTCTCATTAATTCTCTGTGTCATTTTCTGAATTAATTTGAGGGATTCCGGCATCTCTTGCTCTGACTTTTCTAACCGTGTAATAGTTTCAGACACAGTTTGAAAATAGGTTTGTATGAAAACCAAATGATTCATCAGAACCTTAAAATCCAAGCGTTTTCCTTTGCGTATTTGTTGTTATTCATTCTACAGTACCCCACCCACTGCACGCTTTCCCACTATACTCAGTACGCCGTTATGCGGATTTCCCACTGAACTGCTCTATTGAGTCCGAAGTCTCGAAGACTAGTCATCACACACAATCTCGCTATCGCGCTTGTGGAATACCCTACCCTGTGACATCAGAGAATGACGGAATTTAGCAGTATTCAAAAATAAACTTATTCAACATTTTGTTACTGCGTAGAGTCCAATGCAGTAAACTGTTTTGTTTGTCTTGATATTTGCACAGTCAGTTACTTATTTGTAGATTTTTAATCATTTTACTTAATCATTGCTATATAGGCAGTCAATAAATTGTATTAGTAATTTTTGTTCCCATTGTGATCTATCTTTCTACCTGTGTAGACCTATTTTTTTCATTCGTCTCTTTTTGCACTTGTGCTTTTTATACTTGTATTTATAATTTTATTTTTATTTCTTATATGCTTATTCAAGCCATAGCACTATGCGGCAAAGTGGCAACATCTTGGCAGAGAGCAGCTCTTTACTGAGATTCACCGAGTTCGTGGACCTCTTACATCTGTAACACGAGTAGTGTGTGTCAGTAACGATGTTGATGGACTGCTGAAATTTCAAACTCAATCTTATATTTACGATAACCGTGCATTTAATCACGAAACGTAATGTACGTTTTCTAGTCAGTTACGTGTACTCTGTTATCCCCTTCAATCTGCAAGATTATTACACTTCCACCATGTATATACATATATTATTCTTTTCAGTTTCATGAACAAACTGTGAAATATCACTTACAAAGTTTGTCTAAGCTGCCTTTAAATTCGGAACAGGACATAAGCGCAAGGTGGAAAAAAATTGCGTCCGTCAACAAGTGCAAATAAAATCGCACTTATGAGCTCAAGTCGCGCACTCTGAAATTCACGATTATGGGCTGATGATTTCTCTGTTAATAGTATTGGAATAAAATGTAGCACTATAGATAAAGACATTGGAAAGTACTATGGATTTTCCATATCGAGTATTTCAGTATTTTAAAATATCTATATGTAAGAAGCTTATACCTAAAGTGTGTTACTACCAAGTCGTGTGTTTGTGTCGTGATAGGGAGTGTAGATTCATTCTGTGGCCTATTCAACACAGCTACTACTCATCAAAAGCAAGCCAATTTCCTGATGTCTTACTAAGCACGAGAGTTTTACAAAAAATGCTGTCGCACAGATACTTTACAAGTACCAGAAAGGATGCCGTACGCGTGGTCAGAGGACGAGCGACCTGGATCATAAGAGAACGACTAGTTGAGGTAATAAAATTAGTTTTGTTTCGTTGTATGTCTGATAATACGCAATGTCTCCTTTCTGTGATTTATAAAGTATCTGTGAGACAAAACTTTTTTCTAAGGCTGTACATTCAAACAAATATTTGCATATTCCCACCCGAGTTGTGGGTTGAATCAAAACTACTCGCACATAAAATGCAATAGTCATACCATAAGCATATGAAAGGAATGCATTTATCGGATCCTTCTGTACATGTACTTAAAAACTTATTAAATGAATAGGCTGAAATTTACTTGAAGGTGAAATTACAATGATCACCAGTCATAAGAATAGAACAAAAAGCAAATGAACAATTCGTCATTAAAGCCCGGAATGATTGTATAAATAAACATATAACCATACATTAGTTCCTAAAAACGACGAGCCTCTAGTTTCAACACAGTAAGGTGTAGACGCTGCCACACATCTCACAGTGGTGCCCTGTTTTTCTTATAACTTTATCTGTTCGCGCTCATGGTTTTCATATTATACCTAACATTTCGCTATTGAGTTAATTCCCAATATACTAGGCCAATTTAAGAGTTTAGTGTATTAGGTTAAGAAATATTTGAAAGGATTTCAATTTTGGCCTTCAAATGAGCAGTAATTTTATCTAAGAAAAGTAAATTTTCGTTCTGCGCAGGACTTTTAAAACGTAATGCACTCTGACAACGCTATAAATGTTATTACCTGACTAGAGGGAGATATAGGCTATATGTAGGCCCAGATACTCTGCACAGCTCGCGTACGGGTGAGACGAGAAACGTAAACATAATACACACAATTTTATTGCTTTTAAAGTCGGCACGGGAAATTAGACACATTGTAGGGGAGAGTCGGGTAGTATCGGACATCGGGTAGTATCGTACAGTCACAGTCTACTATATACAGTCGCGAACATCAATATGTAGTAAAAATGCAAACATGGGTAGTTGCCCACCACTAGGATCGCTACTATCGCCTCATCATCGCAGATCTCTCTCCTAGTAGACGACAAAATATGTTTAACTTTCGTTATGTTCTTTTGGAAAAATTAACACCTTCTTTCCATTATTGAAATATTAAATGCATAAAGTTAATTTATTATTTTAATGACGTATATTAAATTCCACCATAAACTCCAAGATACCTGCAAGAAATAGGTTAATATTATTTTTGTTTGTGCAAAACGATCTGAAATTTACTATAATCGCTTCACTCATTCAAGATTATAGCGATAATTAACTATGAAACCAATAAATATTAATTTTCATTTCCCTTTACAACAATAATAATGGAAATATGAATTAATGGAGTAACTTACGTGTAACGGTACTTGTAGTGTAGGGTTACATAGTTAACAAAGTGGGATGAGGTTAAGCAATAATAATCACACCAGAATTGGAAATAAAACGTGATCAATAAATTTTATTGTAACAGACTTTTCTACGTCTCTAGTAAAGTAACAAATACAAATAACAACAAAATTAACAGCTATAATTAAAAACATATCGTTTGAAATAAAAAAGTAGGCCTAAGCAATAATAATCCCACCAGAATTGAAAATAAAACTTGATCAATAAATTTCATTAAAACAAACTTAATTTTACTACGTCTCTAGTAAAATATTATTATTCCAATTATTGTATTTTAGCCATTAACATTTTCATTACAACCAATAACGAACATTTCATAAGCATCAATGTGAAATACACAACGAGCTAGAACTCGATGGAAATACGACACAGTCCAAAGTCGACCGTGGACAGTCTATTGTTTCTAGTTGCTAACTGCTTGGAGCGCTTTATCACGAGATTTGCAAAAAATCACCTCAAGCGTCGCGACTGTATATAGTAGACTGTGGTACAGTGCGTTTCTTTCATCTACCACCATATGGTAGTACCTGAATGACATGGTTACATTTCTCTAGGCGACATCACAGAAACGTAACCATGTCAATCAGGTACTATCATCGTGTGGTAGATGAAAGAAACTCACTGTCCGATATTACCCGATGTCCGATACTACCCGACTCTCCCCTATGTAAGTTTACCGATTGTTAGTTTAAAAATAAATTAAGAAAGACATAATTCTAATTGCCTGAAGAATGTCCTTGCAGTACAGCACACGAAGTATTTTCAAATTATTAGGTAGATTTGTATAACGTAAAAAAAGCTCTTTCATTGCCTGTCATCACAGAATATTTAATTAAAATAAATCGAAGGAGTTTAAAAATGATATTTATAATTTTGTTCGCTTAATGTAAAATAAGCAAATGGTAATTTTATTTTTGCCTGTAAAGTTTTAAATGTTTCATGTACATTACTAAAGGAAACATCCACCAGTATAAATTATAATACTTACGGCTAACTCTGCCTGTATAGCTCGAAGTTCCTGTTCCGTTAAACAACTCTCTACTTTAGTTTTGCAAATAGCGCCAATATATAAAAACCAAGATGAAATTACTAAACAAGCTCTCTTTAGCGCTAATAATTTATTTGCAGTGTCTTAAGATTCAAATGTCCTCGTAATCCTTTTCAAATACAAGAATTGTATTTCATATTAGCACTTAATTTATTTCTAAGTGCACGTTAAAGATACAACTTACCTATATTGAAGTCTTAATTCAGATGAAGGCTTATGGTTTTTGACACAAATTATGTGTTCGCCTTTGAATTTATAGCTACTGGATGCACTCTTTCACCATAATATGTGGAACTTGTGTAATAAAGAGATAATCTACTATTTTAAAGATTGTACACATTCACTTCCATTGCTTAACACTTTCTTTCAACATAATGGAATATTTATGACATTCACCTTGATTTTTTCTTTCTGTATTGAGTAACGTATTCAGGAGATAAATCTAATTTTTATATTTGTGAACTGATAGCAACTAGCTAAAGATAAGTAATAAGAAATAAATAATTAAAGGCCTAAGTAAGTAATAAGAAATAAATAATTATAAGGAACTTTTTATCAGGCATTCCTCGATCAAGGTTGTGCAGTTGTATTCATTTTTAAACCTCAAATTGTGAATGTTTATATTATATATCATTAAGAATTGCAATAACTCGGTAATAATAAATATAACACACTAACGTCTAAGCCTGAGAAATGTATGCCGTTATACTACCAGTGCGCTTATTGCGCCTCTAACTCTGAACACGTCTCAGAGTTGGAAAGATTTAACGCAATGTGTTTAGTTCGTTTGAACTCATGCTTATCATCACGGTAACTTAGTTTTCAGCATTTGGTTGGTTCAAAGGCACTCTTTTGACTTCGAACCACAACTATCTGCTAAATAAAAATTTAAAGACATTTTATTTATTAAAGAAAAATTTCACTATTTCAAAAACATTTTATTTTTTGTCTGTAGAAAATACACATAATTAACATTGACAAGTATCAGAAATTTACTGTATGATGGTGTATTAAGTTTTTCTTTTATATAATTTTCCATTTCATATGTTGTTTCCATGAATAACGAACCAATTTTTCAAAGGAGAAGGATTACCTATTGCTAGAAACATAGCCTTAATGTAGAAAACTTTCGTTCCACTTCTGCAGAAACAGTGAAGAAATATTTGAAATATTTTACTCAACCATTATTTATCTAAAAATCTGTATCATTATTAATTTTTATTTTACTTTACTTATATTTTATTTAACTAGCTAGCTAGCTACCGAGTACAAATTACAATAATTATGAAACAAAACTGTTTCTAGTTACTACCATAAGGGCCAGACTCGTGTACGCTGTGGTTTTAGCCAATAATATAACAAAATTTACGTAGACAGTTTACTAAAAACTTACTTACTGGCTTTTAAGCAACCCGGAAGTTCATTACCGCCCTCACATAAGACCGCCATCAGTCCCTATCCTGAGTAAGATTAATCCATTCTCTATCATCATATCCCACCTCCCTCAAATCCATTTTAATATTATCTTCCCATCTACGTCTCGGCCTCCCTAAAGGTCTTTTTCCCTCCGGCCTCCCAACTAACACACTCTATATACATTTCTGGATTCGCCCATATGTGCTACATGCCCTGTCCATCTCAAACGTCTGGATTTAATGTTCCTAATTATATCAGGTTAAAAATACAATGCGTGCAGTTCTGTGTTATGTAACTTTCTCCATTCTCCTGTAACTTCATCCCTTTTAGCCCCAAATATTTTCCTAAGAATCTTATTCTCAAACACCCTTAACCTTTGTTTCTGTCTCAAAGTGAGAGTCCAAGTTTCACAACCATAAAAACAACCGGTAATATAACTGTTTTATAAATTCTAACTTTCATATTTTTTGACAGAAGACTGGATGATAAAAGCTTCTCAACCGCTTAATAACAGGCATTTCCCATATTTATTCTGTGTTTAATTTCCTCCCTATTATTACTTATATTTGTTACTGTTGCTCCAAGGTATTTGAACTTCTCCATCCTTCAAAACATAAATTACCAATTATTATATTTCCATTTCATACAATATCCTCATCACGACACATAATCATATACTTTGTTTTTTTTTCAGGATTTACTTCCAAACCTATCTCTTTACTTGCTTCCAGTAAAATCCACGTGTTTTCCCTAATTGTTTGTGTGTTTTCTTCTAACATATTCACGTCATCCGCATAGACAAGCAGCTGATGTAACCCGTTCAAATCCAAACCCTCTCTGTTATCCTGGACTTTCCTAATGGCATACTCTAGTGCAAAGTTAAAAAGTAAAGGTGATAGTCATCTCCTTGCTTTAGCCCACAGTAAATTGGAAATACATCTGACAGAAACTGTCCTATACGAACTCTGAGACACATTTTAATTAATCGAACTAGTTTCTTGGGAATACCAAATTCAATAAGAATATCATACAGAACTTCTCTCGTAACAGAGTCATATGCCTTTTTTAAATATATGAATAACTGATGCACTGTACCCTTATACTACCATTTTTTTCTCCATTATGTGTCGAATACAAAATATCTGGTCAATAGTTGATCTATTACGCCTAAAACCACACTGATGATCCCCAAGAATTTCATCTACATATGGAGTTAATCTTCTCAAAAGAATATTGGACAAAATTTTGTACGACGTCAACAAAAGTGATATTCCTCGAAAGTTACTACAGTTAGTCTTGTCCCCCTTCTTAAAAATAGGTACGATTATGGACTCCTTCTATTGTTCTGGTACAATTTCCTTTTCCCAAATAGCAAGTTCAAGCTTATTAATTTCGTTAGATAATGCGCTTCCACCCTCTTGTATTAATTCTGCTGGAATTCGATGGATACCTGGAGACTTATAATTTTTCAGATATTCTATTGAAATTTCGACTTCTGAAAGTATGGGTTCAGGTATAAATGGCTCAGCAGTTTGTATTTGAATTTCGTCCCTATCATTTCTATTTGGCTTATGTATATTTAGTAGTTTCCAATAATAATTTTTCCATATGTTCAGAATTGAATGAGAGTCTGCAAGCAAGTCATCATTCTCATCCTTGATCACGTTTACTCTTGCCTGATAGCCATTCTTGAATTCCTTTATACCCTTATATAAATCTTGAATGTTTTTATTTTTACTATTTGTTTCTACCTCATTCAGTTTTTCCTTCAAATAATCTATCTTTTTATTCCTAAGTGTACGATTTGCTTCCGGTCTCCTAAATACAGTAATTAACTTAATTGAAACCAATAACTAACACTCAAGAGCAAAAGAGAGAGAGAGAGAGAGAGAAAGCTAGAAAAAGAACACATTTAATATAAATTGACAATCAGACAGAAGCCAGTGATGTAATAAATTTTCTCATTTGAAATTGTCACAAATTTTACATACAGCTAAATATCCATAATATTTATGCAGTATTTCTTTCATCTTGTTTACTACATTTTACCCTATTTCGTGTTCCAATTATTCAATTTCGTCACAATATCATTATTGACCACATGTTAAGGTAGGGTGCCCATTTATCGTCCTCCCTTTAGTTTTGTCTCACCATTCATATACCATTAAATTTGAAGACTTGAAACTAATCTAGTTAAGATCTGTCAACATTTAATTACAAAACAAAAAATTCGATATTCATAAATTTGGAATCAAATTGAATATAAAACATGAAGAATGAAATTAAGCAATTTTTTACATTTGAATGAAGCGATCTAAATTTCGTCCCCTATACTTCTTAACATATTGAATAACAATTATTTCAACAGTACAATTAAATAAAAACATAGAACACCAAGAATGTTTATTAACAACTAATAATTATAGAAGGTATGTAAGAGAGAATTCAGAAAATTATTTAAATTAGATTTTGTAGAACAAAAACTCCTTCATGTGATATTTTATTAAGTTTCTTAGCACTTCCAAAACAAAATTACAGTTTAACTTTTTAACCTAACATTAAATAGTTCATTACGTTCAATAGAACTAAAACCTTTCAATTTTAAGTTTCACCTAATCAGATACGTCACAAATAAATTGTTTGTGTTCACAAGAAGAAGAGCCCATTTCGTGGGACCAATGCTGCAATAGTAGCATTGCGTGCATTTGATCCATTTCTGTCCTTGTTTATGTTATGAAAATTTTTCCCACAAGACGGGAATACTGCATCTTCATCATCATTGTCTTAATCATCACTTCCACTGTCGCTACAAGACTCGCAGACAATTTTATTTTTTGTTTGTACCGGTGCTCTTGTTGTGGTTGAAACTGAGGCTGCAGTTGTGAAGCGATAGTGGTGCAGAAGTCGACATTAAGATTTTTTCTCATCTGTTTTCGCTTTTGGTTTTCAGACGCACTAGCTTTTCTTTACTTTTCTGTTGGTGTGTGAACATTGTTCTTATGAGGTGTTCTATCACTTGGGTAGGTTGATGGCGATTAGATACCAATTTGTAGCCCATCTTTTTCTCCCGACAAGGTTTTATGGCTTCTATCATTTCCTCCTTGCTCCATAGTTTCCGTTTCCCCATTTGGAGGCAACTAGAAATATAATTAACAAGAACCTTACTGAAATTACATGATATGGAAATAGCATTTCGAAATCTGTCCCGGGGACGAAATTTAGACATGTGCACCACAAACGTATGGCGGCATCTCGTTCTAATAATGCTACAATGTTCGGTTCATTTAATATAATATTCTTACACTAGACCCTTTTTACTCTACATATAGGAACAAAAAATGTTATGAAAATACGTACCTTAGGCTGTGAAATACTGCTGAGAATATATAAGGAGAATAGTTTTTCACCTTCCAGATATTTAAAACTTCAATAAAAAACGAAACAGACAATAACACTTGCTCCAACTGAAAGCATGCTTGGTACTGCATAAAGAGGGATAGTCTCTACTGGCCATCACCAGGATGCGACATATTATGGATGAAATACTGTGGAGGACGAATTTAGGCAAGGGGACGAATATTGGGCACTACACCTTATTTTCTGTCTGTAGAACATATCCTACCTAATATGACATGGAAAAGTATCAGCCTTATGATATCACTATGCTAATATGATAGTGTATTACGTTTTTGTTTTACATAATTTTTCACTTCATAATTATTATATTGTTGCTGTGAATAACAAACAATATTTTCAAAATAGAATGGTTGCCTGTTGCTAGAAAACACAGCCTTGTATTTAGAGAAACTTCGTTCCACTTCTGCAGAAACAATGGGAGCATATTTGAAATATCTTACACAAGCATTGTTTATCTTAAAATCTATATCATTATTATTTATTTTTATTTATTTATTTATTTAACCTGGTAGAGATAAGGCCATCAGGCCTTCTCATCTCCTCTACCAGGGAATTACAACTACAATATTAAGAATACAATTAAAATTATAATTACAATTAATATTGAATTTACAAATACAATAAAAATCAAAGTACTAAAATAATTAACAGACTAATACACATTTCCTCATTCGAAATTAAGTAATAAATTTCTTCCCCGGCATCTCGCTATTATTCTTCTTTACAAGACGTTGAATGATGTCTCTTAGCTTACGAATAGCAGTATTCGGTCGTAATGTAATCAATCAACTAAAGTTAATTGCTGAAATCCCCCACCCCAACGCAATTACGTACCGGTACCTAAAGTCAGAGTTGCATGAAGCGCAATGTAACGGCATACAATTCTTAGCCCTCCTAAAGTCCGTACAAAACAATTGTGAGGTAAAAATAACTATCTTCTGATATAATACACTTTAAAACACATTACGGATGTGACAGTATTTGGACGACAGGTGGTATGTTAATGTACTGAAATGAGATTTCTGTGAGTCAGAATAGGACATAGTAATCTCAGATTCGTATCGATCCCCATTACTAGTAACGCTACTTAATACTTATTAGATCCCCTACTTTTTATAGTGTTCATAAATGTTCTTAACCCCCTAATAAAAGATGTAGGTCATCCCATATTATTTGCAGATGACAATTACAGCCAATAACTCCAACAAATTCCAATCTTAAACAGAGGAAATTCTCTTCAAAATATGTGACTGGTTCTCAGTCAATAAATTAGTATTAAATTGTAACAAAACTAAAATAATGCACTTTAAATCCTGTCCAAATTCAACGTCGCAAATTTCTAGCGCAATAATTTACAATAGATCCCTATTAGAAACAACAACAACGAATTTCTTGCATTAAAATTCGATAATGTGTTAAATTGGAAAAATCATATCAAAGAAATTACCCCCAAACTGAATTCAGCATGTTTTTCTATTAGATCTATGCAAAAGATAGTAAATATCAATACCTTAAAAACAATATACTTTACAAACTTTCACTGGGTAATGAGTTTTGGAATAATATTCTGGGGAAATTCCACAGATAGTAACAGTATATTCCTATTACAAGAAAGAGTAATTAGAATAATAGTAGGTGTCAAATCTAAGGAATCGTGTAGGACTATTTAAAAAAACTACAAATAATGCTCAGGGTTTGTCAGTATATCTTTTCATTAATAATCTTCCTCTTAAGTAATCGCGAAAACTTTGTAACTAATTCAACAGTTCATTTCATAAATACACATAAAAATGACTTTCATACTCCATCGGAAGGTCTATGATGCTATCAAAATGAATGCGTTATATGGCAGTAAACATTTTTAATAGCCTCCCTAGCGATATAAAAAATGAAACTCAGAACATCAGATTATTTAGGGCCAAATTAAAGAAGTACATAATTTCTCACGCCTTCTATTCTGTAGGTGAATTCATGACATTCAATAACGCTTCATGAATTTGATACTAAAACTTTGTGTTGCACTAGAGCCATTCCACGTCAAATCGCAAAACAATAAAACACAACCTTCTCGAAAATGGTCAAAGTTTTTTTTCATGAATTCCAGACATCAAGTAAGGAGACCCGTATTGTATTATTTTCACAATTATTAACTATTTGTGTAGTTATGACTATTTGAAATTACGCAAATTATGCACACACTATTACATAAACTCACTTGGAATTCTGTGTCTACATATAACTGAGATTTGCGGTTTGGCGCATTTGAAAGACTAAATACAACATTTTTATTACTTTAGGCCTGTCACAAATAAATTTAAAATTTGGCCTATTTTTTTAAACATTTCTTTTTCAAAGCAAAATTACTATATTAAATAGCCAAGTTAAAAATCTGAAAAAAAAAAAATGTACTTGTTCGCTGATGAATTATCTGTAAACTACTGCATTTATAAATATGGGATCGGCACCCATACATTTGTAACAATTTATTTTCCGGAGGCATGCACGCGCTCGCGATGCCCAGCTAATGAACTGCTTGCAGCCATAGGCTGGAAGGCTGCCCTTGGAAAGTTTTACGAAATCCCCCGTTGCATCTGATGTCACCATACTAATCATCAAATGATTAATTCCTTAAGGAACAGTAAACATCTTATCTAAAATTATTTTATTATTATCAGCTCAGCTAAGAGGGGAAGCCCTTCACAGTGCTATATGTTTATACTGTAATATAGCCAAGTGTTCGATGATAGCAAGACTAGGTAAGGCAGTAAACTTTATGGCAGTAAACAGATGGCAGGAGACAAAACATAGAAGAGAAAAATAATTAGTTTGGGTTTGAATTTCACGCAGTGACGTGACTTCTATACAACATGAGTGATGGTAAAGATCGCGTAATATATAACAAGTGTTTAAATCCATTTACCATCCTAATCACGCTTTTAAAAAGAAAAGTACACTAATACGCGTAAGTCGGGACTTATTGACAAAGCTCAATTTAAATGAGTCTGTGAATGTGGAATTATGTGATTTGTTCCGTAAAAATCAATCAATTTTCGGATAGGTCAGGTGAAATTATATGTGAGGCCGGTAGTTCTTGTGATATTAATAAAAATGAATCAAATGAAAGTGCGGACAGAGAAAGTGATTATCCCAGTTCTTCTAGCAGTTCTATGGATACAGTGCTAGAAATCACTAATATTGAGGAATTAAACAAGAGTTTGATGTCAATAGAATCCCCTATCAAGAAAAGAAAGCTACAACAAAAACGATATCCCGGTGAAAAGTTTGAAAAAGTAAAAGGCTCCCTAGCATGTAAAGTTTTTCATGTAGAAGATGCATCGTCATCCCTTCAAAAGTCAGTCATATTTTATTTTTGACGGAATGCAAAGAAATGTACACCTGAAAATTACAAAGTTATTGCAGACTTTACTGAAAATCACTCTTTTGTAATACAAGATTCAATACAAGGTGTGCATTGGAACATATGCCAAGCCACAATACAATACAATTTTAATTTTACTTCCTACATTATTTTATTTTATATTCACTTATAGGCCTATTAATATTATATCTGAACTGCGACCGAACACGAGCGCTGCTCATTCGGTCTCAAATGTTGTTAATACTACTGTATCTCCTTTTTTATATTGATTGTATTATTTTATTTATATTTCTCTTGTTTGTAATTATTTTCTTTATTATATATATTGAAATAAAATAAATAAATAAACAAATAAATAAATAAATAAATAAATAAATAAATAAATAAATAAATAAATAAATAAATAAATAAATAAATATATCCTTTCGTAGTATATTTCAGAAATTCGTTACAAAAGTATTGTCATCTCAGAAACCATGAAACATGACACCGATCCCTTTCACTTTTTTCAATCCGAAACAAACAATTTCTTAAATCAAGAATTCAACGATATGAAAAAGATCATCTACTTTTCCAGTGGATCAAGTTCACAATACAAAAAAATAAAAATAAAATAATTGCTTACATGAAGACGATTATGGAATTAGTGCTGAATGACACTTCTTTGCAACGTCGCATGGCAAAGGTCCATGTGATGGCATTGGAGATACTGTTAAAAGACTTGCCACGAGAGTTAGCCTATACAAGATCCTATAACAACACCAAAAAAAAAAAAAAAAAAAAAAACTGTTTGATTGGTCACAAAAAACATTTCTAAAGTGTCATTTATATTTTGTCCATTCAATGAGCACCAAAATCACACTGAAAATTTGCAGGCCAGATACCATAATTTAAAACTAATAACTGGTACATTAAAATTACATTCTTTCATTCCGTTGTCAAAAACTGAAGATTTAGTAAAACAATTTTTTTTTCAAGAAAGAAGGTAGGCGAATGAAAATTTAAAGTATGAATGAAAAGAAACATTTAAAAATCATAATGTACAATTATTTGAATATATCATAACAAGTAAATTAGCAGTGTTTCCTCGAGTGACTTGATCCGTACTGGGTGTAATGTTGCAACGTTCAGTCAACCATCCAGCGCCGATAAACCTCCCAGCGCGCTTTAACGCTTGCCGTCCACTGCTGCTGCGCCGACCGCTACACATTCTGTCATAAGTAATTAAATTTCCATTAAACTATTGTAGATCCCATTCTGATATTTTCTGGAATTATTAAGAATACTTCCATGCACCTAGTAGGCATTTTTTTAGATTTTTAATAGGGCTATTTCACATTGATATACAGGTTGTTTAAAAAATACAGGGCATGATTTCAGGTATGTATTTCTCACATGTAGACAATCAAAATAGTTCATTACAACATGTGTCCGGAATTGCTTTATTTCCGAGTTATGGCCTTCACAACATTGAAATTCACCGGAACGTTTTTCTTTCCGCAGGTCGTTGCCGTCAAAGGAGACATTAAGAGGGCACTCTGTCAGTTCATTCCGAGGCGAAGGTTACATTCAGTGTTGATAGATAGATAGATTTGTTGATATAGTTCACAAAAGTACAAAACTTAATAATTTAACAAAAGATCTATATATACAAATGTAGTTCTACATAATAAATATACAATTTTCTAAACTAATTAATCTATCGCAAATCTCAATAATTTATTGGTTCAAACTTGCACTTACGTCTTGGTTTAGTGCATGTTTAAACCAATCGTGATAACCCTTAAGACTTTAAACCTTATTTATTTGCTCCTTTTCAAAATCTAATTGTAATATTTAGGTCTTATTTTACATAATAATTTATTATTCCAATTAGGTGATCAGATGTCGACATACTGTAAGTCATGAACCTGAAATAGCTGAATCGGTACATTCCATATGTAGGTTAATTTTTCTTTCTTGCAATATTTTCACGTCAGCAGAAACGTTTACGTAACTTCTATGAAGTCTATCGCATACCTGCTTAAAAACAAACTTGACAAGTTGCTTACATAATCAACCTCAATTTAGTTTCATCATTGTGTCGCATGTACTCATTATCGATTCATTGCTATTATGATGACTAATAAATTTATTATAATTGCATTCTTATTGAAATTAAAATATATTAGTTAACCAATTTATAAAGTCAAATTTTCTTCTGAACTTTTACTAATTAATATAGCTTTCGGAATACATTAATAACTACCTTAATTCTCTATTTTCAATTTTTTTATTATTATTTTAAAAACCTTGACGTAATTCTATCTTATTTTCAAACCCTGTCTTCTTATCTTATTTAATTAATAATAAGTTTTTCTGATTTTAGGAAAATTTAATCTTTGTTGATGCCTATCTCTTAGTAGGTAGTTTCATTCAATATCTATAGTTTTGATTGAATCTACTTTATTTCTGTTAGAGTTTCTATTTGTCATGTTACCTCTTATTAACTGTTCGTCACCTGCTTCTACTTCATCGGTCGGTATCGCACAGCTCCTCCAAATTGTAGCACCTCTCGCGCACCCCGGACTACCATTCTTATTAATTGATCTTCACTTGCGCTGACTTTGCCGGTTGATCCACAATCTCATCTCCTTGTTGTATTTTCACTTGCGCGACTCAGACTACCCTAACTGGTCATTCTCTCAGTCTGTGCCCAAGCTCCCCAAACAGCATCTTCACTGGTTCCAGCCTCTTCTTCCATATTAGGTTTTCCTTCTTCACTCTTCTTTCTTCTAAAGGGATCTGTGAAAACAGTGCTGTCTAGTTTATTTAAGTATGCTCTAATATCATTCACTCCCGTAAGCTCATCAATTCTTCTATTTGTTATATCTGATTCCTTCTGCCCACTTGATGAGTCACTTTTCTTATCAGTCCTCTCTACGCTTCTAGACTTCCTGTTTCGTGATGCACTTCTGTTTACGTGTGGTGTCGATGATGCTCTATTTCCACAAGTCTCTATTTCGTTATTTCTGTTGTTGCAGCAACTGAATAAATCCTCAGTGAATTGATTATTTAAGGACTCTACATTAACTATGTTTCCGTTTATCTTTATTTTATCTTCTACTAAAGTTGCGCTCAATCCTTTACCTCCAGCTTCTTTTAATATTGGAATTAGTTTCTTTCTTTTCTCTCTAATTTCTTTTGCAAAGTCATTTTCTATGAATATATTTGTGCCTTTGAGTTGACGCGTATTGGCAATGATGTGCTCTTTGATAAAGTAACTGTTCAGTTTCACAATAGTTGGTCTTTTTTTTCGTTACCGACTCTATACGCGTTATTACTCGCACTTATGTCCAAGTTTAGACTGAAATACTTAGTTAATAATTCTAACACTACGAAATCAGTATCAATACCTTTTTCAGGATTGCGCTCTTCAACGTCATAAATTACAATGTTATTAATTCTACTATCATTTTTCCATTTTTTAACTATGGAATTTAACACCACCTGCTCTTGGATAACCTCCTTTAACTTCTTTTCCACTTCAGTGTATCTGTTTACAAATGTATCTATATCACTTGCTACTTTGTTTAGTAGAACAATTGCCTTTAGTCTGTCTTCTCTCGTTTCTTTCATATAGTTTATCCATTCTCTTTGAAACACTTCATCACTGTAGACTCTTCCTTCTGTATCTCCAGGACCAGGGTTTAACGCCACATTTCCAATAATCAGTAGAACTGATAAAACAGCTGCGGCCACAAATATGTTGAGTCTATCCGACATTATAGCATTTTCACCTTTTGAACATCTGCAACACTGCCCTGCATTGAAGCACCCGATTCGCGCCCTGTAAGAATTTAGGTCGTCGCCCATACTTTCTTCACACGCTAACCTACTTGTATATGCTGCTTACTACACAACCGTTCTCTACGACTGCACTTTGTGAACTCGACATTCAGTGTTGTGTAGGCGTTAGACTGTGCGACA
The DNA here is from genome assembly GCF_040183065.1 of Periplaneta americana. Classification (NCBI taxonomy): domain Eukaryota; kingdom Metazoa; phylum Arthropoda; class Insecta; order Blattodea; family Blattidae; genus Periplaneta; species Periplaneta americana. The sequence goes on along the minus strand of NC_091129.1, from coordinate 85,047,197 downwards.
TGTATTCAAATCAAGAGCTGGCAGAGATACACTTCATGTACGGTAAGGCGGACGGCAATGCTGCGCTGGCTCGTCGTTTGTACCAGGAGAGGAACCCACAACGACAATGTCAAGATCGGAAGACATTTGTACGTCTCCATTACCGTCTGTGCTAGTATGGAAAATTTACTCTCCTGGTTTGGGAAGGGGACGACCAAGACCTACAACTTCAGAAGTACAGGAGATTCTGGAGGCTGTGAACATGACTCCTTCTATCAGCACACGAAGGGTAGCGTTGCAAGTCAATGTTCCTCACACGACTGTCTGGAGACTGTTGAAAGAGTACGTATCAATTGCATCCTTATCATTTGCAACGCGTACAGGCCCTGTCACCAGCAGATTACCCTGCACGACTTAGGATCTGTCAGTGGTTCTTGCAGCAGTGTGGTGTAAATCCGAACTTTCCTGCCTTAATATTATTTACAGATGAAGCACATTTCACACGAGATTGCATAACACATTTCCACAATCAGCATGTATGGGCGTATGAAAACCCACGTGCAACTGTTCCGTCTCATCACCAGGTGCGGTTCTCCCTCAACATGTGGGCCGGTATCATGGTGATCGATTAGTTGGACCCCATGTAATTCTAAACAGACTTACGGGGCAGGCGTACACAAACTTCCTGGAAAACACCATACCTCATGTTTTAGAAGACACTCCACTGATCAATCGTCAACACATTCACTTCTTGCATGATGGCGCTCCTGCACACTTCAGTCGTACGGCTCGCCGGTACTTGGATTATCGAAGGTTTCCTGATCGATGAATAGGTAGAGGTGGCCCAATTGCTTGGAACCCACGCTCAACTGATCTGAACCCTCTCGATTTCTACTTGTGGGGCCATTTAAAATCATTGGTTTATTCGTCTCCGGTGCCTGATTTTGAATCCCTTCGGAATCGAATTGTGACATGTTCTGAGGACATACGCAATAATCCTGGAGTTTGGGATCGTGTTCGGAGGTCAATGAGACATCGATGTGAGGTCTGTATTCAAGCAGGAGGTGGATATTTTGAACATCTTCTGTAATGATAACGACCTGCGGAAAGAAAAACGTTCCGGTGAATTTCAATGTTGTGAAGGCCATAACTCGGAAATTAAGCATTTCTGGACACGTGTTGTAATGAACTATTTTGATTGTCTACTTGTGGGATAAACATACCTGAAATTATGCCCCGTATTTTTGAAACACCCTGTATATGTTTTAAAAATTGAATTATAAAAAATATTTGTAGTAATTATATTAAAATTAGTTAATAAATATTTAATAAAAGACAGTACTTTAAGATTTTAAATGCATTTTTCAAAACATTTTAACATCAATATCGTCAGAAATATGACGCTTTGTGTGTTGCATTATGCGACATTTTTAACGAATTTTAACATGTAATATTTTAAAAAAATGGGGACTTAGGAGGAAATAAAAGTACACTTGTTGGTTTATTAGACCCATAGATTTGGTAAAAAAATATAAACGCAATCAGAAATATGAAGGTCAAAATTTGTATAATTTTGTGCGATTTGACGTGGAATGACTCAGTTAACAGACTATATTGTAAATCCCTTCTGTATATATTTCATCTAGACTGTGACTATAAATTAAGACCTTATAATATTATTAAGTTTTTTGACTTGTTCCATATTCTAGCGCTTCTGGCTGCGAAACCAGGTGGCCCGGGTTCGAATCCCGGTCGGGGCAAGTTACCTGGTTGAGGTTTTTTCCGGGGTTTTCCCTCAACCCAATGCGAGCAAATGCTGGGTAACTTTCGATGCTGGACCCCGGACTCATTTCGCAGGCATTATCACCTTCATATCATTCAAACACTAAATAACCTAGATGTTGATACAGCGTCGTAAAATAACCCAATAAAATAAATAAAAAACATATTCTAGCTGTGAAGCAATGTATGAATACCATGGAATGTTAATAAATACAATACAATACAATATAATACAATACAACGCTGCTAGGATAGAAGCAGTCCTCGTTATACCTAAACATTTTTTACACAGTTTAGCTCTTACTTTATCAATGTTTCTGCTAGATAATCTACTTCCCAAGATCTCGATATTATACATTTTTTTATTCTACTAGTGCATTTTAGATGCTAAGAAAATTCTTCACCCCATATATTCGGCCATTTATTTAAGTATTTATCTATTGCTAGAGGTGCATTTTTGTTATACAATGCCATTTTTTACGACTTCTAATTTCCCCTAAAATCTATTACCATTTCTAGGTACGTGAATCTGGGAACACAATCAATCGGAATCTTATGCACATATCATTTTTTCTTCTTTACTATGTACGTTACCTTTGTTGCAGATTAGAACTTAAAACTTTTGACTTCTTTTCGTTAATTTTCAGCGCCCAAGTTTTGCAGAAACTATTAATTAGTTCATATATATTGCATTTCAATGAGTAATTCCTCAATATTTTTGTAATTACAGCAAGTTGAACCCAGCTGTCTAAAAACTGATTCAGTACCCAACTGTGACTGCCATAATTAATTGTTTTGCATTTTTTTCAGAAGATATTAAAAAAGCTGCCTTTAAAATTGTACCAACCTAATTGCATATCCATAAAATAAAAGCATAGTTATTGTATTATGAGGTATATAACTAAATTTTCCGTGAATTTTCTATTCCAGTTTAAAGAATCAAATTACTTTTTCTCAATTGATGTCATCCAGACGTCAAGTTCCCATACTACTCAGAGTGTTACGTGAAACTCCTTTGGCTGATAAAAAAATCTGGTAGTCCAAGTATCTTTAGTTCTATATTTTGGAACAAAAATGTGATTAGCAGTTGAATGTAAAATTTATAGGTTGGCTTTTTGCAGTTGTGTGGTTGCATGTTACAAAGCTGTCATGCACTGTTTATCACACTTGCATTTCCACTTAAGTTATATATCGGATTTATGAAATATTATCGCATATCCAGTATGCAATTGTTGTGTTGTCATTCAAGTGTGCTGATATTTTTACTAACTGTAATTACATAGATACGTATAGGGTAAACATTGGTAATTTCGTGATAATTTTATGAAAATTAATTTAAAATGCAGATGTGTAAACATATCCTTATTCCGATTTTTTCATCTAAAAGACGATAATTTGCTGTACAAGTCTGGAGAAATAAAAGATTGGACACGTTCTTGAGCAGGTGCCAAAAACCTCTTTTACAACTTAAGCTGAAAGGTTGGTTATTTCGTGATAACCTTGGTAATTTCGTGAGAGGTAGAGGAATTGTGGAAAAATTCATTAAAGTCAAATGAAATTCCCATTTATTGTTACAATCTCGTAACACCATTGGTTAGTTCACGAAAGAGCAAAGAAAATGTTTCGCGAAATAACCACTGCCAGGAAATTACCAGTGTTTTACTCTAATCAGAACTCATGAATATTTTAGCAAAATTGAAAAGATTTTAGGCCGCTTTTTGAATAGAAGCATTCGACTGCACAATCTTTTGTTCTGTGAAAGGTGGTTGACCAGTAAGCTTTTCTTTTCCTTGTGACCGCTCCTGAAGAAACATTTTATATTTGAGGTAAGAATTAATATAGCGTTATAAAAATGATATATTACTGTAGAATATAGTCAGCCAAATCACTGTGTATGATTATTTAAATATTGTGAGACAATAACAATGCTACAGGAGCTTTCCCATTTTCGGATTTATTTTCATATTTCTCCTTCCTGGCTCACTCGACCAGTGATGCCAACGCTAAATTGTAACAATTTATGTCTATGAAAGAAAATAGTTCGTGGAAATAATAATAGAAATAACTTATAGAAAACATAAATTACTATTATAATAAAATAATAGAGCATATGTTTATCTTAATTAGAGCTGATGTTAGGAATACAAATAATGAGAAATAACTGTGTTAAAATTCAATTTCTTCACATTTAATTATTTATTGAATTTAACTTTCAGTTTAAATTGTTTATAATATATTAATATGTAATATGTATTTCTGTAGTTACACAAGTATTTTCTATGAAATTTGTCACTTAGGCCCTTTTTCTATGTTGTAATTCCTTGCTTAATTCATATTAAAACAATATACCGTGACTTTAATGTGTTTTACCAAATACACGTTTGTTTTCTGAGCAGTAGATGAGGATTGTTTTAGTATCACGGAATTACGATATCACTCACGGAATTAGCCAACCACTACCACGAATTCTGGATCCCTGTCACGAATTTATTGTATAACAATGAAGAATCATATATTATATATCAAACTTGTGAAACTGTTGACACTGAATGTTGTAAAAACTGTAGCTAAAGATCCAAATTAACGTCATTTAGGTGTTATTTGAAAAATTTTAGTACAAGTTTGGTATAAATATAGACTTTATTAAATATGTCATGGAATTAGGCAACCTTACACTACTGTCTACGGCACATTAGCGTATAATATGGAAAGTGAATTTAAATTTAAAAATAATCAACATCTGGATATTTAAACAAATTGTTGAAAATGATGGCCGTTCATTTCTATACGGGCTTCAGTTCTTTTGAGTGCATATTATCGAAAATGTTTTTAAGCATATCTTCTGAAATTGAATGTATGTTTCTGGAATGTAATTCTTTAATTCTTCTATTGTTGTAGGATGTTTAACAAACAACTGTTTCACAGTAACCCCAAAGCAAATAATGCAAAGCGTCAGTCGACATGGGGGGGGGTATAATCCTATGCCTCTTGAAGTAATAATTCTGTACCTACTCTACAACACAGTACCTTACGTATTGTAATCACTTCACTTCTGCCCGATTAGTACAGATAAATTTACTCAGATTGCTGTCTACTGTCCGTCCTGTATGTCCCAGGGTCGTAGAAAGGGGGAAATCACGTGAAAGTTAATTAACGAGGCTATTTTAATTAAATTATTTTAAATAGTTGTATAATATTACGTAGACTTCCAATTCCTGACAGCAAATGTTTTCAGAAAAGAGCTAAGAGAGCCCAGCCACTAGCCTTTACAGAGGGGCCAGTAGAAACGGATGTTAGAAACAGGGAAGCGACGTAACCAGACGGATACAGTACCTGTGCGAAAATATGAACAATAATGAATGCACTTTATTCGCTGGAGAATAAGACCATATTTCTGGAATGTACTATATTCACTCAATTCTGTATACTGTGACCGGACGACTTTGACTTCATATGCGGCCTTGGGTGGAAGTTCATAAGTAGAAGGAGTAGGAGTGAAGTACATTAAAAAACTGTGGTACAATAAAAATTGAAGTAAAAGTAAAATGATGTCCCTGTACTAATCAGACTTGAGATACTACTCGTATGTGCAATAATTTGTTTTTCCTCTGATCCATATCGTCACGTGAGATGTACTGCCTGATAATAGATTTATCAGTCAGAGGTGGTGCTGGCGTTGTTCTTTGGAATTTACTAAGCAAGAATAGAACTATAGGAGGCAGGTTAAAATAAATCCTTACACTGGGTTAAAAGCTTACAAGTCTTATTCCTGCCAGTTGACATGTTTCTCAATTAATTTAATACCTAGAGAAACATTAAAATTGTACTGTAAAATTAAAAAAATAATAAAAAAATTCAAAGGAGAAAATGTGGATCTGAATATCTAACGTTTAGGATAACTGATGTTCGGACAATGTGCATTTCACTGTATTTAACTGTTTTAATACCGGCATAACAATTGATCAGTACGGAGAAAATAGGATCAAGCAGTAGATAATCATATAAAAAGCTAATGAACACTTATTTATTTATTTATTTATTTATTTATTTATTATTTATTCACTGATTATTTATTAGTATAGATTTACTTGTTTCTTTATTCAATCAGTTATTTAAACTATTTATTTATTTTATTTATGTAAGTATGTATGTATTTGTAGATTTATCTATTCAACTTATATATTTATTTACTTATTTATTTTATATTTTTTTATTTCTTTACTTTTTATTTAATTATTTAGTTACTTGTTTATTTATTTATTTTTATTTAATATAATTTATTTATTTATTTTATTTATTTATTTAATTATTGTCTTATTTATTTATTTATTTACTTATTTACTTACTTAACTTACTTCACTTACTTACTTATTTATTTATTTATTTATTTACTTATTTATTTATTTATTCATTGGCGCCGTAGGTAAAATTCTGATTTAACGTTTTACAAATACAGGCAGTAGGCTACTTCAACCATATGCGACACCGTTGAAGCAACGGGAGTGCCACGAACAGTGAAGACCATTATTTCTACAGATATTTCAGGCTATCACACGCGGACGAAAAAAAAGGCCAAGAGCAACTAATTTTATAAGATCTACGACTTTGACCGCGAATTGATCAGAAAGACAGTGTATGAACTTTATTATCAGAGAGTACATACCATTTACTTTAAATGTTATTTTAACCGATCGTGCTTCATTTAATTTAGGATGTTCTCTGTTATTATCATTATTATTATTATTAATTGCATTTTTTATTAATTGTGTTTATTATTGTCTTTATTGAGTGTAATTAGTTACCACTGCCACCGGGTATATACCCATTGCAGTGTGAATAAATACATACATACTTACATACATACATACATACATACATACATACATACATACATACATACATACATACATACATACATACATACATACATACATACATACATACATCTGCATGATTTTCCCTGCATTACGAAAGGAAACAGAAGGCATAGAGTATAAATTGCCATTTCTTAAAACAGCACTTATAAGAATATTAAAATCCATGCGCTTGAAATTCAACATGTCGTAAACAAAGGAGAACTATTTCTTTGTTTTAGATGGCATCCTAGAACTTGCAACATCATTGACAATTAACTTTGAAAAGCATAATACTTCTTAAGAAGACTCAAACTCAATTTAAGTTACATCAATACTCAAGTAAAGAAAATATTGCAACCCAGCATTCATATGTTGTAACGGATTTTATTACAGTAGTTTCCCGCCAGTCTAAATGCCTCCCTACTTAACAGTCTCCTCCGGCCGATCGAGATAACTTCATCCATACTATACTGTACTGCGTTGCATAATGTCTGACAGGAAAATTAAACATTTCCAGCGGAGGAAGGCAGAATTTTCTTGAAGTTGGGCGGAGGTAACATTTGAGACCTCCCAACTTGAAGATAAGCGTGGGATGTGACCTCTGCTGTTACGTTTATATTACTTTGTTATTATCATTATCATTAATATTCTTAGTAGCATTACGTACTATTTATCATGAGGAAATTATCCTTTACCAATTCCCAATACCTCATGCTAATGTAACATTCTAATGTGCATTCTAATGTAACATGTCCTGTGTGAATGTCAAGAATGATCTGAAATAATTTAATTCAGTAACTGGCTGTTACGACTGTACGCTTAGTCGCATAATACACCATGTTGGTTATCGTGGCAGTATACGCAACACTATGAAATTTGTCGATGAGTATAATACATTTCTTGTTTTGTAGCACATGTTTAAACACTAGACCTACAGATTATGTGTCTATTGTCCGTCCCAGAAATCTGTGGAGTAGAAAGATGAAACGAGACTTCTGATGTATGTGGGAGGAATAGGGTCAATGATCTCTCTGGGGGACGGGGAGGTGTTGGTTGAATGAAGCTAGTAATCGCTTGCAGTGATTGGATCATTTCTATCTGAACTCTATTTTACCTTCTACCACGAACGTCTTACCCCTTAACGGCCTCGAACTGATGCTTACCGCAATACACTCCGACACAGCTAGACTCCACCCCCATACGCGTGAAGTTCCTCCACAGATATACCGTACTAGGGATGGATTCAGGCTGTGAGAGAGAGATTCTGAATAGCCTATTTACTTTATATCCTGGATGGACAAAGGATGAATAAATGAAGCAACGAAGAAAGATATGAAAGAATGAATGAATAAATGAATGAACGAATGAATGAATGAATGAATCAGTCTATTATTTAATCAATTAATCCATCAATGAATAGGGTTAAGAGAAGGAGGTAATCTGGAAGTAACACGAATGCAGTTCCCATATTTTTCTTCTATGATACAACATGTGCTGGTAGTTTCTCGATATTTTAATTGAGCTTAACGAATGTATGTTGTCATGAAGGGCGAGAAAACTATAACCATAGGCGTTGAAAATTCTTCGTAAAGTAACCAATAAAAAAAGAAGTAAGTAAGAACTTTTTGTAGTGTCGGCTTCAGTAAAGTAGTCGGTATAGACTGGCCTTCTATGCTCGAGGTTGCGGGTTCGATCCCGGTCCAGGTCGATGGCATTTGTGTAATTGTGTTTAAATGCGAGAGGCTTATGTCAGTAGATTTACTGGCATGTAAAAACTCCCGCGGAACAAAATTCCGGCACACCGGCGACGCTGATATAACCTCTGCAGTTGCGAGCGTTGTTAAATAAGCATTTTTTTCCTTTTGTAGTGTCATGTGATAAAGCAACTGGCCTGGGTACGGAGCGAACCTTAGTGTAGTCAGCCGTTGTGGGTTTGGGAATTCGGCTAGCTTGAGGGTTAGCGCAATAGAGCTATCGTATTACATTTAGTTTTGGCAGAGGCAGATTGAGTGATAAACTACGACGCTCTACACTTCGTAATACATTTTTCTCTCCTGTTATGTTGTTAATGGTTGTCTTTGCAAGGATTCTCAGACCTCTTACCTAACTTTTCATCCAAGATATGCAAGAGTCACAAACATCTGTTTTTGGGTATCTGACAGCTGTAAAAGCACTTTGTTGGTAAAATACTTAAGATAAGTTGAATATTTTATTTTCAGGCCATTTCTGGTCTTCTCTTTATAGTAAGCCTACCTGGAAAGACCATGCCGGATCTCTACGTTGAATTGAGCATTCTCAAAAAAGAATTTTACCCGACTCTGTAGAATGACTTTTGGTTTGAGAAGTTTTTCAGATATTCATTTTAATTATTTCCATGCACTTTCTTCTATTTCGTGTGACCTGTTATTTTGTGAATCTCATTTCCCGACAAATTAACCATGATTTTTGTTTTTCATTTGAATAACGCGTATTCTTTTCGCTCAAAATTCATACACCTTCAAAATAATAAGTTTATATACGCAAATACGTGTGTCGTTATATAACAAGAAATAATTCCGGACATGTAACCGCGGCAGTTCAGGATTCTTCGTCGCCTCACATTTACGTGCAATTTCACACCTCTTTATTTCTCTATCTTGCACAGATTTGTTTTCAGTATTTTAGAAAATTTCAAAATTTTCCCTGTGTCATGACGTACTTATTTTTAGAAAAGTTTTTCACTGAAAAAAAGTGTTTAGGAATACAGTTTATTCTTTTTCAAGGAACAAAACACCCGTTAGATGAAACATACGGTTCTCGGCTTGTCTTAAATCATTTTGATGTCCATTTCTGTTTATCTTACTGTCAACTTCTGGCCACTCTCTATCCGTCATTTTCTCCTGTAATATAAACTTAACATAGAACATCCTCCTACTCTTCATCTTTTACCGTCTCTGCAGTTCGTCTCTGGAACTCTCTACCACAGTATGTTGGAGACTGTCGGACATGATCTATTTTCAAAAATAAACTAAAATTGCACTTTCTCAATTCAGATTCTCTTCAATTATAAACCATTTTCTTTGCGACAGTTTTGTAAAAATATACATATTTCTTTTTCCTTTTTTTTTTTTTTTTTGTCCTCTTGATCACAAGAAGAATTTATTATGATACCCTTTTTATTGTAGATTTTATTTAAATATTGTATTTTTCTTATTTTTATTATTTTATTGTATTCTTCCTTACGTTTGCCTTATTTATTATTTGTACTGAGTTGTTTTTATTATATTCCAATCTATAAATCTGTATTTTACTTTCTTTTTTCCTATTATGATATTATTTTCATATTGTTTAGTGTCGATTTAGTTATGTTATAATTTTTTTGTAATATGTTAGTATTCTGTTCCTTAATTATTATTATTATTATTATTATTATTATTATTATTATTATTATTATTATTATTATTATTAAAAACTTACAGCGCACAGTTAATCCTTATGTATGGACTAAAAACTTTCTACTAATGTCGGCCTGGATAGTGTATTCGGTATAGCGCTAGCCTTCTGTGCTCGAGGTTACGGGTTCGATCCTGGATGTTGGCATTTAATTGTATTTAAGAGCGACATGCTTATGTCAGTAGATTACAGGCATGTGAAAGAACTCCTGGGGACAAAATTCCGGCACACCAGCGATGCTAATGTTATAGCCTATGCAGTTGCGAGAGTCGTTAAATAAACTATAATTTAATTTCTCTACTTATACTGGGCAGGGCTGTTAGAAGTGTGCACTGTGCAATGTAAAGTGAAGTAATCGAAAGAAACGTTTAATATAATAAAGAGTGGAGCTTTCATTACGATTTAAAGCGTTCTCTCGAAAAGGAAAGTTACACCTACGTGCCCTTCTTCCGCCAAATCCCTCGATTTTGACCATCGCATGACGTCCTGTAACGTCCGCTGAAATCTATGGTTGTCAGTGTTGTAAGCTTCATTTCTGACATTTTGTCAGAAATGAGAACGTGTCCTTCGAAGATTTATTTAGGCAGAAAGCAAAAAATCTGTAGAACCGGTGAGCTGGGAAGTTACGGATATTTGAAACAATGCCATCACTAAAAACCTCGTTATGAGCTTCATAGACATGTTCAATGTGTATCTTGTAGTACTCTTCCCTTAGGTCGATGTTGTGAAATTGTCCCACAAATTCCGTGACGATGAGGTCGTTAACCTCAGTACAGGTCATAGATTTTGTCAAGACGCGATGTGCAGTACGGGACCAACGTAAAGGGGGAAGGAGTAGAAGGGAAGGTCGAGCGTGTGTCTACCGAGTTCAAAGCAAAGGCTAACTCATTCCCGTATAATTCGTAAGTAGACTCATCCGATCTCGTGCGCAGTTGTGTAGGAAGAGTGGAGGAGTATCTTGACAAAATGCATGAGCTGTACTCATTGTCTGATCGAAGAAAGTAGAGTCAGTGAACCTTAACGCAGATACTGACTACCGAAACTGAATATTTTGAGAATGTAGTGAGAATGGTGTCTAATTCTAACCTGAACAGATGAGCAACTACTAAATGTACATACGCAAAATAGAAATGATCGGGACTGTATCCATATACAAACTGTGAGCCATTTATACCCGAACCAACACTTTCTGAAATCGAAATTGCGATAGAAATTCTGAAAAAGTACAAGTCTCCAGCTATCGATCAAATTCCAGCAGATTTCTTAAATTTAATAATTGGGATATTGGCACTGATCATGGTAAACGAATCCATGCTAAACGTTGAGTTAATAATATCTTTAATATGTTTGATGGTACTGGTTCTTTTGGATTACGTTCAACACATTTTCTTTGACTTTTAGTGTTGTGTTGTCTTTCAGTGAGCTGTTTCTGTCACTTCGTTTATGTTAGGCAATCTATGCTAATGTTGTCCATATTCACAGTGATAATATCAGTCCAGTGATTCTCAACAATTTCTTGAATCATAACGTGCTTGACCGTCTTACCTCAGGCATTTACTTTTTATTCGTGAGATTTAATCTTTGCTGGCGAATAAGATAAATCAAAATTTATTCGTAATCTCGAATATAGACATAATTTCAGCGAATGAATTGAACATTCATTCATTTGTTCATTCATTCATTCCTTAATTTATTAATTCATTTAATCATTTATTCATTTATTTATTTATTTATTTACTTATTTATTTATTTATTTGTTTGTTTGTTTTTGTTTGTTTCTTTATTTGTTTGTTTGTTTGTTTGTGTGAAGCCTTGCCCCCAATAGGGTCCTAAGCCCCACAATCGTCCAAAACCAGTTATTAGTGGAATAAGAATCTGTGATAGTTTCTCCATGGTCCGTGGACTGACAACTGTTCGACAGCGGCATCTAGAGACCTTGAATTTCTCACTGTAAATTTCTTTATCATATGGGGACATCTGTCGGCAGCTATGGCAACTACATCAGGCTGAAATTCCAAAGCCGAAGTTTGTTCCTTAAATTTCTCAAAAGAACAAATTTGGAGCTAAGATCCCTTTCGGGACAAAGCTTCATTTACATTATATATATATATATATATATATATATATATATATATATATATATATATAATATATATCATCATTCTGTACTCACGTCATTGCGGATTAGATGTAGGCCTAGTCCAGATCTTAATCCGCCTTCACCAACTATAGAATGATTACAAATTAACGAGTATGACATCTAGAAATGAACAAAACTAACTGCCGGTCTCGCTCGCGGTGTTCTTTACATTTGTCTTTCGAGTCTCGTCTCGTAACTCTCGTGTGCTTCGAGTCTTGCTCATCATTCTCGAAATAGCATTTGGTCAAAGTGGAACAATTTCGTAAGTTTGAATAACATAGAATTGAAATAAATAACATTAGATATGTTTAATTGATACAAAAAGACAAAAGAAAACAGTATCACAGTTATCAAAATGTTCTGGTTCTTCTATCAGATATTACCTATGGCTATTCAGGGTGCTTCAAAAACACCTGACGGTTTTTGCAATCCAATACAAAACATACCCTCTGAATTTCGCTGTTGTAATGGGCGTCCTTGTGTTGAGTACGTTTTGGAGATCAGTTGAGATGGAACGTTGATTTACTGAACACCGCATTGCTGCGGTAGAAGTTGTTCATCGAAACAGAGTCCGTTACTGCTACGCAGCGAGGGTTTCGACTGTAGTTTGATACACGTGATACACCCATTGCAATTGGGAAAGTCCAGGATAACAGAGGGTTTGGAATTGAAGGGGCTACATCAGCTGCTTGTGTATGCGGATGACATGAATATGTTAGAAGAAAATCCACAAACTATTAGGTGAAACACAGGAATTTTACTCGAATCAAATAAACAGATATGTTTCGAAGTAAATGCGGAAACCACAAAGTACAGAAAAATTATAGGAAATGGAAATATAAAAAGTTGAAATCTATCCTTTGAAGAGGTAGAAAAATTCAATTCTATTGGAGCAACAGTAATAAATATACATCACACTCGAGAGAAAATTAAACGCAGAAAAAAAATATAGGACATACCTGTTATTATTCTGTTCAGAATTTTTTGTCATCCATTCTACTGTCAAAAAAGCTGAAAGTTACAATTTTTAAAACAGTTATATTACCGGTTGTTCTGTATGGTTGTGAAACTTGGACTCTGACTTTGAGAGTGGAACAGAAGTTAAGGTGTTTGTGGATAAAGTGCATAGGAAAATATTTGGGGTTAAAAGGGATGACGCTACAGGAGAATGGAGAAAGTTACACAACGCAGATGTGCCCGCATTGTATTCTTCCCCTGACGTAGGAGAATTAAATCCAGACGATTAAGATCGGCAGGGTGTGTAGGACGTAAGAGGCAATCCAGAAATGCATTCATATAGAGTATTAGTTGAGAGCCAGGCGGGAAAAATACCTTTAGGAATGCCGAAAATTGGTTGGGAGGGTAATGTTAAAATGGATATGAAGGAGGTGGGATATGATTGTAGAGACTGAATTAATCTTGCTCCGGACGGGGCCCGATGGCGTGCTTAAGTGACGGTTGCAATGCACCTCCGGGTTCCTTAAAAGCCATATGAAAGTAAGTAACTCCCTGAAACTAGTGGCATTACTTACGATTCAATTTGTGTGCATACAGGGTGTTTCCGGGCTAGTGTTACAAACTTTCAGGGATGATGTGGAAGAGCACATATATCAATTTGTGATATGGAACCCAGGTCCGGAAATGACTGAGTCGAAAGTTACAATCAAAAATATCTGTGTGGAAATTAAATAATTTTATTTTTCTGCACACCTTATGTATGTATATTTATCTGTACATCTTACACATACTGTATTCATCTGACTTTGTTTACGTTGTCTACTTACAGTATTCCATTCAGTGCTCTATCTGAGAGGTGGAGACTGGAAATTACACTAAAGAAATGCAGATAGCATAATGTGTAACAGACATGGTCGGTCCTGATATGCACGTCTGTAGGCAGCAGTGTATGTGTACAATTTATAGTGTCCAGTCGATCAGTCCTAGTGAAATGGAGGAGTACACGAGACCTGATTTTCGAGTACGGATGAGCCAATGGGAACAGTAGATAAGCTCTCAGATTGTATCGGGTCAAAGTACCCTCGTAGGAGACATACGGCCCATACCATCTTTCCATGACTGTTCCAAAGGTTAAGGGAAGGAGAGCACGTGGTGCGAAATTACAATTCCATTTCCACACAACTAGTTTTTGCTTATAACTTTCGATTGAGTCATTTCCGGACAAAGGTACCTTATCGCAAATTGATACATGTACCCTTCCCCATCATCTCTGAAAGTTTGTAATACCAGCCCGGAAACATCCTGCTCCAAAACCAAATTGAGTATAAAATAAAGCATGATTGTGCAAACGCTATATTTAATGTCTAAGCTTATTATTATTATTATTATTATTATTATTATTATTATTATTATTATTATTATTATTATTATCATTATTATTATTATTATTATTATTATTAGTTATAGTAATAGTAGTAGTAGTAGCAGTAGTAATGGTAGTGATAGTCGTAGCTGTATTAGTAGTAGCAGTAGCAGCTACAGTAGTAGTAGTAGTAGTAGTAGTAGTAGTAGTAGTAGTAGTAGTAAATCTTCAAATCTAAATTCGAAATGAGAGAACTGCTTTACTTTTGTCATAAATATAAAGATGATAAAAGGTATATAATGAAAGAAAAGAGAGAAAAATCGGAATGAACTTAATCACATCACTCAGCATTATATTTTTACTATTGCACATTGATCTTCATTACAGTTCAATTGTTACAGCTAATAACATTCGTCTTCACAATTCGCGATGCATTCATCGACATCGCATGCTGAAAAAGAAACAGAAAATGGTTTATTGTATGTAGTCATAGCATATAAGATCGTCTCTAGAAGTGGGGACTTTACTGCGTTAATGACTATCCAAAAATATTAATAGATGCCTAATATCTGACTCTGCTTTTCACACTAATTATTAAAATTTCTCAGGACACTACCTATTAAAAGACCTGATATTTAATTTGCTTACTATTAGGATTAGAAATGTACCTCAGCAAATGTTTTTTCATTATTTCTCTAAGCCTATATAAAATGCAGACAATGTTTATGTTAGAATTTGTCCACTCCTGTCACGCATCAATTGTCAAACTTGAGAATTCTTCGTAAATTAAGATAATTGTTATTAAGTAATTTAAGAAACATCAGAATTTCAGCAGTCCTTTAAGTCCAGCAACACATTTGAAAGAAGTTTTGAGGCTGTTACTATGCTGTTGATGTATTCGAGTGCACAAAATTCCCTTACGTCCCTTCAAATAAAACTTCGGATTCCAGGACTTATTACAGAATCGTGTAAATTTAGCATATGAAAGTAGTGCATCAAAAGTATAGGATATTATTCCAATTCATAGGAATAGAAGTGAAATTTAGGTACTTGGAAAAGACACAAAAAAGAGGATACAGTCATTAGAAATGAATATTTTTTCTTATAAACAGTGGAATACACAATGTTTCCTCACGAGAGGAATGGAGAAATGGTAGAAGAGTTACGATTTTAATCAGCGTAAAAGAGTTAGGCCTATACAAACAGCAAATAAAGTAGTTGACTACAGTTTCAAGAATGAACGACAAAAGAGTCCCAAACCATCAGGATCTTTAAAACAGCTAATGGATCAGGTAGAAAGCTATTGGCTACAATATATTTCAGGAATGAAAGACAATAGAATCCCAACTTTAATGCTGCATAACAGAACAAGAGAAGGAAGACAACCACTAAGATCAATATAACGACTACTGGACTTTGACGAAAGCTATTAGCTAAATTTTCAAGAATGAACGAAATCGGAGTTCCAAAACGAATGTTGACTTACAGATGAAGAAGAAACAAAAAGCCAGGAAGACTTTTAAAGTATTGGGTAATGTCGAAAGCTATTGGCTGCAACATGTTTCAACAATAAACGACATCGAAGTTCCAAAATGAATGATGAATTGGAGACCCTGATGAAGCAAACGACCAGGAAGATCTTTAAAGCGAATACTGGACACTGTCTAAAGGTATTGGTGCAACAAGTTTCAAGAATAAATTATATCGGAGTTCCGAAATGAATCTTGAATTACAGACCAAAGTAAGAAAACGACCAGGAAGACTTTAAAACGAGTACTGGACAATGTCGAACGCTGTTGGCGACAACATGTTTCAAGAGTGAACGACATCAGAATTCCAAAATGAATATTGAATTACAGATGAAAAAGAAGCAAACGATCAGGAAGACTTTTGAAACGAGTACTGGGCAGTGTCGAAAGCCATTTACCACAACATGCATCAATAATGAATGAGAGTAGAATTCCATAATTAATGTTAAATAACAAATCAAGAGAGAGAGAGAGAGAGAAGATTTCAATGAAGACCTCTGAAACGACTAGTGGAGCATGTCTGCTAAGATCTTCACCAAGAAATATTTTCTACTTCTCAGGGTGGAATATCTCTCCGTGTCGACATTATGGCTATTGATAGGACGAATAATAAGGCGTCTGAGAGACCCTTCGCAAGTAACGGCACTTCTCGAAGGTTAGGTGAATATCGTAGCTTCATTCCACGTCGATAGGAGATGTCAGATTGATTGATTAATATCCCAAGTATTATTCAGGAAATTAAAGTCTCGATATGGTTTACACCGCAAAAGTTATATCGTTATCTTATCATAAGAATTCACAAATATTTCTTATTATTGTAATTTTTTATTACAGGCAATTTTCAGAGAAGTGTATATTTGTTTTTATAACGCAGTCTTTACTACTTCAAACCTTTACGACATGACAGTGGTATTCAATCAGTGCGCCGCGGAGCGTCGTGGATTTTTTTTTTTTGTAGTTAGCGGTAAAGAAGAAAGTTGTGGGAAATTTCATATTTGGTGTTGGTCAACCTTGCGTGACCTTGGAGGAATTCCACTTTAGATGTTGGCTAGCCTACGTAAATATCCATAACCTCGAAGCCGAACTGTGGCATTGTTACGCTTAGCAGCTGCAGTGATTGTTATATTTTCAACAAGTTTTTATTATATTGTGACTTTATAATAAAGTTAATAAATTATGGAAAGGTTTTTTAATTTGGCAAGTGGTAGTAAAGGGCGTGAACTTGTTGAGGACAAGGAAAGTGATAATGAGAATAGAAAATACAACGATTAGATTTCACGTGTACTTTTGTGAACAATGAAGCGCGTCCACATTGTTTGTATTTGAAAGTAATCTCTGATGAATGTATGCTATCTAGCAAATTGAAGCGCCATTTAGAAAGAATTTATAAGAATGATGGGATCAAAGCAAGAGAACATTTCTCTAGAAAACTGAGTCAAATGAAAGAACACGAATTATCATTTTCTAAGCAGACAACAATCTCTTCTAGCGTTCTACAATTAGCTTACAGAGTAGCAAAATGTGAGAAAGCATATACGATAGATGAAGATTTGTTTGAAATTGTGGACAACTTTTTCAAGTTAATGTAAATGATAGACATACGAGTAATGGAATAGAATTGACAGACATACGTTTAAGAACGCCAAAAATGTAGAGGATTCAAAAATAATGCTAAATTACATAACCAGAAAACAACGACTTATCGGACGCACTGCGGTCATATAGAATGACGAATTCTCTTCCCAGTGTGAACAGAATACTAAATAATGAAATGAATAACGCAGAGTGAAACCCATTGAAATAAGTAAAAACGAAAAATCTTTATCTTAAATACACTGCTAAAAATTAAATTCTTACAGCAAGTTTCAGTCAAGAAAAATATTCCAAAGAAAATAAAATTATAAAGACACAAACAAGTGGAGTTAATGGTGTTTGAAAAGATAAATATGCTACAAAACGAATATGTTGAAAATCCTTGAATTACCATAGTGTCACATATTAATAAAATTTGAATAAGGCTTGTGTCAATGAATGAAAAAAAGTTGAAAATGTGTCACTTTTGTCATTTTTATGCTTATCTTACCTATTTAAGATAAAGAAAACTTACCTTCTGTGTTTGAAATTTGGGCTGCAAACAACTGAAATAAGAAAAGAGCGCAAGCCACGTTAATATTTTTAATAACATTTGAATCTTACTTAAGGAAATAAAGTTACATAATCAGGATACGATTGACGATTCCTTACAATTTATTTCTGAAAGCAATAGAGAAATCTCACACATAAAAATATTTTGTTGAAACCTCTGTGTGACCTAGCTAGAAATTTTCAAGCTGAATCCCACCTGTGAAGCTGAGGGGAATTTCCAATAACGAGTATCATTATAGAATATAAAACGTACGTTTAAAAGGCTACGACGTAGCCTATCCTTCGGTAAAAATGAGAATTTATTAAAAATTCTGACTTGTCAATCGACAAACTGAATATTTGTAGATCACTGATCTGATCAGTGAATTAAATTCATTTTCAAGATGAGCCTGACTACATCCCAAAAATATTTCAATTACATTACGTGGTTAATATAAGACACCTAAGTGAATTTTTAATTGTTAAATTTCTAAAAATCTTAACTGAAAACTAAATTATTTAATGCAATCTAGGACCCAGTTTTGAAAATCTTACATTTTTTATTTTATTTATTTAATGTTTTAACTCTTTGTTAGATGCATTTCAGGACTGTCAGCCTGATATCGCACTCGGCGAAGATTCTTTTGCGAATACTGAATCAACGTTTATATTTTAAGATAGAAAGACAGTTGAAAGCATAGCAGGCTTCATGAAAGTAAAAGGTACGAGGGATGCAGTTAGACTACTATGAACAATCGCCGAACGATGCCTAGAGAAGAAGAAGAAAGAAGTGTGTATATAGTATTTGTGGACAGACATTTGACAGAGTGCCCTGGAACAAATTGGTGGACATCCTGACGAAAATATGTGTGGATTGCAAAGAGAGGAAACTGTTCAGTAATCTTTATATGAAACGAGTCAAATTCAAGATAGGAGAAGAAATGTCTGAGGGAAGTGAAATTGGGATAGGAGTACGACAAGTATCCCCTTCGTCACCAACTCTGTTCAACATCTCCTTGGAGGATTTAGTGGAGAACTGTTTTCATAACATGGAAGGGATGATAGAAAGTGGAAGTAAAACAAAGTGCATACGATTTTCTAATGGTATTGCGTTGTTAGCAGAAGATGAGACGATACTAAGGGATATGCTAATGGAGCTAAATCACAGCTATGAATAGTATTGGATTAAGATAAATGCAAGCAAGACGAAGGCCATGGTTGTCGGAAGAAAAGTAAAGAATGTAAACGTGGGAAAACTAAATGAGGAAGTAGAGCAAGTAAATAGGTCCAGACACTTGGGGTGTACTATAAGCATGAACAGCTGCCAGGAAGTCAAAAGAGGTAACCAACGGCAATAAAGCTTCTAATAGAAAAAGAAGCACCTTCTGCAGATCTCTGGAAAAAGAACTAAGGAAGATACTAGTGAAATGCTTTGAGTGGAGTAGTGCATTGTGTGGAGATGAAACATGAATATTACGAAGAAGTGAAGAGAAGCGGCTAGAAGCATTTTAAATGTGGATATGGAGAAGATTGGAGGATGTGAAATGGAGCGACAGAATAAGGAATGAAGTTGTGTTGGAAAGAATGGCAGAAGAAAGAATGATGATGAAACAGATTAGGAACAGAAAAAAATTTGGTTGGGTCACTGGCTGAGCAAGAACTGCCTACTGAAGAATGCACTGGAAGGAAAGATTGATTGATTGATTGATTGATTGATTGATTGATTTATTGATATAGTTCACAAGTACAAAACTTAATAATATAACAAAAGATCTATAAACAAATGTAGTTCTACATACTAAATATACAATTTCCTAGACTCATTATTTTAACGCAAATCTCAATAATTTATTGGTTCAAACTTGCACTTACGTCTGGTTTTAGTGCATGTTTAAACCAATAATGATAACACTGGAAGGAATGGTGAACGGGAGAAGAATTCGTTGCAGAAGAAAGTATCACATGATAGACGACATTAAGATATGCGGAGACAAAGAGGCAGGCAGAAAAAAAGGAAAGATTGGAGAATGCTTGGTTTTCGGGAAAATACCTGCCCTGGAGCAGAACGCTTAGGCCTACGTATGTATGTACAGTATATTAGGTGCATTCAGAATAAGTATTAGGTGCATTCTCCTCAATCGGACTGATATTTTCGAAGTAAATTTCATTTCAATTATGCATACCATTGATATAGTAAAATTTTGCAAGCGCATTACATTTATATTAATCAAGTTCATAAATTTTTCCTTTGGACCCCGGTTCACGGGCAGTATTTTAACTTTGAGAAATTTACAATGACTACATAACTTTCGGCATAATACATTTATGAATGTCAGATATTTATTTATACAGCTTATTTATTTACATACTAATTATTAGCTCTTTATTTCCAAGATTACGTAAGATTTCCTAACGCTAGATCTCGGGTAAAATAATCTGCATCTACAAATACGAATATTTTCATTGAGCTTTAGTGAAAACTACAAGCGCATGAAGTATTTCGAACATCTAAAAATATAGTTTCTAGAAAAAGTAAAATTTTTGAAATAGGGTGCAATACTAATTTATGGAACAGGCCTATATAAAAATCGCTTCTGGAAAGCAAATGAAACGGAGAGGCAAATCTCTTACTATCAACTTCCCAAATGCCAAAGGAATATTTTCGTGCAAAGAAACTAAAATTTGATTTTTCGATCATATTTTTGTAAAAATAAGTCCTAATATCACATAATTCGATATGAAATTGGATGTATTACAAACATATGCAATAATCTGAAGATATTACCATCATCACGAAGAAGATCCCAATGAAAAATGTGAAATACGTAATTGCCGACATTTTGCAGTGAACTCTTTTGGAATATCTGAAAAACAGGAGAAATAGTAACCTTAAGCTTTCAGCTCATTATTTTATTTAAATAGCTACACTTTTATTTCTGAAGTTTTATTAGTGTGATATTTATCTAGTCAGCGATGTATGCAATGGAGGGGGAAAAGAACTGGAAAGTAAACACCATTATCTTCTGGCCTAGTCGCCTCATGAGTGATGCCCTCTTGGTGTCACTTGTGGGGTCCAGACCTGTGTTCGGACAGGTGACTAGACAACGAAAAACAGCAACACTTCTATTTGGAACTGAAGGAAACAGAAAGTCCGAAACAATCTATTCCTATTTACTTTGGATTCCAATAGTTGCAGGCATAGTCTCTAGTGTAGACGAAATTAATAAAGGTGGAATAAAATCAGTCTGCAATAAACCAGAAAGTTCCTTTTTAATGTATTCCAAAGAAACCAAAGACAATTAAAAACCAGAATCACAGATCTTCGCTTAGAAATATTATTCGTAATGTACCAATCATCCCATCACAGAGGAATAATATGTGTATCAACTAAGAATACAATAACTGCCTAATACTGTAAGACATAGCAGTCAGGGAATCTCTGAACATTACTTCATGTGGATATATACAGAGTGTTTGAAAAATACGGGGCATAATTGCAGGTATGTTTTTCCCACATGTACACAATCAAAATAGTTCATCACAACATGTGTCCAGAAATGCTTCATTTCCGAGTTATGGCCTTCACAACATTGAAATTCACCGGAACGTTTTTCTTTCCGCAGGTCGTTGTCATAACAGAAGGTGTTCAAAATGTCCACCTCCTGCTTGAATACAGACCTCACATCGATGTCTCATTGACCTGCGAACACGATCCCAAACTCCAGGAGTATTGCGTATGTCCTCAGAACATGCCACAATTCGATTCCGAAGGGATTCCAAATCAGGCACCGGAGACGAATAAACCAATGATTTTAAATGGCCCCACAAGTAGAAATCGAGAGGGTTCAGGTCAGGTGAGCGTGGAGGCCAAGCAATTGGGCCACCTCTACCTATCCATCGATTAGGAAACCTTCGATGATTCAAGTACCGGCGAGCCGTACGACTGAAGTGTGCAGGAGCGCCATCATGCAAGAAGTGAATGTGTTGACGATTGATCAGTGGAGTGTCTCCTAAAACATGAGGTATGGTGTTTTGCAGGAAGTTTGTGTACGCCTGCCCCGTAAGTCTGTTTACAAGTACATGGGGTCAAACTAATCGATCAGCATGATACCGGCCCACATGTTGAGGGAGAACCGCAACTGATGATGAGATGGAACAGTTGCACGTGGGTTTTCATACGCCCATACATGCTGATTGCGGAAAGAAAAACGTTCGGGTGAATTTCAATGTAGTGAAGGCCATAACTCGGAAATAAAGCATTTCCGGACACATGTTTTAATGAACTATTTTGATTGTGTACATGTGGGAAATACATACCTTAAATTATGCCCCGTGTTTTAGAAACACTCTGTATACACTCTTCTTCTAATCAAATAATAGTAAATTAAATCCCACTGAAGTTTTGATTTTCTCTAGATAAATCGCAAAGGATTTTTGGAAGAAACATGCATTAGCACTAAGATCTTCCGTAATACAATAGATATAGAATACATAAAGAGAATTATTTTGGATGCATCAAATTACAAGCTCAAGATTGTTGAATGAACAGTTTTACAAGCTGTTCGATAGTTCGAGGGAATAGGATAGCAAATATTTTAAAATTATTTTCGATTGGATAAAGACGGAATCGATAATTCGTTATACTATTATTTGGGCCTACAGTAACTCATTAAGACAATAGACAGCGAATGGCTGTTTCTCCTGAAAGCTTTAACATAAATTAAGTAAGAAAAATATAATAGGCCTATGCGTCAACAAATAATATACTATATATTACAAGTAATGGTAATGTACAATTGTAATTATTAAACGGAACTGAAATTTAAAGCTATATATATATATGTTTGTGTGTGTGTATGTGTGTGTGCTATATTATGAAATATTAAACATAAAAATAATATATAACTGAAATTTAAAATATTACCGTACCTTATGAAATGATTTGTTTAAGAAAATAATAATGAATCTTACTTAAAAGAAACAAATAGAGATATATGTTGTAGTACGAAAGAAATTCTAGAAAAGCCTGATCACCAAATTAAATATGGCATAGACGTATTCCGTGCAGATTTCATAAACCAATCAACAGTTACACAATGCAGTTTTTAAACTATTACAATGTTTAATAAACTACAATCAATTTACTTTTTCCCACGCCCTAAGTATGCTGTTATTAGCTTGTTTTTAGGAAAGTAAATGCATTTTACCGTCATTATGTTGGTTCCTATATTAGTGCTTTCTCATTTTGTTCTAAATATTTCTAGTCCTATGTACTTTCTGGGATTACCTACAGATCGTTGCTTTAGAAATGTCTATTGTCAGGTTGAAATCATCTTATAGTGTACTTTGTATTAATTTTTCGGTGTTGTCCAAGAATATTTTATATAAGCTCACAAGATATAGTGTGAAATTGATACATTAAGGAAGGTTAGATGGAGGTATTTAAAACACAAGCCGTTTAATAGGACAGCAAATGTTGTATTTCTTAGATACTGAAAACCCCGATTAGAAAGCTGTAGAGGTTAAGAGACGTGGCTCGATACAACAGCAAGGAAGGACCAGAACTCGAAGTCCTCAGGAGATAAGCTAAACTTAACCCATTACCCTTCTAATGTCGGCATAAAACGGTGCACACAATAAACCAAAGAAAGGCGTGATCGATATATCGGAAAGGTTTGTGTTTAGTCCATCGTAGCTAATGGTTTCAATTTTACTCGTATTCATGTACTAGGCTATACAGAATTGAATTAGAAAATTAGTACACGCCAAAATTACAATTACCGAAACTTATTCTGTTCCAACAGTGTATTGGAGAAGAGTGAAATTCCGCTTCTGATCTATCAAGTTCTGAGAAACATATACGTCCATGATTTATTTCGGAATATGCTTGAAAATATGTCTAGGCAGGTACAGTAACAGGTTTCAACATAAAAGCGATTAAAATTAAATTTGATATTTTATGCCAGTTTTATAAATGTCTGTTAGTGTACAGCTTATGCATTTTGTCAAGACACTCGCGCTGTGCAGTACGGGAACAACGTTTCTGTGGAGGGGGTAGGAATAGAAGGGAAGGTCGGGTGTCTGTCTACCAGGTTCAAGGCAATGACAAACCCATTTCCCTATAATTTTTAAGTAGACTCATCCAATATTGTGCGCAGTGTCTGGTCATAATGCATGCGTTCTACAACCGAAATGTAACATTGTGTTTTAAGAACATATGAAGGCAAAACATGTGAACATTTGAACAAGGAAGACGATATAATTATGGTTATACAAGACTTCGTATTCGGACCCTGATGGCATTCCATAATGAATAAGTTATCATGACAAATGCTAGTTATATTTTTACCATAATTGACTATTTTTGTTCAAAGTTGTTTAAATAAAGAAACGTAGAATAACTAGATAATGAATACATACCTGAACTTTTTTTGCTTCGAAGTGACTTTGTTAGGATTCAATATTTATTTGCTTATATATATACTGTAGATCACGTGTTTTTTTTTTTCTCCTTGACGTGGTCAGAAAGGAATTTCCATTCAAATGATAATACAGCGATTTGAATTATCTTTAGGATAACACATTATCTTGCATTGTTCTCATTTCCATTGCACGAAAATTAAATGGAAATTCGCTTCGGTCAATGTTCCCGTTTTTATGTCCTTCATGGGGACTAAAGAACTTCAGGCATTATCTTCGACATATTTTTTTTCCTAATTCACAATGGCCTAATTTTCCTGTGGGATTGTCGTGGTGTTGTGAGATATAGTCGTTTTATTATGATTATACTATTTTGACTTTAGTGAAAATACCTATTTTGTTCCTTATGCATTAATACGAAAATTTTGATAAAATGTCATGAAATTTGACTTGGTGAAGTATGGGTAGAACGGAAAAAAACTCTCTCCGATAGCGGGATTCGAATCTGGGATTTTATCTCTACTTGCTGACGCTTTATCCACTAAGCCACACCGGATTCTCTTCCGATGCAGGATTTAATCCTTCTCACTTTAAGTTCTACCTCTTTGTTCCCCTTAGGTGGCCTACTCTCATGTACTGTGTCAAAATATGTGACAGTGGGACAATGTTCAATACTATGTACAGAGGTGCACTCTTTACGAGTGACTCAGTGGTTTAGTGGATAAAGCGTCAACACGTAGAGCTGGAAACCTCGACTCGATTCCCGGTGCCGGAGAGAATTTTTCTCCGTTCTACCCATTCTTCACCATATCGTATTGCATAATTCCTGCTCGGAAATATCATATGTATTACTCTACCGAGGCGAGTGGAGCCGCGGGCATAATGTGAACTACAGCGATGACGCTATACGAGCGCAGGAGCAGTACAAGTGGCGCTCCGGGCTGCAGGACTCCACTGGCCTCGGTCGAGTAATACTTCGGTACATCACTTTGTTATTCAAGACGGCGCACAGTGTGTAATTTAGCGAGTCTAGCCGGCCAAAAATCATTTCTCGAAAACTAATCGCTCAATTTTCATAAAATTTAGTATGTACGTTCAATTATTGAAGTGGATAAGTTTTTAATAATGAAAATTAAAACAGCAACCATTTTACTGAAAATAAAAATAGTAATATTGTAAAAAATAATTCGATTCGAGTGAAAAAAATGAATTAATGTACATAATGTGGAATGCACTTAAAATTGAAAGCGTAGGCGAAGGAATATTGCTACATATCTTACTCGTTCGGACGTCAGATGCATCCCCATTAGAATTTGTATCCTCGCTGCTAGTCTCTCCATTGACAGCACCGTCTAATGGAGGCTCGGAGACAACTGCAGCACTACTATTGAAATCGACCGCGATCTCCTCTTCTTAATTTCTTTAAGCTGGTGATGTAAGGGTCCAAAAAAATAAGTAGCCTGAGTAAAAGTTCGGTATTTGTGTCTTTCTTTCTTGATGTTTTTCTTGCGAAGACTTCTCTGAAAAGTCTAATATAGTATTTGTTACTCGTTTCCTGGGCTTCCTCAGATAGTTTGCCAGTAAGTATAATAGTGTCCTGTGACCTTCTGTCCATGAGCCAAGAGTTTGTGAAGGATTGTAGGCATATAATACTATTTGTGCAAGCATAAATATAATTCCCTTGTCTCCCTTGCATATATGTCAAATGCCCTTTCATCAGTATTGCAAAACCGCAAGAAAAAGGTTTCTGATATATTATGTGTAAACGACTTATTAGATTTCCATCTATTCCCGTAATATATGCGAAAGTTGAAACCTTCCTGAAAAATATTCTTGCGGTATTTGCATCGTTTTTATTGCGACTGCTTTGTTTTATCATGTCAACAACATGTCATGTCAACATGCCTGAACCTATCCTATCTTAAATGTTTCGCAACAAGTAAAACGGTGGATCTAAATTAACTGTTACAAGATTTTGTATTTCCCTTAATTCTTTATATTGATTTGAGGTCAACTGTAGATCAGTAATCAAAGCGAGATTCTTATTAGGTGGCAATTGTTGGTCGTTCCTGCAAAATCAATTTTTACAATTTTTTTTTTCCATTTTGTCGCACGTTGAAGTAATGCATGTGGAAGCTCTCCTACAATATTGGCCGCATCTCTTTTCCTAGAAGTTCTGAAATTCATATGGGCAACAGAAAGCTTTTCTTCTGGCAATCTTTCTTTAAAATGTGGACTAGGTTTTTTTTCCGTTTTGATCTTTCGCTCAGTCTCCGAAAAGTTTACGTGGACGTCCTCGAATGCTTGTACTGGCAGAATAAAATTGGAATTGTTTTGTAGTAGATGACAAAGTATTATATATTTTATTTTCAGACTTTGCATCTTGGTTGAAACATAGCGCATTATATTTTAAAACATTTTTCTCATTTCTGCGGTATTTTTCCCACCGTAATCGAATTTTCGAGTATAGCAATTTAATTCATTCTTTTTATTGACTGTAAAATGTCTTCAGAGTAATCTTTGAGATCAAAATGTTCATTTATATTTGAGAATTTCACTTTTCTCTCGCTCTTGTTCCACATCTGGAAAATAGTTCTCCGGATTACGGAGCGCATGGTGTCTGAAAATAATTAATAGCTACTCTGTCTGCACCTGTTTGCAGAAAAAAATCACTACGTCGTATTCAGAAAAGTATAATGAATATCTCTACAAAACTTTATCGGGTGATAGAGGGCTACACCTTTTAAAAGTCAACTCGAAATATATAATAAGGTAAAACTGAAACTCTTTGCACGTGTTTATCCAGACACTTATTCTAGAAAATAACATAATAATTTTTGTCACGAAAATTAGCTTATATGTAAGTATATATCTTCTTATAATATATCTACACTCTATATTAGAAAAAATACTGTATTAACTTTACCACTTTGCTCCATCCAAACACATACTTCGCGCCCGCCTCTGCAGCGTAAATGATCTTATCGGGGACATGCAACTTTCGCTCTGTTGTGAGGGTCCCCTAACAGATGTAAGCATCTTTCTACACTTGGACAGTATACTTTGGAGTGTTATAAACACGTCTACATAAGAATTTAGCATTAAAGATAGAGTGTGAAAATTGATTTTTGGCCGGCTAGCTGCTTGAAATTACACACTGTGCGGCGCCTTGTTCCGTTGGACCCCGGCCACTTAGTCACTCGTAATGAGTGCACCTCTGTACATAGTGTTGGACATTGTGCCACTCTAACACATTCTGTGACACAGTACACGAAGGTCGGCCACCAAAGGGGTCCAATCGGTATCGGAACTAGAATCTGGTGTGCCTTAGTGGATTAAGCGTGAGCACAAGGAACTGAAAATCTGGGTTCGAGTCCCGGTGCCGGAAGGAATATTGTTCTCCGTTCTATCAATTCTTCACTGTATGGTAATGGAGAATTCCTGCACTGAAATATCATATGTACTTCGGCACATCATAGTAATATGAAATTTGATAGTTTTCATCGTACCATAAAATGCCGAATTTGTATTCTTAGTGAGTGTTCCGTGATTTCAATGCCTATAAATATATTTTCGTAACTATTAAAATGTTTAATCTTTAAACATTTTTAATATAACAAGAATATTATATTATTATTATTATTATTATTATTATTATTATTATTATTATTATTATTATTATTTCTTGTATTAGCTCAATGAGAGCTCTGTAGTGTTCTTTTGACCCTGTTGACCCTCTATAGGGCTTTATAATATTTTGTATTATTTTCATCAATGTTTGTATTTCTTTTTTGTTTTTATATGTGCTGTCTGGTAAGATGGAAGAGAAGGCCTTGTGGTCTTAATCCTGTCAGATTAAATCAATAAAGAAATAAACAAATAAATAAATTAGTAAATGAATAAATAAACGAATGAATATATAATTAAATTAATAAATAAATAAGTAAATAAATACATAAATGAATGAATAAATAAATGGATAAATGAATACATAATAAACAAGTAAATAAATAAATAACAAATTCAATAAATGAATAAATAAGGAAATAAATAAGTAGATAATTAAGGTAATAAGTAAGTAAATAAATAATTAAATACATAAATAAGTAAATAAATGAATAAGCAAATAAATAAGTAAGCAAATAAATAAATAAGCAAATAAATACATAAGCAAATAAATATTTATGTAAGTAAATAAATATGTAAATAAATAAATAAGTAAATAATAGTCTTAAACATTACAACGTACAGCCTACCACATCTATGCTAGCTGCCGGTTTTAACGATAAATAATATTTTTAATTACGAACAACTCTTTCATACATCCTCACATTCTAACATACTTGTACTGTCAGTTTGTTATTCGAGTAATGCCAGTGGGCTAGTAGTTGAAGGAAAATTGAATATTGTCAATGCTGAGACGTGTGAATCGAGCCGTAACAGGGGAAAATGAAGATCTCTAAGAATAAATTGAAACCACAATTTTAGTACAGTTATTTATGTAACAAGTTGCGAAATGATATCGTCTTAAGCACGAGAACTGAAGATTGTTCACCGAGCCCAAGGTTCGGTGGACAATACGTCGAGACCTTAAAACTCTAGTTTCGCACGTGTTTCATACAAGGTTTTTTAGACAGTGACAGTAATGTATTTATATTTTAAAGAGTATAAAATTGTTGATTCGTTCACTCGCAATGGCAGACTTCTGACGTTAAAGGCGAAAGAATATTACATTCTAATTGAAAGAGAAAGATTTTAACGGTCTTCGGATATGTAGTAGATTATGGTGATTGTTTTGGATAAATAGTTGAAATTTATGTTTTCAGTATTTATAATTCGCGTGCTATAAAGTACTTTTAGGCACGGAAATTTGCTTTTAAGCACGCTAATTTATGCATGCGGAAATCAATTACTTTTCGATACTAAAAATGAGAATCGAAAAATCATCATGAAACAACTGTCTAGACAGTAATTTTAGTCATACCACACTGTTCTCTTTGTAATGCGTTCTTTCACAGCTTACACAATTTTATTTTATTGGCGGACGAAAGATGACTTTTGATATTAATCAATTCCGAGTATGTTACTATAATATATTCAAATCAATTTATGAAAGGAAGTTTTTTTTTATTCTTAAGGGGAGAGGATGGTGTTTTTTTAACCTTTTTCCTATTTGGTGTAAAATATTAATTTTTTGTATGTGGAGAGCTCATAGCTGTAGCAACTCAACCAAATACATCTATTTAGAAAAAAAAAAAAGATTGTGGGCACAGATTTGAAAAAAAAAAATATATATATACCCAATGTTGGATTTTACTGAAACCGATATATCTAAACCATTTTTAAAGATAGATTCAAACAGTTTCTTGCAATGTACTTGCAAAAACATGCTCTAAATTCTGTCTGTAACAGAATTTGATATTAGTCCCTTACTTACTTACTTACTTACTTACAAATGGCTTTTAAGGAACCCGAAGTTTCATTGCCGCCCTCACATAAGCCCGCCATCGGTCCCTATCCTGTGCAAGATTAATCCAGTCTCTATCATCTTATCCCACCTCTCTCAAATCCAGTTTAATATTATCCTCCCATCTACGTCTCGGCCTCCCCAAAGGTCTTTTTCCTTCCGGTCTCCCAACTAACACTCTATATGCATTTCTGGATTCGCCCATACGAGCTACATGCCCTGCCCATCTCAAACGTCTGGATTTAATATTTCTAATCATGTCAGGTGAAGAATACAATGCGTGCAGTTGTGCGTTGTGTAACTTTCTCCATTCTCCTGTAACTTCACTCCGCTTAGCTCCAAATATTTTCCTAAGCACCTTATTCTCAAACACCCTTAACTTATGTTCCTTTCTCAGAGTGACAGTCCAAGTTTAACAACCATACAGAAGAACCGGTAATATAACTGTTTTATAAATTCTAACTTTCTGATTTTTTGACAGGAGACTAGATGATAAAAGCTTCTCAACCGAATAATAACACGCATTTTCCATATTTATTCTGCGTTTAATTTCCTCCCGAGTGTCATTTATATTTGTTACTGTTGCTCCAATATATTTGAATTTTTCCACCCCTTCGAAGGGTAAATCTCCAATTTTTATGTTTCCATTTCTACAATATTCTGGTCACGAGATATAATCATATACTTTGTCTTTTCGGGATGATATTAGTCCCTACGTTTATAAAATAAACAATTAAAATTTAATAACACTTTTTTGATTTCCTTTTTTGCAAACAAACGGACGTATTTTTAAAATGAAATCAATTATCAAAATTCTGTTACAGAGAAACGTTTCCTAATAGTCTAGAGAATGTGTGTTCTAAATTTCATGCGTGTATCTTTAATAGTTCAGAAATTATATCCATTTTTGTCTGGCAATGTAGCAAAAAAATCAAGTTAATGGAAACAACGATAAAAGGTTTCGTGTGATTTAAAAATCCATAGCGCAGGAAGTTTAAAATTTGCGTCTCAACTTCAGATAAGGGCACAAATACCCACAAAATATTATGTAATGCATTCCACACATATCAAAGATTATTATAAAAAAAATTTTCTTTTAAATTTAATTTACTGGAAAAAACAATAAAAGAGGACAATTTATTTCAAAATCCATAGCACAGGAAGTTTAAAAATGACGTCTCAACACCCGATAAGGGCACAGATACCCACAAAATGTTATGCAATGCATTCCACACATATAAAAGACTATTTTAAAGATCTTTTTTTAAATTTATTCATTTTTCACCAAAATATGCCATTCTCTCCCCTTAAGTTGTGTTCGTGGGCTATTTTGTTATTTTAATCTGAAATAAATGTTTTCATATTATGATTTTTTTGTATCAGTTATTTAAATCCAGACCATATGTTCCTGAATAGAAGTAACAAAATTTAGAGCGTTTGAATCATGCGATATCCTTTTTCTACTGAGAAAGTGTCTTCTACTTAAACGTATAATAACCTGTTTGTCACCTGTATAAAACCAATCTTGTAACTGATCTGAAATGATCTGTGTGCGATAATTAACATAACAATAGGTGCGCCAAATTATTTAATAATGTAAACTTTATTGGTAATATTAATTTATAATGTATTTTGCAAATGACAAATTCATGATAAATTCCCATATTGACATTGATTATTATAAAGCTGCACACGAAATAGCCGGTGATGATAATATGTTTGGTTTAGGGACTGTGAATTTTATTAATTTTATTCAACAAAGGGACTAAATAAATTGAGTTCCGTAAATAAGTTAAAATATTAAGTTATGAACTGGAATTGATCTCGGCTACTTTTCAATCTGTCTTAGGACTAAGGTAACATTTAATACAGTCTTTAAGTTATAAGCTATTTAATACTACGATGGCTTTGACATATTTTTTTGTTCTTAAATATTTGAGTTCCTTAAGTAAATATCTATAACAGGTATATAAACAAAATTAAGATACCGAGGCATAAGTTGATAAAATTAGGATTTCGTCTACCTAAGCTTTTACATCTACTGTAACAACGATGAACAACTTACCGGTGACCCCGTCATTCCATCAGCGAAAATATTAAACAATTCGGAGAAAATATTAGCATAGATCCACATAACACGGAAGAAAATTCTCAAATTTTAGACTTGATGAAAGCTTAGAATAACCTACTGTGGGAATAAATAATCAACTATAGCTATCGACTACAGTTGTAGATATTACAGTAAAACCCCTAAAATCAAAAACAAATATTTGAAGAGACTAAGAATCTTAAAACCGTAGAAGTGAGTAAAGTGAATCAGTGGGTGTAAAATCCATCATTTACGATTTTTATTGAAAATTATATATTTTCTCAGTTACTTGTTAAAGTTTTGTTATGCTGACTTCATTGTCTTACATTGCAAATGTAAGCGAGCGGGACAACAAAAAGCCTGCGAATGCCAACAGTGGAAACACTGTGTAATTACCATTGAGGTGAAAATTGTTATTTTCAACATTTTCTCTTAAATGAAAACAAAGTCTTACAAACTCTAAATTATAGTCAGCAGTGAAAGGAGACAGGAAGTATACGTAAGTACTTTTGTTGAGATTGTATCCTGAAATAATAGTTTTGCAGTTTGTGTAAATGTTAGTATTGAAACTTATTATTTTAAGAAAACTTGTACCTTAGTAGAGTTAAGTCGATCATGCCACCGACCTACTCGAAACAAATAGGACCAGCACAAGAATAAATTGTTCACCGAAATACCTCCCACTAACACTTATAAACAGAAAAGTGTCATAGTATAGCTTATATTGATGGGATAGTGGGGAAAGAGGAAGACGAAATTATGGTGAATTTCTTGCGTAACAGAAGCACTGCCAAAGGAACATATTTTATACACCCCTCTGTACCTATGGGAACAACGTTGTTTCTGAAGTGACATGAGGAGGGGAAGATTTCAAATAACTTCTGATATAAATCTAAGCAATGTTGAATTGCATTTTAGATTATAATTGAAGGGTCGTATTTCAATGTAAATTTTGAATTCTTAAATCTTTGTTTGTCGGTATGTGAAGTATTAAATTGTGTTTTTATGTTTTGTAAGTTAGCAATCATAGTCACGATTGTACAGTGGAGACCTATAGGCCTAATTGTATCGAATAGTATGATCATAGTAACAAAAGATACTCTATAATGCTATAATCATATATTGAAGATTATTATTGTTTTTACACCCCTTATAACAAATAAAATATAGGCTAAACTAGGGTCTGTTGGACAGTCGGACATGTTGAACACTCCGTACTTTAACGTGTTACCACGCCATTTGCGGGCACCACATTCAGCTAGAAGTCAATGACGGAAGTAGCCACGACTTCCGTCATTGACTTCTAGCTGAATGTGGTGCCCGCAAATGGCGTGGTAACACGTTAAAGTACGGAGTGTCCAACATGTCCGACTGTCCAACAGATCCTAGTTTAACCTATTTAATACACTTAATTTGCTTTTTAAAACATAAACAGTGATCGACTTTACTCTGCAATATTTTAAAATCGATCTTAAACTAAAAATTCAATGGTGATGGACTTTACCCTATTTAAACAGGTAACTTCGATCACAAGTCAAATAAAAAAACAGTTTTTTATAGATTGTAATTCAATTCTTGTAACGTGCCTTCATAAGTGAAGGATATGACGACAAAATGCTATTTTCTGAAGAACTTCGCTCCATTGCATAACCTCAATATCAAAAATTGCAAAATTTTGATCGACTTTACCCTCTTCTACGGTACTGATAGTGGAATAAAAGTTGTCCCACAAGTGTCGTGGTGAATTATAGCGACTTGTTTAAAATGTTACTTTTCTGAAGCTATTGTTGAAATTGTTCAATCTAAAATAATTTATTAGTTCCGTATTCGTCCATGTAATTATAAACATTGAACATTTAGACAGTGCATTGGATCCTACTCTATGGACTACAGAGATTTTGTTTCCTAGATTTTTTTTTGGCAAGTAGCGTTCTCTCGAAATAAAAGCCTAAGCAAACCGCAAAAATAAAAAAATTACTTGAACATTCTGGTTTGCCTGTGTTCTGGTATATATGAGTGTTCTGAGTTTAATTCAAAATGTGCATGAAGTCGTATTTCTTATTACGAATTAAAAACAAACATAAATTTTATTTTTCTGAATACTGAGTAATTGAAAATGAGAATTTTATAAGTTATAGGCCTA
This sequence comes from Periplaneta americana, assembly GCF_040183065.1. Lineage (NCBI taxonomy): Eukaryota > Metazoa > Arthropoda > Insecta > Blattodea > Blattidae > Periplaneta > Periplaneta americana. The sequence continues at coordinate 85,012,916 of NC_091129.1, read as the reverse complement.
CTAATGATGAAGTTAATTTTTTCACGTTCTTCTTCTTAGTTATGTAAATTCTGATTTTAGGAAGAGAAATTTGAACATTAAATAATATAGTTCTCATCTTCGAAACTTAAACAGTAAGTATTATTAAATGATTAATTTAAAAGCAAATAATCTTGAAGAACAAGAGAATTATACGAGTATTTCAAGTGAAATGTGAACCATTAAAAGTAAGAGATAAAAATTCTCTAAGTCAAAATATCTTATAGTGTAAAATAAATATTTATGAACAGAAGTCGGATGTCAGGTAAAATGCCTTATATTTTCTGATAATTATTGATTTTTAACTATCGAGTCGTAATTGTTTTCGCGTTCGCGATATGTTAAGGCTGTTTTTATTTTACTTTTCTGTCTATTTTTGTTGTTATAGTTCTTCACTCAATTACATTTTTCGTCGTATTGTAGTATTATTTAAACTAATTTTGCTTTCTCCTCTACGAAACCTCACTCTTTCAATTTTGTAGTTTAGTAAATTTTCTCAGTATTAAGAGAGAATTAGAAAACAACTTTGCAACAGCAAGAGATAAGTAAGATACAAATAATTGAAACTTATTATTATTAATGAAAAACTTGTGACTTTTTAAATATATAATGCTACAAAATTATATGTTTCACTGTTTATTAATGAGAAACTTGTGAGTTCTTTTTAATCTTCTTGACGCAAACATTCAAAGTTTTCTTGAGTTTTTTTTCTGTATTATTTTCCTAGGTGGTAGAAAAATATCAAAGTGTAAACATGTCGTTGCAAATAGAGAGCTGCCCTTCTTACATTCTATGATTGTCATTTATTCTTTAATCTACTAAGATTAAAATTTCTGCTGTGAAACCGAAGGTTACTTCAATAAACCATTATCTTCAATGATCTACCAATCCATGACATTTAAAATATTTTAGTATTGGTTATGCGAATTTACTGTCCCACTTAAAGTATGAAAGATATGTGATAGAAGTGTAATAATTTAATTTGTACAAGAGATAATCAAAACCAAGCAACAATACTTGTTCTTTCTTTATATCCACACATTTTGTGTTTTAAATTACGTAAATTTAACAACAACGAAAAACATTTTTTTTTTAATTTACTTAATGAGTCCAAATTGCTCACTCACTCATCATGAAATGAAATATACTACATAATATATTGCGATGGTTGTATTCAATTTTATTTAATAACTCATAGCTATGTTTTATAAAAAACAAATGACAATAAAAACAATTTCAATATTCACGTGTGGGAAATACAAATTAAACTGAGGTATTGAACACAATAGCTCTCTTTCCAAAATAAGCTCTAAAGTGAGTAGTAGTAGCGGTAGTGGTGGTGGTGATGATGGTAAGAACGGTAGTGGTGGGAGTAGTAATATTAATAGTAGTAGTTGTAGTAGTAATAGTATTTGCAGTAGTAGTAGTAGTTCTATTGGTATCTGCAGTTGTAGTAATAGTAATCATATTGTCGACGTAAACAAAGCTCTCTCATTATTGGTCCTAATTGCGTCTTTCTGAAATTGATGCCGAAAAATGATCTATTTATTAACAACGTATTCCTTCCCATTCTGAAAAATGTCACATCTCTGAATGGAAAGTAATCGGACTTCTTTTCATTTTTTATAGAATATCCATTGGTTTACGGCTCTACTCAAATATATTGGTTTATCCATAACTGGTATCTTAACTGGTCTTTATTTCTTCCTCCTTCGCAACCTAATCAGTATCTTTAATCACAGTACTGAATTAATAGTATATTATATAATGACGTGCAAAAGTTAGGCTTTATTACCGAGTGGGTCACGTTAGATCACGACCGGAGACTGTGATCTAAGACCCACGAGTTAATGAAGCTACTTATGTACAAGTAGTATACAATTATTTATCTGCGGTTTTTCGTTTTCTGCCGAATATTAGAAGAAAATAAATCTATAAATTCAATTAGGTCTATTAAATCAGTTATATCAGTCAAGAATTTTATTCTGTATCATTCATAACGTCTGCTGTATAGTTACTATGGTAATATTCGTTATAAATTGCTTCATAACTCGTTGCTAAGTAGAGTAAACATTGGTAATTTCGTGATAATTTCATAAAAATTTATTTAAAATGCAAATGTGTAAATATATCCCTATTCCGATTTTTTCACTTAAAAAGACGATAATTTGCTGTAAAAATCTGGAGACATAAAAGATTGGACACGTTCTTGAACAAGTGCCAAAAACCACTTTTACAACATAAGCTAAAAGGTTGCTTATTTCGTGATAACCTTGGTAATTTCGTGATATTACATTGCTAATTTCGTGAGAAGTAGAAGCATTGTTGAAAAATTCATTAAAGTCAAATGAAATTCTCATTTATTCTTACAAAACTTCAAGCATAGCAATTCCGTCTAATATTCATAGCAAGGAAACAGAAATACATATCAACACATACTGAGAATGAAATCAAAGTAAAAATTGAAATTGAAAACGGATCATCTTTGCCTTGAAAGGGTGAACACTTTTATTACGGACTTCACTATAGCCTATATTACTTAGGTAACTCCAAAAGTAATGCATAACATTTGTTTAAAAACTATAATCTTATCCTACAACTTTGTTATTTTCACAGAATGTAGATACATCCTTTAGGAACAAAATGCCACTTTTCCACATAATCCCCGTCCCTTTCAACTGCCTTACGTAACCTAGGAACGAGGGCCTGTAGACCAGCTCTGTAAAAGTCTGGACCAATACGTCTGAGCCACTCTTTAGCAGAGTGCACAAGAGAGTCATCTTCTAACCTCGTTCCGCGAAGAGATAGTAATCGAACGGTGCCAGTTCAGGACTGTAAGAGGGATTTGACTATAATTATTTATTTACTGTGCCACCTTTGCTTATCTTAAAAGTTAATAATTCACATTAACGTTTTCGATACAGTTGTATCATCTTCAGATGTAGAGTATTAAATGAACATTTATGTTGAAAAACCCTGCCTTATGGTATGGAACTTTTTGTGATGGTTTTCGGATCATGTTAGTGAGAATTGTTCTAACTTAACTTAGGTTGGTCTATGATACACTTGTTATATTAAGTTAAGATCACTTGCAGTGCATGTAGTACAATTAAAAGATTAAAAATATTTAAAAGTTATATAAAACTATAAATGTGATCAGAGAAATGTGAAACATTATAAAAACACTTTTAAAAACACTGTAAACATTTGTTAGCCAGTTTTTGACTTCGTTAGATGGAACTACTTAGTTGTTCTTGATATTTAACAACGATCTAAAACACAGTATCAATTTTATCACTAACATGTCCATATTATTAAATGTATATTGTTAAAGCATTTCATTAGGTGTGGTCGATAAATGTGAAAATCGTAGATATATGCTACTGGTACAAGATGGCACTCTGAGAGAGGAACATAGGTTAAGGGTGTTTGAGAATAAGGTGCTTAGGAAAATATTTGGGGCTAAGCGGGATGAAGTTACAGGAGAATGGAGAAAGTTACACAACACAGAACTGCACGCATTGTATTCTTCACCTGACATAATTAGGAACTTGAAATCCAGACGTTTGAGATGGGCAGGGCATGTAGCACGTATGGGCGAATCCAGAAATGCATATAGAGTGTTAGTTGGGAGACCGGAGGGAAAAAGACCTTTAGGGAGGCCGAGACGTAGATGGGAGGATAATATTAAAATGGATTTGAGGGAGGTGGGGTATGATGATAGAGACTGGATTAATCTTGCACAGGATAGGGACCGCTGGCGGGCTTATGTGAGGGCGGCAATGAACCTTCGGGTTCCTTAAAAGCCATTTGTAAGTAAGTAAGGTACAAGATGGATGTTGTCGAGTCCATGAGTTTAATACAGCAAAGCAAAGGTGGCACAGTAAATAAATAATTATAGTCAAATATTAACAGCTTATCGGCATATTACAACATGAAATTGTAAGAGGGATGTTTCAGTGTTGTCTATCCGAATTTTCTGATCTGGTCTGTGGTCTTGTGACTGACATATTAAGCCTGTGCTTTGTCGTGCAATAGCAAAACATACTGCTTCTCCCGATATCGTCGTACACGACTCAGTCGAGTTTGAATTTTCTTGAGAATTGCCACATCCGCGTCAGAATTAATGGTGGTTCCGTGTTGCATGATCTCCACAAGCAAGAGTCCTTCTGAATCGAAACACACGGTAGCCATAACTTTTCCTGCCGAAGGTGCACTTTTGAATTTATATTTCTTTGGTGAATTTGCATGATGCCACTCCATTGTCTGCCTCCCTCTCCGATCCAAAATGGTGGAGCCATGTTTCATCTTCTATCACAATTCTTGCAAGTAAGTCATCTAGCACTTATCATTAGCACTTAGCATGATAACAAATCAAACAGACGCTACACTGAACCCATTGCGTCCACTTTTTCTTTTTTGTTATCACATCTTATCTTCAGATGTCTAAAATTCGTATTGTAATACAATTTTTAAAGTAGTATAAAATGTATCGCTTAATGCTCAACAAAATTTCGCCTCAAACAGCTAAGATTTCTATCAGTAAAGCTAAGCCTATATGTCGACTACAGCCGTATCTAAAATTCCAAAAAAACATTTCCTAAAATTTCATCAAGATATATTAAATCATTGTACCAAATATCATATTCTTACATTAAGTAATAAGCCTGTAATGTAATTACAAACATCCACAAAATTTATACTCCTGAGAAATCGACGCTAACTTGTTCTCTCCAAACATAAAAGATCACTGAAGCAGCTGCAATAGTCACACGAAACATAACTGTATGTTTCTGGAAACCGGACTACATATGCAATCCCTTGGCGGAAATTTAAACCTCTTAACATCATTGGTTAGTTCGCGAAAGATCAAAGAGAAAGTATCACGAAATAACCACTGCCACGAAATTATCAATGTTTACCCTAGTAGTTCTTTATGCAACAAATGAATAATCTTCATGATTATGGCATGAGAGAATGTTTGTCGCACGAACGATAGTGAGTGTCATAATAGGATTATCCACGAGTTGGATACAACACTTTATGGCATCTTAACATTATAAATTATAGGAAATAAATTATGAAATAGGGATTCATAATCGACAATATCTTATATCGATTAGTTAGGTCTGGAATTGATACTGAATAAAGAGAAATGTATGATGTTCCAGGTTATCTTACAAATGATCCTTTATTTCGTTAATATAGTTTCTCTGAACCACAGAACTGTTTTATGTGGTGTTACAAAAGTGATACAAAATTGTTAAAGTTTGGAAATAAATTATACTTTACCTTCTCTTCTGTCCTGCATTTCATTTCTTCTTGCGTCGCGCGTACAAGCGGTAAGCAAGATAACAAGCGTTCCTGTATTGCGTCATAGCGAATACGTCATTACTTTTATTGGCACGCGTGCTATAACAAGGAGATTTTGCGCGAAATCGGATGTAGTAACAATTTCATTATAATACTAGGATGGCATTAAGTAACATAGCAACGTGTTTTTTATTTTATCTAATTATAAAGGCAAACTTTTGTAGTAAGAAAGTGTCATATAATGGCCTACATTTCCAAACTTAGTAGATAAAATATGTATTGTGGTTTAACAATTTCTTTCTTCAGAGATGTTGTACCAGTAGATTTCTGCAGTTTTAGAGATTAAAGACTAGAAATCTTGAATTATAACAATAATTTTTGTACAAGACTGCTCTTAATTTGTAATTATAACGGTCTTACTCTTTTTTTATTAATCATTTAAGGCCTATAAACTTTCTCAGAATTCTCTGTTAATTAGTTAGGTAATAAATTTATCATGACTTGATTGTAAAGTCTGTCGATGAGGTATTAATTTTATTTTCTTTCTTGTAGCCATAAATGGATGTTTCATGAAGTATGTCGTTGAGACATTAATTATATTTTCTTTCTTGTAGCCATAAAAGTAGTATTATTAATTTCGGGGGTTTTGCTTTGAGATATTTCAAACAAGGAAGATTAAGACAATTTTCCTCGCTTTTGCTTCCCTTTTTAGATCAAAATTGTTTTATATAAAATATTCATAGACTATTTTCTGAACGCCATTAATTTAATTCCCAATATGCTCAGTCAATTTTGGAGAGCAGTGTATTATGATAATAAATGTTCCCAAGAATTTTAGTTTTGTTATTCAAGTTTGGACAGATTTCAGCGGAACAAAAGTTTTCGTTATACAAAGGAACTTTACAATGTGATATTTCCACGAATCAAATTTCTGTACATTTAAAGGACAAAACTCAAATTCTTTCAATCAATATTGTTGTTATATACTGCTTTCTTAATGTGACTGAAAATATTGCGAATTAAATCAATGGCTTTCCCAAAACACGCTATGTAATGTTTAATATAAAACAATATTTGTCTCGAGAAGGAAACAAAAACGAGCAAAATTGATTTAAAATTTTTCGTTTGAGATATCTGGACAGTAACCCCCTGAAACGGTTAAGGGAGAAGTTCTATATGGCGTCCTTATTGAATTTAGTATTCCCAAGAAACTAGTTCGATTCATTATAATGTGTCTCAGTGAAATCAACAAGTGACACTGTATAATTATGTAGCCTAAATTTCAATTGGATGCTTTTCCAATTCGCTGCGGGCTAAAGCAAGGAAATGCACTATTATCTTTACTTTGTAATTTTGCTGCAGAATATGCAATTAGGAAAGTTCATGATAAATGAGAGGGTTTTGAATTGAACGGGTTGCATCAGCTGCTTGTCTATGCGGATGACGTGAATTTGTTAGGAGAAAATCCACACACTATTAGGAAAAACATGAAAATTTTACTTGAATTTGTTAAAAAGATAGGTTCGGATGTAAATGCGGGAGAGCCAAAGTATATGCAATTTATAGGAAATAGAAATATAAAAATATGAAATCTATCTTTTGAAGAGGTGGAAAAATTCAAATATTTTGGAGTAAAGATAAAAAGTATAAATGACACTCGGGAGAAAATTAAAGTGGAATAAATTTGAGAAATTCGTGTTGAATCTTTCGTACACTACTTTTAACATTTGAATACAAATAGTTGATTAAATGGCGATCTTACTCGTGTCAATTGTGCAAGCATGTGCGGCTTACCCAATTAACACGAGTAAGAACGCCATTTAATCAATTATGGAGAAATTCGGTTGAGAAGCTTTTGTCATCCAGTGTACTATCAAAAAAGCTGAAAGTTAGAATTTATAAAACAGTTATATTACCGGTTGTTGTGTATAGTTGTGAAACTTGGACTCTCACTTTGAGAGAGGAACAAATGTTAAGGATGTTTGAGGATAAAGTGCATAGGAAAATGTTTGGGGTTGAGAAGGATGAAACTACAGGAGAATGGAGAAAGTTACACAACGCAGATATGCACGCATTACATTCTTCCTATGACATTATTAGGAAAATTAAATCCAGACTTTTAAGATGGACAGGGCATGTAGCACGTATGAGCGAATCCAGAAATGCAAACATATAGAGAATTATTTGGGAGGCCGGAGGGAAAAATAATTTTAGGCAGGCCGAGACGTAGTTGGGAGGATAATATTAAAATGGATATGAAGACGGTGGGATATAATTTTAGAGGCTGGATTTGTCTTGCTCAGAATAGGGGCCGATGGCGGGCTTAAGTGAGGATGATAATGAATCTCCGGGTACCCTAAAAGCCATAAAAAAGTAACTGCCTCAAATAAGTGGCGTTACTTACGATTCAATTTGTGTGTGTGCGTGTGCGTCCGCCCGTGCGTGGGTGTATGTGTGGTACCTGGGGGTATTAATACCCAGCATGTTCTAAGACCCATACCTAGTCTTGCCATTAGTTATACACTTTTGCAAAAGTGAGCAACAGCTCTTAAGAACCATTTCTTCTTACATTTGAGTGAGGTATAAAAAATTAGATTCTCGTTCTTGTTTGTAGCTGACTGGTGGTAACAAGTTATGTGCGATTATTTCTGTTTTCATTATAAAATTTTGCAAAATTTAAGTTGATATTTAATCGTTTCACTGTGTGTTATTAATATAATATTAAATGCACGATATTGTGTAAACATTAGCAAGTTTGGGGCGACCGTGAAACTTTCGCTAATGAGCATATGAGCAATCCAGAAATTAAAATTGGCGCGTAGTAACAGAGCAGGTAAGAAGGCCCATGAAATAAATACGTGGAAACGACCACAAGTTCATAGAAGTCTCTGAACTATAAAGTTCAAATTCTGAAGCACAATCTTTTTTGCAAGAAATGAAACAAACGAAAGATTGACAATTCCTAATACAAGAATGAGCATTGGATGAAACATCAACTTCAGGATTTGTAAACATCCAGGGGACGCGGATGTGTTCTGTCTGCGAAGGCAATTGTTGTAGATATACATGTGAGTATCTCTTGTGAATGTTGGGTGCACAATGAATGTGTAGGTTTCACCGAGGAAAAAACTTAAGACTTTGTATGCCCAAATTTTGTTCAATACATATATATTTTTTTGTGGGCCTTATTATCTGTCACAGCAGGATATAAGGCACAGTGACGTGATGTTAGTTTTCATTGCTCACAGCATTTATGTGTCTGTTTGAATATTTATTTGAAGTAAAATATTATAGGATAACTATATATGTATGCTATTTCATTATTTAAAAATTGCTAAACGTCTCCATTTCAAAGAAAGAACGTTTTATTCCTTAGGTGGGCCTTATTACCCCCGGTTAACATATATATATATATATATATATATATATATATATATATATATATATATTTTTTTTTTCATGCATGATCTGCAAATTGGTGGGTAAGTGTGTGCATGTGTAATACTTTGGATTGTAAAGGTTAAGGGTTGACGTACTCGAAGAAGTTCTTCTTATTCAAATTGAATATAGACCTAAATTAAAACAAGATTGCGAAAACACTCAATTTAATTTCTAATTCTGTTATTATGATTATTATTATGATTATTATTAGTAGTAGTAGTAGTAGTAGTAGTAGTAGTAGTAGTAGTAGTAGTAGTACTAGTAGTAGTAGTAGTAGTAGTAGTAGTACTAGTAGTAGTAGTAGTAGTACTAGTAGTAGTAGTAGTAGTAGTAGTAGTAGTAGTAGTACTAGTAGTAGTAGTAGTAGTACTAGTAGTAGTAGTAGTAGTAGTAGTACTAGTAGTAGTAGTAGTAGTACTAGTAGTAGTAGTAGTAGTAGTAGTACTAGTAGTAGTAGTAGTAGTAGTAGTAGTAGTAGTAGTAGTAGTAGTACTAGTAGTAGTAGTAGTAGTACTAGTAGTAGTAGTACTAGTAGTAGTAGTAGTAGTAGTAGTAGTACTAGTAGTAGTAGTAGTAGTAGTAGTACTAGTAGTAGTAGTAGTAGTACTAGTAGTAGTAGTAGTAGTAGTAGTACTAGTAGTAGTAGTAGTAGTACTAGTAGTAGTAGTAGTAGTAGTAGTAGTAGTAGTAGTAGTAGTACTAGTAGTACTAGTAGTAGTAGTAGTACTAGTAGTAGTAGTAGTAGTAGTAGTAGTAGTAGTACTAGTAGTAGTAGTAGTAGTAGTAGTACTAGTAGTAGTAGTAGTAGTAGTACTAGTAGTAGTAGTACTAGTAGTAGTAGTACTAGTAGTAGTAGTAGTAGTAGTAGTAGTAGTAGTAGTAGTACTAGTAGTAGTAGTACTAGTAGTAGTACTAGTAGTAGTAGTAGTAGTAGTACTAGTAGTAGTACTAGTAGTAGTAGTAGTAGTAGTAGTAGTAGTACTAGTAGTAGTAGTACTAGTAGTAGTAGTAGTAGTAGTAGTAGTAGTAGTAGTAGTACTAGTAGTAGTACTAGTAGTAGTAGTAGTACTAGTAGTAGTACTAGTAGTAGTAGTAGTAGTAGTAGTACTAGTAGTAGTAGTAGTAGTAGTACTAGTAGTAGTAGTAGTAGTAGTAGTAGTAGTAGTACTAGTAGTAGTAGTAGTACTAGTAGTAGTAGTAGTAGTAGTAGTAGTAGTAGTAGTACTAGTAGTAGTAGTAGTAGTACTAGTAGTAGTAGTAGTAGTAGTAGTACTAGTAGTAGTAGTAGTAGTAGTAGTACTAGTAGTAGTAGTAGTAGTAGTAATCTTAGTAATATTATTAGTAGCAGCAGCAGCAGCTGCTGCAGCAGTTCGAAACTTCAAATCTAAATTCTAAATGAGACAATTACTTTTCTTTTGACTAATGAAGAAGGATTTGGGTGCTAAACGGTGTATAATGAAGGAAAGGAGAGAAAAATCGGAATGAAATGTACCACATTACTCAGCGTTATGTCTTTACCATTGAACATTCATCTTTATTATAGTTCAACGCTTAAACGTATAACATTTACATTTGTCTTCGTAACAATATGCCATTTGGCCGGCTTTACATCGAGCTTCGCATACATCCATATCGCATGCTGAAACAGGAAAAGAATATGGTTTATTTTATGCATAGTATGTAAGATCGTCGCTAATAATGGGAACTTTACTGTATTAATGACTATCCAGAAATAACAATAGATGCCTAGTCTTCTCTCTCTTCTTCACACAAATTATTATAATTTCTTAGAAAACTACCTACTAAAAGACCTGATACTTAATTTGTCTAATATTTGACTCAGAAGCGAACCTTAGCAAATGCTTCGCATTTTCCATTATTTCTGTAAGCCTTTATAAAATGGACAAGATTTTTATCTTAGAATTTGTCCATTCGTCTCATGCATCAGTTGTCAAACTTGAGAATTGTTCGTAATTTAAGAAACATTTCATTAACTTAGAAAGCATGATGGCATATTCAGATTGTCAATTTCTATAAATGAATACAATATAATATTTTATTACTAAATGACAAATCAATGTAAAATAATGACTTATTTTATAGTCATTAAGTTTATATACATGAATTACAAAATTGCGAACGTTTTCGCCTATTCAGGCATCCTCAGGCAGAGTTATACAATATCTCAATGTCATATACGTAGCTATTGGTGGTGAGTACTATTTGAATTAATGATGTACAAGTCATCTCCATTAATAGAATGTAATATTACAGGTAGTAAACTTAATAATGTTAAAAATGTTAAAACCATTTAGTAATTAAACTTCATAATATGTGGAAATCTTGTTCAGTTCAATGAGTGGTGAATATCTGAAATGTATAAAAAAATATAATAGAAATGGGATTATCAAATGTAAATTGTAATCGAATTGGATATTTCAAAGTACTCACGTCGATTTAAAATGTGACATAGTTAGCAACTGTATCGATTACTATAACATCCTGTGTTTAATGTAAATTATCTGTAATGAAATATTAATTAATATAAATTCTAGTAAAATTTTGAAAAATTAATTGGAGGGTTAAATTATGGAGATACTTACGTAATGGTGAGACGACCTGCTGCTATTAGGACTGTAACTGGTATGACGTGGGGGAAGTGTATATTCGTGTAAACAACTACGCGGAAGGATACTGCGTGGTGACGGGGTTAGAGGTTGTACAGGGGATTTCGGTTTTTGGTTAAATTTTCATTAAGAATGCTGTTCTCTATTTGAATCTGTTTAGCAATGTAATATTCTTCTGCAGAATTTATCAATTTAGTTTCTATTCCTGATTTTAATATTTGTAAGGTTTCATTTGCTGGGCCTAATTCATGTCCAGTATCTATTAGATGAGATGCATATGTAGATTTCTTACGATTATGTTTGAAGTCAGAAATGTGCTCATTGTATCTAATTTTGAAATTTCTTTTGGTTTGTCCTATATATTTTTCTTTACATGTAAAACATTCCAATCTGTAAATACCATTATTGTGGTATTTCATTAAGCAATTTGAGAAACATCTGAATTTCAGCAACTCTTTAAGGGAGTTTTGATGCTATTACTTTGTCGTTGATGTATTACAATGCACAAAATTCCCTTACGTCCCTCCAAATAAAATTTCGGGTTTCAGCACTTGTTAGGGAACCGTATAGATTTAGCATAGGCATCAAAAGTGTAGAATATTATTCCAATTCACAGGAATAGAAGTGAAATTTATGCACTGTGAAAAGGTCACAAGAGTATACAGGCACTGGAAATTAACGTATTTTCTATAAACAGTGAAATATGTAAATTTTCCTCATGAGAGAATGGAGAAATTCTAGAATAATTAACTTTTTAATCCGCCTAAACAAATTAGGCCTATGCAAACATATAAAAATAGGACACTACAACATATTTCAAGAATTAAAGGCAAAACAATCCAAATCCACGAGGATATTTAAAATAACTAATGGACCATGTAGAAAGCTATTGCCTGCAGCATATTTCAAGACTGAAAGACAATTTAAGCCAAACTGTAATGTAGAGTAACAGCAAGGGAAGGAAGACAACCAATAAGATCTTTGTAATGAGTACTGGACTTTGACGAAAGATATTAACTACATTTTCACGAATGAATGACATCGAGTTCCGAAACCAACGTTAAATTACAGATGAAGAACAAACCAGGAACAATTTTTAAACGAGTACTGGGAAATGTCGAATGCTGTTGGCTACAACATGTTTCAACAATGAACGACATGGGAGTTCCAAAATGAATGTGGAATTACAGACCAAGAAGAAGCAAAAGACCAAGAAGACCTTTAAAACATTAGAGGATAATGTCCAAAGCTATTGGCCGGAACATGGTTCAAGAATAAATTATATCGGAGTTCCAAAATGAATGTTGAATTACAGCTGAAGAGGAAGCAAACGACCAGAAAGACCTTTAAAACGACTACTGGAAAATGTCGAACGCTGTTGGCTGCAACATGTTTCAAGAGTGAACGACATTAGAATTCCAAAATGAATGTTGAGTTACAGATGAAGAAGAAGCAAACGATCAGGAAGACTTTTAAAACAAGTAGGGCCTACTGGGCAATGTCGAAATCTTTTTACTACAAAATGTATCAAGAATGAATGACAATAGAATCCCACAATTAATGTTGAATAACAGACAAAGAGGAAGAAGATTGCAATGAAGACCTTTGAAACGGCTAGTGGAGAATGTCTGCTAAGATCTTCACCAAGAAATATTTTGTACTGCCCAGGGTGAAATCTTTCGCCGTGTCGACATTATCGCCATTGAATAATAAGGTGTCTGAGAGACCCTTCGCAAGTAACGGCACTTCACGAAGGTTAGGTGAATATCGTAGCTTCATTCCACACCGATACTGAGATGTCAGATTGATTGATTTAAATCCCAGTTTATTCGGGAAGTTATTGTCTCGGAATTGTTCACGTTGCAAATGTTATGTCGTTATCTTGTCATAAGAATTCACAAATAGTTCTGATTACTATAATGTTTTATTATAGGGAATTTTCAGAGTAAATTATATTTGTTTTATAACGCGATCCTTACTACCTGATATCTTTACGACAGTGGTATTTAGTCAGCGCTCCGCGGCGCCTCGAACAACCACGATGGATCGGTTGGAGCGGCGTGGATTTTTTTTTTCGTAGTTAGTGGTAAAGATGATGGTTGTGGGTAATTTCATTTTTGGTGTTGGTCAACCTGCGTGACCTAGGAGGAATTCCACTTTAGATGTTGGTCAGCCTACTTAAGTATCCATAACCTCGAAGCCGAACTATCGCATTGTTACGCTTAGCAGTTGGAGTGATTGTTATATTTTCAACAAGTTCTATTATATTGTGACTTTGTTATGAAGTTAATAATTTATGGAGAAGTTTTCAAATTTGAAAGTGGTAGTAAAAGATGTGAGGAGTGTAGCTGCGAGTATATTGAATAAGCAGTCGTGGACAGCCGATAAGGCGTGGTCCTCCAGCTTGGGGGTTGGGCGAAGGGCTAACAACCCATCACCGTAAAAAACAGCTTGTTACGAATCCCTACAATAAGCCTCAGAATAGGACTGATTCTCTGGCACGACCACAGCAAAGGAATAAGGTTTTGAGATTTGGCACTTGGAACGTAACTAGTCTTTATAAACAGGAGGGGTAACATTAGTAGCAAAAGAACTAGCTAGATATAGAATAGACTTTGTGGGAGTACAAGAGGTTAGGTTAGATGGGAATGGCATGTCACAAATAGGAGATTACTTGTTGTATTATGGGGAAGGAAACAATAATCACCTATTAGGAACAGGATTCTTTGTTCATAAAAGAATAAAATCAGCAGTAAAAAAGGTCGAATTTATCAGTGACAGGTTATCATATTTAGTACTTAAGGGTAGATGGTGCGACATCATAGTTATAAATGCTCACGCCCCTACAGAAGAGAAAGACGACCATATAAAGGACAGCTTTTATGAGGAATTGGAACATACTTTTGATCAGTTCCCTAGATATCACATGAAAATTTTATTGGGGGATTTCAACGGTAAAGTAGGACGGGAGGATATTTTTAGACCAACTATTAGAAAAGAGAGCCTACACGCAATTAGTAGCGACAATGGATTTAGATTAGTCAACTTTGCCACATCGAAAAATTTAATTGTCAAAAGTACAACATTCCCCATAAGGATATACATAAATATACTTGGACTTCTCCAGATGGATTGACACACAACCAAATAGATCACATTTGATAGATAAACGGAGACATACTAGTTTAGTAGTTATTCGAACTTTCAGGGGTGCAGACTGTAATTCTGACCATTATTTGGTGATTGGAGAATTAAGAGAAAGATTATCAGTAGCCAAGCGAGTAGAGCAACAAGTTAATATTACTAAATTCAATATTTTGAAATTAAAGGACGAGGCAGCTAAACAGAATTATCAGGTCGAAATTTCGAATAGGTTTGCCACTTTAGAAAGTTCCGACGAAGTTGAGAAAGAATTAGATGTTAATAGCGTGTGGGAAAATATCAGAGATAGTATCAAAATTGCAGCTGAGCAGAGCATAGGTTATTATGAAACTAAGAAAAAGAAACCGTGGTTTGATGAAGATTGTTGCATGGTAGTAGAAAGAAGGAAACAGGCAAAATTGAAATTCTTACAGGATCCAATTGAGGAGAAGAGAGATAATTATTTCAATGAAAGACGGGAAGCAAGTCGTACACTTAGGAATAAAAAGAGAGATTACTTGAAGGAAAAACTGAATGAGGTAGAAACAAATAGTAAGAATAAAAACATTCGAGATTTATATAAGGGTATAAAGGATTTAAGAACGGATATCAGCCAAGGGTAAACGTGATTAAGGATGAGAATGGTGACTTGCTTGCAGACTCTCCATCAATCCTAAACAGATGGAAAAACTATTTTGCGCAACTACTAAATGTACATAGGCCAAATAGAAATGATCGGGACGAATTTGAAATACAAACTGCTGAGCCATTTATACCCGAACCCACACTTTATGAAGTCGAAGTTGCGATAGAAAATCTGAAAAAGTACAAGTCTCCAGGTATCGATCAAATTACAGCAGAATTAATACAAGAGGGTGGAAGTGCATTATATAGCGAAATTTATAAACTTGTACTTTCTATTTGGGAAAAGGAAATTGTACCAGAACAATGGAAGGAGTCCATAATTGTACCTATTTTTAAAAAGGGGGACAAAACCAACTGTGGTAACTTTCGAGGAATATCACTTTTGTTGACGTCGTACAAAATTTTGTCCAATATTCTTTTGAGAAGATTAACTCCGTACGTAGATGAAATTATTGGGGATCATCAGTGCGGTTTTCGGCGTAATAGATCGACTATTGATCAGATTTTTTGTATTCGACAGATA
Organism: Periplaneta americana; assembly: GCF_040183065.1. Lineage (NCBI taxonomy): Eukaryota > Metazoa > Arthropoda > Insecta > Blattodea > Blattidae > Periplaneta > Periplaneta americana. Next base: position 84,997,208 of record NC_091129.1, on the reverse strand, counting down.
ATGGAGAAAAAATGGGAGTATAAAAGTACAGTACATCAGTTATTCATAGATTTCGAAAAGGCATATGACTCGGTTAAGAGGGAAGTATTATATGATATTCTTATTGAATTTGGTATTCCCAAGAAACTAGTTCGATTAATTAAAATGTGTCTCAGTGAAACATACAGCAGAGTCCGTATAGGTCAGTTTCTATCTGATCCTTTTCCAATTCACTGCGGGCTAAAGCAGGGAGTTGCACTATCACCTTTAAGTTCAGGATAACAGGCAGGGTTTGGAATTGAACGGGTTACATCAGCTTCTTGTCTATGCAGATGACGTGAATATGTTAGGAGAAAATACACAAACGATTAGGGAAAACACGGAAATTTTACTTGAAGCAAGTAAAGCGATCGGTTTGGAAGTAAATCCCGAAAAGACAAAGTATATTATTATGTCTCGTGACCAGAATATTGTACGAAATGGAAATATAAAAATTGGAGATTTATCCTTCAAAGAGGTGGAAAAATTCAAATATCTTGGAGCAACAGTAACAAATATAAATGACACTCGGGATGAAATTAAACGCAGAATAAATATGGGAAATGCGTGTTATTATTCGGTTGAGAAGTTCTTATCATCCAGTCTGCTGTCCCAAAATCTGAAAGTTACAATTTATAAAACAGTTATATTACCAGTTGTTCTTTATGGTTGTGAAACTTGGACTCTCACTCTCAGAGAGCAACATAGGTTAAGGGTGTTTGAGAATAAGGTGCTTAGGAAAATATTTGGGGCTAAGCAGGATGAAGTTACAGGAGAATGGAGAAAGTTACACAACACAGAACTGCACGCATTGTATTCTTCACCTGACATAATTAGGAACTTAAAATCCAGACGTTTGAGATGGGCAGGGCATGTAGCACGTATGGGCGAATCCAGAAAAGCATATAGAGTGTTAGTTGGGGAAAAAGACCTTTGGGGAGGCCTAGACGTAGATGGGAGGATAATATTAAAATGGATTAGAGGTAGTTGGGGTATGATGATAGAGACTGGATTAATCTTGCACAGAACAGGGACCGATGGCGGGCTTATGTGAGGGCGGCAATGAACCTTCGGGTTCCTTAAAAGCCATTTGTAAGTAAGTAAGTAAAAGATGTGAAATTTTTCAGCACAAGTAAAGCGATAATGACAATAGAAAATACTACGATCAGATTTCACGTGTACTTTTGTGAACAATGAAGCGTGTCCATATTGTTTGTATTAGAAAGTAGACTTTGTATGTTATCTAGCAAATTGAAGCGCCATTTAGAAAGTGTTTATAATAATTACATGATCAAAGTGAGAGTATATTTCTCCAGAAAACTGAGTCAAATGAAAGAACACGAAATAGCATCTTCTAAGCAGATAACAGAATCATGCTCTTTTAGCTTTCTAGAATTAGCTTACGGTGTAGCAAAATGTAAGGAAGCTCATACGAATGCAGAAGACCTAATTCTACCGTGTGCCATAGACATGGTGTCCACTATGCTTGGAGATTCCATGGCGAAACAGCTTTTACCCATTTCTTTGTCCAGCACTAGAATCAGTAGTCGAATTCAAGATTTAGAAGAAGAAGTTGTATAAAAAATGAGAAGTGATTTTGGTTTGCAGCTTGATGGTGCCAACAGAGATGCTTATTTAATTTGTTATGTGCGATATGTTAATGAAAAATGTAAAGAAATAGTGGAAGATCTTTTTTTAAAGAAATAAATCCATATACGACAGACAAAAATTTGTTTGAAATTATGGACAATTTCATGACAGAAAATAAAGTGGACTGAGCTGATTGTGTTGGTGCATGCCCCGATGGTGGCTTTGCACGTCGGAACGTTATAGTTGCATGCAAGCACTTATCTGAGGAAAAGCTCCTGATGCTCTTTGGACCCATTATTTTGTTATGTACTATATGTGTTATTTTAATTTTTCACAGATTATTCAATATTATTAAATTATCTTCAAAATTGCATTTTAAAAAGCCTTTCCAAACTTCCCTTAGAAAACGTCGCTAGTTGTTACAAGATCTCCTAGAGGGGAGCCGTGGAAGCTATATTGTTCGTCATGGAAGTCACGGACTCAAAATGGTTGAAAACCACTGCCTTATATCATTACCGTGAAACGTCAATTGCTAATAACGTTTTTCAGTACTGTCTCTCTATGTGTATGTTTCATGCAGTTAAATCATTGCATGATTTGTTAATACACGGGGCAACGTCGTATCACAGCTGTGAGGGGATGGTTTCCTGATGCGAGTTTACGCTTGCGCGTTGATTCGAATCCTTTTCGTTCTAATTATGTGGTCGGCCTTATGGGAGATATTACGCAAAGGTAATGTGGAAATCAGGTACTGTAACATGAATATTCGGTCCTATCTCGTCAAAATATCATGATGCTATCACCAATTCTGTCTGTGCTATGTAAAGTTGAAGATAATGTAGACATTAAACAACCAACTTAAGAATATATCTTATACGAAATAATTTTATTTAGGGGACTTGCCTCCAGAGCATAAATGAAGTACTTGACAAAAATTAAAATGAAACAACTTCAAGATCCTTTACTTAAATTTGTTTAAATTAAATCTTATGTATTATGAAGTTTTATTCATGTTAGTAATTATTTTTTCATATTTCAATTTATATTATATTTCGTAAATACTTAATATTGCTTGAAATTTGGTGTTGCTCATAAACAGTGTTTTGTCCACACCTGTGGAGTAACGGTCAGCGCGTCTGGTCGCGAAACCAGGTGGCCCGGGTTCGAATCCCGGTCGGGGCAAGTTACCTGCTTGAGGTTTTTTCCGGGGTTTTGCCTCAACCCAATACGAGCAAATGCTGGGTAACTTTCAGTGCTGGGTACCCGGACTCATTTCACCGGCATTATCACCTTCATATCATTCAGACGCTAAATAACCTAAATGTTGATACAGCGTCGTAAAATAACCCAATAAAAAATAAAATAAACGGTGTTTTCTGAGAATTTTTCATTATTCATCCGAGAATCCAAACGTGCACGTTTATATATGAATTAACGTTTGAAATGAAACCGGCAACGGAAAATGTAAACAAGTAAAAATATATTTGTGTTAGTTTTCGGGATACGAAACAACTATCGGTACAAATGGAGACGAACTTTTTCAAGTGAATGTAAATGATATACATACGATTATTGAAATAGAATGGACAGGCATACGTTAGGAAAGCAATGGGAGACCTGTCAAAATAATACCGAATTACATAACCAGGAGACAACGATATATCGGACGCTCTGCGATCACAACGAATGATGAATTCTCTCCTGATGATACCAAATAGAAGAAATGAAAAACACAGTGAACCCTGTGAAACTAAGTAAAAACAAAAAACTATATCTTAAAGACATTACTAAAAAGTTAAATCCTTGGAGTAAGATTTAGCTAAGAAGAACATTCGAAAGAAATCAAAATTATAAAGGCACAAACAAGTGGAGTTAATGGTGTTTGAAAAGATAAATTTCCTACAAAAGCAATACCTTGAAAATCCTTGAATGCCATAAAGGCACACATAAATGAGCTTTAAATAAGGCTTATGTCAATATATGTAAAGTCTAACACGGAGGAAATTTAAAAATGTGTTAGTATTTTTTTTTATTTTTATGCTTATCTTTCCTATTTAACATAAATAGACTGAAAACTTACCTTCCGTGACTGAAATTTGGGCTGCAAACAACTGAAACAAGAAAAGAGCGTAAGCCTGGTTAATATTTATTAACATATGAATCCTACTTAAGGAACTAAAGTTACATAATCAGGAAACGATTGACGATTCCTTACAATTTATTTCTGAAAGCAATTGAGAAATCTCACACTTAAAATATTTTGTTGTAAGCTCTGTGTGATGTAGCTAGACATTTTCAAAATGAATCCCATCCTGTGAAGCTGAGCGGAATTTGAAATGACGGGTATCGTAATAGAACATAACATAACAAACTTACGGTTAAATGCCTAAGAGGTAGGCTATTGTTTCGTAAAAATAGGAAATTATTGAATAGGTAGTTGTGGCTTGTCAATCGACAAACTGAATATTGCTAGATCACTGATCTGATCATTGAATTAAATACATTTTCAAGATGAGCCTGACTACATCCCAACAATATTCAATTACCTTACGTGGTTAAATATAAAAGACACTTAATTGAATTTTTTATTATTAAACTTCTGAGATATTGTAACTGAAAACTGAATATTCAAGGGAATCTAGGACCAAGTTTTGAAACTCTTACAATTTTAATTTTATTTATTTAATGTTTTTAACTCTTTGTTAGATGCATTTCAGGACTGTCAACCTGATATCGCACTCGGCGAAAATTCTATTGCGAATACTGAATCGACGTTTATATTCTAAGATGGAAAGGCAGTTGGAAGAAGAGCAGTTTGGCTTCAGGAAAGGAAAAGTACGAGGGATACAATTGGACTACAACAAACAATCGGCGAAATATGTCTAGAGAAGGAGAAAGAGTCCGCACCTATGGAGTAGCGGTTAGCGCGTCTGGCCGCCACATCAGGTGGCACGTGTTCGAATCCCGGTCGGTACAAGATACCTGGTTGAGGTTTTATATGTGGTTTTCCCTCATCCCAATATGAGCAAATGCTAGGTAACTGTCAGTGCTGCACACCACACTCATTTCACCGGCATTATCACGTTCATTTCATTCGGACGCTAAATAACCTGAGATATTGATACAGCGTCGTAAAATAACCTACCCAAAAAAGAAAAGAAAGAAGTGGGGACCTCGGAAAGGCTTTCGACAGAGTGGATTGGAACAAACTGATGGACATCCTGCCCAAAATATGTATGGATTGCAAAGACAGGAGACTGTTATGTAATCTTTATATGAAACAACGAGTCAAAGTCAGGATAGGAGAAGATATATCTCAAGGAAGTGAAACAAACAGAGGAGTCCTTTATCACCAACTCTGTTCAATATCTATGCCTACTTGAAAGATTTGGTGAAGAACTGTTGTCAGAAATGGAAGGGATGATAGAAGGTGGAAGAAGAACAAAGTGCATATGATTTTTCTATGATATGGTGTTGTTAGCAGAAGAGGACCTGATACTAAGGGATACGCTACTGGAGCTAAATCACAGCTATGAGCAGTATGGGATGAAGATAAATGCAAACAAGAAGAAGACTATTGTTGTCGGCAGAAAGCTAAAGAATGTAAACATGCGAATTCTAAATGAGGCAGTAGAGCAAGTGAACAGCTTCAAATACTTGGGGTGTACTATAAACAGTAACATGAGCTGCTGCCAGGAAGTCAAAAGGAAGTAACCAAATGCAAAAAAAAGCTTTTAATGGAACACGAAGCATCTTCCGCGGATCTCTGGAAAAAGAACTAAGAAAGATACTAGTGAAGTTCTTCGTGTGGAGTATGGCATTGTATGGAGATGAAACATGGATATTACGACGAAGTGAATAGAAGCCACTAGAAGCATTTTAAATGTGGATATGAAGAAAAATGGAGGATGTCAAATGGTAATACAGAATAAGAAATGAAGTTGTGTTGAAAAGAATGGGAGAAGAAAGAATGACGCTGAAATAGATCAGGAACAGAAAAATACATTGGTTGGGTCACTGACTGAGAAGAAACTACCCACTGAAGAATGCATTGAAAAGAATGATGAACGGGAGAAGAGTTCGGTGCAGAAGAAGATACCAGATAATAGACGACACTAAGATATGCGGACACAATGAGGAAGGCAGAAAATAGGAAAGCATGGAAAATGGTCGGTTTCGGTGAGAGACGTGCCCGTGAGCAGAACACTTCCGTATGTATGTACAGTGTGTTAGGGGACTTAAGTTTAAGCTGTGTACAAATTTTCTGCTCAATCGGACTGCTAGTTTCGAAGTTAATTTTATTCTAATAATGCAAATCACAGATTATAATAAAATATTCCACTCGCATTACATTTATTTTAATCAAGTTCATAAATTCTTCCTAAGGACCTTGGTTCACTGGTGGTATTTCAATGTTGAGAAATTCACGATATTTAGATAACTTTTGGCATAATACATTTATGAATGTCAGACATTTATTTATTCAACTTTTTTATTTACATACTATTTATTAGCTCTTTATTTTCAAGATACGTACGATATCCCAACGCTAGATTTCAGGTAATATGCAAGGACAAGTACGAATATTTTCATTGAATTTTGGTAGAGAGTACAAATTCATGGAGTATTTTGAAGATCTATAAGTATAGTTTCTATAAAAAAGCAACATTTGTGAAATAGGATGCAATGCTAACTTATGGAACAGACCTATATGAAAATCGCTTCAGCAACGCAAAAGGAAACGGAGACATAATAAATTTCTTACTGTCAACTTCCAAAGTGCCAAAGGAATATTTTCGTCCAAAAAAAAAAAAAAACCTTGATTTCCGATCATATTTTTGTAAAAACTAAGTCCTAGTATGTCTTAATTCGAAATGAAATTTGGGTGTTTTTGCGAGGAATATACGATAATCTAAAGTTATTACCATCATCACGAAGATCCCGATGAAAAAAGTGAAATACGTAGTCACCGACATTTTGGAGTGATCTCTTCAGGTGTTTCTGAAAAAGAGGACAAAGAGTTCCCTTAATATTTTAACTCATTACTTTATATACATACATACAGTTTTATTTCTGAAGTCTGATTAGTGTAATATGTATCTAGTCATCGATGTATGCAATGGAGGGAGAAATGAACTGGCCTATCTACCCCATTATTTTCTGGCCTAGTTGCCTCATAATTAATGTGTTGTTCGTGTCATTTTTGGGTTCTAAACCTGTGTTCGGACATATAACTAAACAACAAACAACAACACTTTTATTTAGAACTCAAAGAACAGAAAGTTCAATACAATCTATTCCTATTTATTTTGAATTTCTAAAGCTGCAGGCATAGTCTCTAGTGAAGGAGAAATTTACAATGCTGGAATAAAATCAGCCTAAATTAAACCAAAAAGTTTCTTTTTAATATATTCCAAAGAAAACCTAAGAAAATTACAACAAGAATCAAAGATTTTAGCTTAGTAAATGTCGTCGTAACGTGCCAATCATACCATCACAGAGGAATATGGGTATCAGCTATTTCGCAAAGAGCAAGTCTTGAATGCAATAACTGCCTAACGGTGTAAGACATAGCAGACAGAGAATCTCAGAACATTATTTCATGTGAATATCTTCTACGTATGCAAATATATGTATTAATATCAGAAACACGAACTCGTTTTGGCTAAAAATGTGTTTCTTCGGTTTCTGAAATATTCTATTGATTTTTGAGAAAAATTAAATATTTGGTTTAATATTTATTTAATACATTCGTTTCGTGTGTTTCTTCTTAAATCATTGTTATGTTCTTTCTATTGTTTGATTAATTTTTATGCTACATTAGACTTAGCGCGCACTATCGACTCCAAATTGCATTGACTGTTACACTTTTACTACGTCATATTTACTTTTGACGAAGTAAAACTGTACAAAAGGGCGTGTTTCAACCAATCATGTTTGTTTATCGCTACAATTTTATCACTTCTCTAGCATTTGTTTCTTTTTATCACTTTCCTAGTATTTGGTTCTTTTTTTGCCAACATTTAAAAATGCAAATTCATTACGGTACTAGAGAACATGCTTTGTGGATAATCAACTGAAAATGACGGCTCCATTCAAACGTTTTGGTGAAGGTAATATGAGTGAAATAGAATTTTAGTAACTCAATTTTTTATTACATTAGAATACTTTATTTCTTCTACTCTTTATATAGGCTACTTTCTTCTAATCATAGAATAGTAAATTGAATCCCAATCGAGTTTTGATTTTCTCTAGATAAATCAAAACTTCTAATGAAATTACAGTTGATAAAAATAATGCAATTGAAATGGCGCACACTTGGTATTATTAAAAGCAAATCACAAAGGATTTTGTAGAAGAAGCATGCAATATCACTATGATCTTTCGTAATAGATAAAGACTACTTAAAAAGAATTATTTTTTATGCATCAAATTACAAGCTCGAGATTTTTGAATGAACATTTTTATAAGCTGTTCAATAGTTCGAGGGAAAAGGATAGTACATATTTTAATTATTTTCGAGTGGATAAAGACGGGTTCGATAATAGGTTATCTTATTATTTGGGCGTACAGTAACTCATTAAGACACTAGATAGGGATTGGCCGTTTCTCCTGAAGGAAGTTAGGTATAACACTGAGGCAAGGAAGAAAAATATAATATGCGTAATCAAATAATATACTATTTACTACAAATAATGACAATATGCAATTGAAAATGTTAACGGAGAAGGAATTTAGAGCCTATATATGTATATATGTGTGGTAAATTATGAAATTAAAAAAAAAAATTGTAAAAGCTATTTAAACTAGAATAACTCTTCTCGGATTCTCACCTGGCTGAGAACCCGAGAAGAGTTATTCTATATCCCTTCGTCACTGAAGAAGATGGCAGAGCTAGCCTCCAACTCACCTGGCTGAGAACCCGAGAAGAGTTATTCTATATCAAACGCCGGGAAAGCCTCAAGTCATACAATTTAAGAGTACCATTCTTATGAAATGATTTGTTTAAGAAAATAATAATGAATCCTGCATAAAGAAACAAATAGTTATATAGGGGAGACTGTTGTACTTTCAGCATAGTGTGCCTTTGAACAATTTTTTTTTTTTTTAATTTTTGCTGCTACCTAGAGGACTCAAACGTAAGTAGATTATAGAGAAATCTGCTTAGTAGCTCTGGTCGTATTTTCGGTTTGATTTATTGCAAGGTGCGAATTCTGTGGACGAAACAATTTTTTTATTACCAAATCTAAATATTTCGTTCATTGATGTTTTCATTTGTGTCGATCAATCAAGTACAGTGTGTTTCCTATCATCTACTGAGTAATATCATACTTTAATTTCAATTTTTATTCGATTCTCTAGTTTTGGTAGCCATATTTGTTTAAACGTGCACCCTCTTGTACCTTCGAACATGGTTCGAAGTTACACGACACTATCGGTTTTTGTTTTTCTTTTATTTGAAGATCATGTCACGAAGTAAGTCTGGAGTTAAGAGGCCCCCAATTGATTCGGATGGCTTGAAAAAAGCTGTTGAAGCAGTTATTGCTTCTCCAGGAAACAATATCTCAATCAGAGAAGCCTGCTCTGGTTTCTGATGGCAGATACATTTTAAATAAGTTTGTCAGTTTTTACAGATATACTTCCACTTATATTCCATCTGTTGTATCTTCGAACACATTACATATCCCTTCATTTATTTCTTTTTTATCCTTAATAGAGCTGTTAAACACGAACATATGTACAGGAATTTGTAAAGGAATTTTCAATAATTACTTCAATCATTCTTTTATTTAAAAATTTAATTTCCCAAAATTAAAAAAAGAAATAAAGATGAATGTGTTTCAAGGTGCAACAGTCTCCCCTATGGTCTATTACGAAACAAATTCTTTACAAGTCTGATCACCAAATTAAAAACGGCATATTGATATCTACTATCCTCTGCAGGTTTCATATACCAATCAACAATTATACAATTCAGTTTTTAAACTGCTACAATGTTTAATAAACTACAGTAAATTTACTTTAGGGAAGTACATGCATTTTACCGTCATGATGTTGGTTGCTATATTAGTGCTTTCTCATTTTGTTCTAAAAATTCCTAGTCCTGTGTACTTTCTGCGACTACCTTATATAATTGCTACAGCGATGTCTATACGCAGGTTAATTACGTCTTTCAGTGTATATTTTATTAATTTTTTGGCGTCATCCAAGAATTTGTTATGCAAGTTCAGAAGGGATGGTGTGAAATTGATACTTTAAGGAAGGTCAGATGGAAGTATTTAAAACACAAGCTGTTTAATAGGAAAGCGAATGTTGAATTTCTTACATACTGAAAACCCCGATTAGCAAGCCGAAGCGTTTAAGAGACGTGGCCCGATAGAACAGCAAGGGAGGACCAGAACTCAAAGTCCTCAGGAGATAAGCTAAACTTAACCCATTACCAGTCTAAAAGGCGTGATCGTTATGTCGGAAAGGTTTGTGTTTAGTCCAGCGTCGCTAATGGTTTCAATTTTACTCGTATTTGTATATTAGGCTATACGGAATTGAATGAGGAAATTAGTACATGCCTAACGTACAATTACTGAATCTTATTCTGTTCCAACAGTGTATTGGAGAAGAATGAAATTCCGCTTCTGATCTATCAAGCTCTGAGAAACATATGAGTTCATAATTTATTTTGGAATAGAGTAATGTTGATCCCCAGTGCTTTAAAATATGTCTAATCAGGTACAGTAACAGATTTCAATCATGAAAGGGAGTAAAGTTAACATTAATATTTTATGCCAATTTTATAAATGTCTGTTAATGCACAACCGAAATGTAACATTGTATTTATGAAGACAAAACATGTTAAAAAGGAAGATAATATTATTATGGTTATAAAATACTCCAAATTCGGACCCTGATGGCATTCGATAATGAAGTGTAATTTATCATGACATTACTTACTTATAGACTATTGTTCTATCATAATTGACTAATTTTGTTCAAAGCGGTTGAAATAAAGAAACGCAGAATAACTGTATAATGAATACATACCTGAACTTTGTTCGCTTCGTAGTCGATGGGTGACTTTGTTAGAATTCAATATTCATTTGCTTATATATACTATAACTCACGTGTTTTTCTCTCCATGACATGTGTTCAGAAAAACAAATCCGTTCAAATGATATACATCGTTTTGAATTATCGTTAGGATGACACATTATCTTCCATTGTTCTTATTTCCACTGTATGGAAAGTAAGTGCTAATTAAATTTAGTTAATGATCACGTTGCTATATTCTTCATGGAGATAAAGAACTGCAGCCATTATCTTCTAATTAATTTTTTTCTATTACACAATGACTAATTTCCCTGTAGGATTGTTCGTGGTATTGAGAGATATAGTCTTTTTTTATTATGATTATAATAATTTGACTTCAGTGAGAATACCTATTTTGTTCCTTATGCATTAATACGAAAATTGTGATAAAATATCATGCAATTTGATATGTTGAAGGATGGGTAGAACGGAGAAAAATTTTCTCCGGCAGCGAGAGTCGAACACGGGTTTTTAGCTTTACGGGCTGACGCTTTGTCCACTAAGCCACACCGGATTCTAGTTTCGATGCCGGATTGAATCCTTCTCAGTTTCAGTTCTATCTCTCTGTTCCCCTTTGGCGACCTACCCTCATGTACTGTGTCACAGAATATGTGACAGTGGCAAAATGTTCAACACTATGTACAGAGGTGCACTCATTACGAGTGATTAAGTCACTTAGTGGATAAAGTTTCAGCAAGTAGAATAAATTTATTAATAGAGGAGAAAAATTTTCTCCAGTGCCGGGGAACGAACAGGGGTCCTTGGTTCTACGTACCAAGTGCTCTAACCACTGAACTACATCCAAGTTCAATTCCCAGCACCGGATCGAATCCTTCTCCTCTAGTGTTTTCCCTTTGTGGCCTGACTCCAAGCTCGACAAATATTAACTCAACTGGTCATAATAGAAGGACCACACTCAACTGAATGTCTAGGTGGTCGGGATTCCACAGTAATATGCACTGTTGGGCGAAGAATCTACGTAAAGTTTAATTTTTGGTCCTACAGAATATAATATCTGTTATACATATTTACAATGATTATTAGAGGAGAAAAATTCTGAAATTTTAGTCCTTAAGTAAACGTTATCGAGGACAGAAGTATGCGTTAAAGATGTAGTAAATGGATCATGCCAGGCCCTGAAAATGTTAACAAAATAAAACTTGTACCAAAATATTATACATTCATGAATTTAAAACATATTTGGCATGTGGCTTATGTACACTCTATTGACTGTATTTGCACTGTACTTATATCTTATTCATAGGCGTATTTTTTTTGTACTCGTCTAGCTTCATTTAAAACATATATAAATGATTACAAAATTATATATTTGGATGTTTATTAATGAAAAACTTGTGAGTTTTTTAATTTATAAAATATTACAAAATTATATGTTTCAGTGTTTATTAATTAAAAACTTGTAACTTTTTTTAACCTTCTTGGCGCAAACACTGAAAGTTTTCTTGAGTTTTTATTCTGCATTATTTTCCTACGTGATATAACAACATCAAAGTGTAAACGTGTCGTTACTAATAGAAAGCTGGCGGGTGCACACAGAATCAGACGCGGCGCGGCGCGACGCAACATTTTGTCTCGTGGTACTTGTCTCCCTTTGATTTCTTATGATGTGGTGCACACAGAATCAGACGCGGCGCGACGGTCGCGAGCAGACACAAGGCGACACGAAGAGACGACATCGAATGACTGCTAGAAGTTCGTCGCGAGGAGACCGTCTGATAGCTGCAGTGTACTGCGCATGCGTTAGTAGTGGCTATGATTGCACGCTTTCATTATCTACAAAAAAATACTATTGTTGTGTAGGGCACATTATTCATAATGGAGCTCGATGCGGATAAATTAGTTGATTTAGTACAGGAAAGATACATTCTGTACAATCTTTGAAACAATATCACGAGAATAATGTGGTTTCTGAAAACATGTGAAAAATTGCAAATGAGATGAAAGCACCAGGTGAATAATAATTTATAATAATAACACTGCGTAATAAATGTTAACTTTTTTTGCGCTAGGCACGTGATGTATGTTTTCTATATAATTTGAGCCTCCTGAATACGAATATGACAATAAAAACAGTTGTTGGTTACGGTTTTTGAGAAATTTTGGAATTTATATCTATTAAAAATATTGTTTTATAAAATGACAATAAGGCGAAATATTCACTGTTCAGAAGATTACAGCTTTCTTTTTCTGCATTTTCTTTTACACTGGGTATCAGGTACATCACGAGCTAAAGTCCAACAATAGTCTGCTAGCATATTGGTACTCCATTGTCCTTGGTATCTTTTTTCCATAGTTGAAATTTCTTGATAGAAGCGCTCATCATGCTCATCACTGAAATCGCACAATTCTAGGGGAATAAAAAGTCAAGATGTGAGTGAAGGAATGAATTTTCAGGGAAATTTTACAACCCCTAGTTTAATACGCCAACAGTAAATTTTTCACTAGTTCTTCATAGTTCTCACTTCTACAGTTATTCAGAAAATTAATTCAACCTCCTTGAATGCAATCCAGACGGCTGTCTCTTTTCCTTCCAGCAAAGATTCGAAGTGATTGTCCATTATTTCTCTAATTTGTGGTCCATTGACAACTCCCTCTTTTATTTTTTAATCACTAATAGCAGGAAACGTTAAGGAATGAGCGCTGGTCCGAGTCCTCATGGGGGAAGAAATTTTCTCATGAAATTTCGGCCAGTGTATGGGACCGGTGCCCACCTAGCATCGTGATGCACTTGGGGAACTACGATAGGTAGCGAAAGCCGGTTGCGAAAGCCAGATATAACGACTGGGGAGATCATCGTACTAACCACACAATACCTCCATTCTAATTGGATGAACGTCCACCTCTGTTTTGGCATGTGGACGTGAGGCCAGCAGCCGGCTGGTCGGTCTGGGCTCTTCACGGGGTGTAGCGCCACGGATTGTTAACAGCAGGAAATTTTCCTGGATATTTTAAAATGCTTCAGTTTTATAATTTATTCCTTTAACAAAATTCTTCATTAACCCTAATTTATTGTGTAAAAGGGGTAAAATTACTTCGCTTTGAGGTACGAGGGGTTGATGTATAACATTTTTCTTCTTTGGCTCTAGTGATTGTCGTTTTATTTTATAATGTTTATCTCGAGCGCGAGTCCACACCTGTGGAGTAACGGTCAGCGCGTCTGGCCGCGAAACCAGGTGGCCCGGGTTTGAATCCCGGTTGGGGCAAGTTACCTGGTTGAGGTGTTTTCCTGGGTTTTCCCTCAACCCAATACGAGAAAATGCTGGGTAACTTTCGGTGCTGGACTCCGGACTCATTTCACCGGCATTATCACCTTCATATCATTCAGACGCTAAATAACCTAGATGGTGAAAAAGCGTCGTAAAATAACCCAATAAAATAAAATAAAAATAAAATATCTGGAGCGCGACTGTCCAATTCGTACAGAAAGCAGTAAAATTTTGTGTAACCTAATTGCATTCCAAAAAGCAATGCTACAACCTTCAAATTCGCACATATAAACCATTCGTACTTCGAATATTATCATTAAAGCACACTTTAAAGAAATAGCCTACACGTCCTACACAGAATACTAACACCACAGAAATATCCTGGTAAACTGAAGCGTTTTCATACAGCGAACCTGTTTCTTCCCCTCCAAATGGAACCGAAAAGGCCAATAAAACAATTTACGCTTCTAGAAGTGGTTTTGACATGGTGATATATTGCAAAATATAAACTACAGTAATGTAATTAAGCTCACCGTGAAAGAAATGCACATCTCAAGTAAAATCAGGTAAACTCAAGTGAATTTATGCCGCGAACCTGTTTCACTCCCTCGAAATAGACTCGTAGAAGGGCAATAAAATAATTTCCCTTTCTACAAGTGCTTCTAACATGGTGCCCTAGTTATACTAATATTGTTTTCACATAATGGGTCTTCACATTTGTAAAACAAAATAGTTACACACGAAATACGGTGACTTTTAAATAAAATGCATAGAAAATTAATTGTATTGTGCATCTCGAAAACCCGAAGTGATGGAACATTTTGCTTGTTATTTTTTAATTCAGATAGTCCAAATTAGTAAGAATTTGTTAGTTTTATGTCTGGCGCAAAATGACTGTTGACCAGTGTAATTTGTAGTAAGACTAATTCTCTGCTCTAAACTATCACTCATTATTGATTTAATATATTATTTTTCTTTATTGTGAGTCGTGAAGTAGTCATAACATAAAAAATGACGTTTGTGCAGTACATTTTAATTTTAAGACTCTTTCAATCGTATAGATTTTTAGGAGCTTGCATCCTTAGGAAATAATAAGCAAATACAATAGAATTTTTCATATAGACAGTCCTCTATTATTGACGCCATTTTCTAGCCTAGGCCAGTTTTCCAAACCCACACAGCCAGCAAAACAGTTGTCGCGAGCAGACAGTTTCTAGCTGTCGCGAGGCGTTGTAAAGCAAAACGTAGCGTCGCGCCGCGCCGCATCGCGTCGCGTCTGATTCTGTGTGCACCCGGCCTTACAGTGCATACACACACCACACACACACACCACACACACACACACACACCACACACACACACACCACACACACACACACCACACACACATACACCACACACACCACACACACACACCACACACATCACACACCACACACACACACCACACACACCACACACACACTGTCGTTTATTTTTTAATCTCCTAAGCTTAAAGTTTCTGGTGTAAAACCGAAGGTTACTTCAGTTACGATTGGTATATATGCGTATTATCTTCCATTCCCTACTAATCCATAGCATTTAAATATCTTCGTACCGTATTTGTTATGCGATTATGGACGATGTGTGATAGTAGGAGAGACTGTTGTACACTTAGCGGCAAAAAGAATGGGCCGACTCTTGGTCGATAGAAATCCTAAGTTCTATCGCGCGGTTCACTCGTGTAAACGTAACCCAGTGCAAGGCATTGCTATGGTGTCTCTTCATTGAAAGTCATCCGTCTATAATTTAATAAACCTTACGAGCAGTGTGTGGCCCAGTGGTAAGAAGTCTGACATCTGTGCCAGAGGTTGTGAGTTTGCCTCCTGGTACGGTAAAATTATTTTTTTTTAATTATAACTTTTACTTAATTTATTAGTTTAAATGTGAAATGGCATTTGTTAACAAACTTCGTTATGCCTGCCTTGTAAAAATATTATTGCCCATCACCTGTGGGCTATTAATAGGTGAGACCTGGCCTGTATAAACAAAAATATTTGTTTCACATCCTAAAAAAACGGACGCATATCAAACACAAATAAATAATTAAATTAACAAAAACAAACAATGTATTAATATATTAACAAAACAAGGCTGTGGTGGCGACTAGCATCTTGTCCACAAACCACCTGCGTTAACATCTTCCCTCATTATGCGTAGCATGGAGTCCACAAGATTATGAAACAGGTCTAAATTCTTGGCCATCTTCTCCCTTGCATCTAGAACTCTGTCCCACAATTCCTCAGGTGTCCGAACGAGTGGTTGTTCTGCCCAATTATAGCGTAGGATCCTTTTAACTGCAGCCCACAAATTTTGAAACAGATTCATATCTGGTGAATTTGGAGGCCAGTCGACATCACGCCTCCTCGTAAACCATCTTTGAATCCGGTTGGCGATGTGTAACGGATGATTATCCTGCTGGAAGAAAAGTGTTCCTTCTGGATATCGTTTTCGGGCGGAAGGGATCATTACATTTGGCAAAATGTGTTCGTACACTTCTGCCGTAAACAGACCGTAGATGCCTTCCAGAAGTCCTGCCCCATCGTATGACATCCACTCCCAACACGCGACCCTCACGCGAAGCGTATCGGTGGTCATTCATACAATAAACTAGGGCAGTACTATCATTGCTATTGGAGACAATTACCTCGTCGGAGAAGATGACATTTTTCCAATCAAAGTCCTGTCGGAGAGTAGCATACACAGAATGTTACTGGAGACAATTACCTGGTCGGAGAAAGTGTCATTTCTCCAATCGAAGTCCTGTCGGAACCAGGGCAATGAGTTATTGTTTCTGTGCCATCTTCAAGTGCAATGACGAGACAGAACGTTATATTAATAGAAAGCAGTTATTGCTTGAAAGAGAGAGGGAGGTTTGTTATTTATTAGAGTTTGGGCATATTCTAAGATATATCGCCACATAATTATAGCTTTGCGAGACACATATAATGGCAAATTTGTAATAAAAAAAAGAAGGTTGGGGGAGATTCGAACCTTGAGCTACTAGTACTAACGTGTTCAATATACCAATGCCGTAACAAGTACACTACTGCAACTGTTAATATCAGTTCGGCATAATTCATGGTTTTCCTGTTCATATTCGCTCCGGTCGATTTTGTATTTGTCAATTTTATTATTATTTCACTTTTCAAGGGCCCTGATGTATCTAGAATCAACCCGCCATTCGATTTTATTACATATTTTATCCTCTTAAACAAAATACAGAAATAGGCTATATATTATTTTAATGTACCGAAGTACATATCATATTTCCATGCTGATATTCTGCGTCATCATACGATGAAAGAGTAATGGAACGGAGAAAAATTCTCTCCGGCGCCGGGACTTGAACCCGGGTTTTCAGCTCTACGTGCTGATGCTTTATCCACTAAGCCACACCGGATACAACTCCGACGCCGGTTAGAATCGTCTCAGACTAAGCTCAAACTCTTGGGTTCCCTCTAGTGGCCGCCCTCTGCACTACGTCATAGATGTCTATGAACACAGGACCGAAGTCCACACATGTGCTGAGGTGCACTCGATATGATTGACTAGTTGGCCGGGATCCGACGGAATAAGCGCCGTCTTAAATCACGAAGTGATTTACGCATATCACATATATATTATTTTAATGTACCGAAGTACATATGATATTTCCATGCTGATATTCTGCGTCATCATACGATGAAAGAGTAATGGAACGGAGAATATCAGCATGGAAATATCATATGTACTTCGGTACATTAAAATAATATATATGTGATATGCGTAAATCACTTCGTGATTTAAGACGGCGCTTATTCCGTCGGATCCCGGCCAACTAGTCACTCATATCGAGTGCACCTCAGCACATGTGTGGACTTCGGTCCTGTGTTCATAGACATCTATGACGTAGTGCAGAGGGCGGCCACTAGAGGGAACCCAAGAGTTTGAGCTTAATCTGAGACGATTCTAACCGGCGTCGGAGTTGTATCCGGTGTGGCTTAGTGGATAAAGCATCAGCACGTAGAGCTGAAAACCCGGGTTCAAGTCCCGGCGCCGGAGAGAATTTTTCTCCGTTCCATTACTCTTTCATCGTAAAATACAACAAATTTAAATGGTTTAATTATGTGTTACCTAGTGATCTATGGCGTTGACGAGACGAGCATGCGCAATGTATGTCTCTGGAACTTAGAAATTGTCGGCCGGACTATTCTTTTTGGCGCTAAGTGTACCTTGAAACACTTTTCACATCTTTTTTTTTTTTTTTTTAATTTTGGGAAATGAAATATTTTAAATGGAAAAATGCTTGATAGAGTAATCGAAGATTCTTTTACTTCTTCTTGTATGTATTTTCCTGTTTTACAGATCTATTAAGGATTAAAAAAAATGAAATGTAGGAATATGTAATGTGTTCGAAAGTACAACAGGTTCGTGTACCTTGGAACATATACCCTCTTGTAAGTTGGAACACAATAGTGTACCTTTGAATATATATATATATTTTTTTATTTTTGCTGCTACCTAGAGGACTCAAACTGAAGTAGATTGTAAAGAAAACCGCTAAGAAGCTCTGGTCGTAGTTTCTGTTTGATATATTGCAAAGTGTGAGTTCTGTGGACAAAAGAATCCTTTAGTACCAAAAGTAAACATTTCTTCCATTGATATAAGTTCTTTCAACACAAAACCAGAGTGTATTTGTTACTATCATACAAGTACAGTGTGTTCCCTATGATCTGGTGAGTAATAACATATTTTCATATACGTGATTTATTCGAATCTCTAGTTTTGGGAGTCATATTTGTTTAAATGTGCACAAAACATCTTGTACCATGGAACATGTTCCAAGGTACACGGTACTATTGGTTTTTGTTTTTATTTTATTTTATAGTTTTTGCAGCTCTATTCCCACCTATATTCCATGTGTTCCAGCTTACAAGAGGATATGTTTCAAGGTACATAAACTTGTTGTACCTTTGAACAAATTACATATCTTTTCATTTTAATTTTTCCATCCTTAATAGATCTGTAAAACAGGAAAATACATACAGGACGTTGTAAAGCAAACTTAAATAGTTATTTCAAGCTCTTTTTCATTTTACAAAATATATTTCCAAGAATTAAAAAAAAAATAAGTAAAATGTGGAAGGCGTTCAAAGGCACAACAGTCTCCCGTACTTAATAAGTCAAAATTACTCACTCACTTTTTTGCTAATATATATATATATATATATATATATATGCAAGATAAAATAATATATCATATATCGCGATTGTTGTATTCAGTTTTATTTGAAATATATTTTGTAAAAAGAAACTAATGAATTGTGGGAATTATAAATTAAACTGATGTATTGAATACAATAGAATCGGTCGGAGCTAAAAGGAATTAAGTCACTTTTGACAACCTTTAAGGAGAAGCAAAAAATATTCCTCTTATAACATAAATATTATATTTTTATGTTATAGAAGACAAAAGAATATTTAAAAGTCTTAGTTTCTTCTTCCACCGTTTGATGCGCATGACATCAGTCTCAAATTGTTGCAAAACCCAAAACTTCATATTTTGACTTAATTCCTTTTAGCTCCAACCGATTCAAGCTCTCTTTCCAAATTAAGCTTTAAAGTGAGTAGTAGTAATTAGTAGTAGTGTAGCAATAGCAGTAGGAAGGGCGGTAGTGGTGGTGGTAGTAATAGTAGTAGTAACAGTAGCAGAAACAGAAGCAGCAGCAGCAGTCGTAGTAATAGTAGTTTTATTATCGACCTAAACAATGGATTCTCATCATTGATGCTACAGTACGTCTTGAAGATAGTCAATCGGAGGGACTTTGTTAAATTGATGCCGAAAAATGATATATATATATATATATATATATATATATATATATATATATATATATATATATATATGAACCAGATATTTTTACCTTTTCTGAAAAATACCACATCTCTAAATAGAAAGTACTGTAATCGCACTTGGTGCAAGAACCAAAAAACATAAGTCCTTATTTTCACTTTTGAATAGAATAACAGTTGCTTGCAGCTCTACTCAAATATATTAGTTTATCCATGATTGGTATCTAAACTGGTCTTTATTTCATCGCCCTTAGCAACCTAAACAATGTCTTTATTAACATCACTGACTTAATAGTAGATTATATAACGATGTACCGAACTGGAGCTTTAGTACCTAGAGATCAAGTTAGATCACGACCGGAGAAAGTGAACTAAGATCCAAACGTTAATGGAGCTACTTTTGTACGAATTGTACACAATACTTTATCTACGTTGTGTGTTAATTGCCGAATATTAGAAGAAAATAAATCTGTAAATTCAATTATGCCTATTAAATAAGTTATATCAGTGAAGAATTTTATTCTTTATGATTCATGACGTCTGCTGTATTGTTGCTAAAGTAATAGCCCCTTATAAAATACTTCATAATACGTTGCTAAGTAAAATAACATAGCAACATATTTTACGTTTTATTTAACCACCAGCCATACCCGTGCACTTCTCTGGAATTTTAGAAATCAATATAAATTAATTATATATTTAAAATAGAACATTTGGTCCAGGAAACTTCAGTGTTTGATAGAAGAATAAATTGTTTAATATGTCACTTGATTTAAATTGTATTTAAATAATTAAAATACAATTATTTTGGTCTAGAGAGCACTCTTTTGATTCAAGAATAATTCCTTTAACATGTTTCTTAATTATTATTACATGCAAATAATTAGAATAGGAACATTAGGTTCAGGGAACATCCGTTTTTGGTGGAAATATAATTCGTTTAACATTTTTTATGAAACATTAGTCTTGACTGCATCCATTAATAAACCACTCCAAATTAATGTAAATACAGAGTGGACTGTGTACGAAGATAATTTTTATGTTGTGCCTCACTGTGCATCTTTTTTTCTTTGTTGAGTTTATTTATACACGCTTTAACATCTGTGGTCATGTCACGTGTTTAGAATGTGTAGGTATACCAGTAGGACGTTTTTATTATTGTTGAGTTTCTGTTTCTATTGAGTGTTGTAGATGGCCTGCGGTCATGTAAGAGATTTTTGGTTTTTATTAATGTTTATCGTATTAGTAATTTATTGATACGGCGAAGAATCAAACTATTAAAAAAATTGCACCCCTAGTGTTAATTACATATTTACTAACCATAAACATATTCATGTGAACCATGAAAAATCCTAACATATCCTTCAATTAATCATATAGGCTGAATGTTAGTCGCCATAAATATTGGGGAAAATATATGAATTATTTATTTTGTGATCTACTCAATACTAACTTTAACAATTATTATAATTGTTAGATCAAATCAAATTTCATTTTTTAATCAAACATCTTTGATAGAAAATGAAATATGCACATGTAAATTTCGAATATAGCTTTTGCCTTTATGACTAAGGGAAACCACGAAAAACCCCAGTCAGATTGGTCGGCCACCACAGAGTTTGAAACGTGACCTCCCGAATGCGAGTCTCAAACTTTACCCTCTGAGCTAACTCGCTCGGTTGTGCATAATTGTTTATGTAAATAAATAAATGAAAATGGATGTGGTACATAAATATTATATTAATAAATTCAGGAAACGAATATAGGTAACTTGAGTGCAGGAACGCCATTTCGTGACATTTTGTAAAATAACTCAGCTCCAGTGAGCTCAACGGTAAAATACTAATTTTTACTTCATTTGTGCTGTATTTTTGGTCCTGTAAAAATACTCATCTTTACGAAAAAACTCTTGTAATACTAAGAAAGAAGAAACCGAAGTGCATAAAATTAGAGTATTTTATGTGGAGCAAATATAGTTTAAATAATCAAGAAATACAATATAGTGACAGAATATCAAGTTTTCTGTACGTAAGAATCTATTTAAATCCAACCTCAGTCCTCGAAGTTACCGCAATGACATGTAGCATTACGTCCATCTAGAGAAACTACACTTTCTAATATTGAATGAATTATCCAAATCGGTTAAGTAGCTTCTGAGATTACGTCATACAAATACACAAACATTCCCTTTACATTAATATTGACAACAGTTTATATATTTATATATTCCCATCCCAGAATACAATTATATCCATATAAACATAGCGTTAAATGAATAATATTCTTCGCTTTATGTGCAAGGCTGCCGTGAATAGACTGAGTGGTTTGTTTTCACTTGAATATAGCCAATTAGTCTGACGCGGCGCTTATAAAACGTATTGTTATTTAAAACTTGTGTATCTCGTTAAATGTCAGTCCTATCAAAATTTTGCATAGAATAAAATTTATAGAAAACCAGTTTCAAAGTAACTTTGTTATGTAACATTTTCCATGAAAGTCAATAATAAGCGAGATATTGGGATTTTTTAAATTCAGGCTCCCCTATAATCTCTTTATCATAAAGTATTTTGAATGCAATATAACCTAAGATCTGAGTTAGAACGAGCTTAATATATATTCCAATTTTCATAGAAATCGATTCAGCCATTATTGCGTGAAAACGTAACAAACATCCAGATACAAAGGCAGAGATACAAACAAAAATTTCAAAAATGCGATTATTGGTATCAGGTTAATTAATTTATTATACATTTTAACACCAATTATTTTTGGAAAAACGAAAATTATCAGAATAATTTTACTTGCAGACTTATTATTAGTGTAGTATCAATGAAGGCAAACTTTTTCAGTAAGAAAGTAGACCTATCAAATAATAGCCTATATTTCCAATATCAGTAGATAAAATACGTTTTGTGGCTTAACACTTTCTTTCCTCAGAGATGTACCAGTGAATTATTGCAGTTTTAGATATTAAACACTAGAAATCTTGAGTTTTTAACAATAATTATTAGAGCAAGACTGCCCTTAATTAGCAATTATAACGGTCATTGCTTTTTGATTATTCATTTAAGGCCTATAAACGTTAAATATTTAGGTAGTAAATTCATCATGACTTGATTAACAAGTCTGTCGTTGAGATATTAATTTTATTTCCTTTCTTGTAGTCAGAAATGGATGTTTCACGAAGTATGTCATTGATATGTTAATTTTCTTTTCTTTCTGCATGTAGAGTGTTAGTTGAAAGATCTGGGGGAAAAGATCTTTGGGGACATCGAGACGTAGACGGGAGGATGATATTAAAATGGATTTGAGGGAGATGGTATATGATGTTAGGGACTGGATTAATCCTGATCAGGATAGTGACTGATGGTGAAATTATGTGAGAATGCGAATAAATATCAGAGTTTTTTGAAAGCCATTTGTAAGTAAGTATATCAGTAGTCTACTGTACTCTGTTTTTCATACAGAGGGAAGATTCCCGCTCAAATTTCAAACGATCTGATCTCTCCAGTTCGAGGCGCGAGTGAGAACTATGTTAACAAAAACAAATTAAACTAAATAAATATTGTTTGTTGTTTAGTCAACTGTCCCAAGATTGGTTTGAACCTCATAAGTGACACGAATAAGGTATCACTCACGAAGAAACGTAGCCAGGAGATAAGGGGTAGAATGGCCAGTACCTTTACTCCTGGAAAACACAAAATATAACGAGGGAGAGTCAAAACGTAACCTTAATAACTGTTTTATTAATTGAATATGTACAATAAGACTACAAACACTTCACCACTTTTCAACATAGTCTCAGCTACGTTCAATGCAAGTGTTCCCGTTATACTATGTTAAAAGTGATGAAGTGTTTGTTGTCTTATTGTCAGGGCCGGATATTTATGGAGAGCGTGAAAATCATGACATAATAGATAGGCTTATACAATAGATTTTTACTAATCTTTACGAATTAAGCGATTCTGATTAATAATATGCGGGTAAAACAATCGCGACATATCGCGAAATAGAGCTAATAGCGAATTACGACCACATTCGCGAATTATTACTATTGCCTTGTTTTATAGCGAATTTTATATTCTGAATTTTTTTCGGATTTTTTTCGCTTTAATTTGTTATATATCCCAGTAGGCTACATTACATGGTATTCCAAGTGTTTTGATTACATTAGTGAACTCAAGGGACGGAGAATTGAATTCACTAATAATTTGAAAGTGTTAATTTGATGGCTGCAGGTTTTTTTTCGTTTTTAATGAATGTGTGTTAAATACAGTCTCAATTCAACAAAATATTGTCTATTGTTTATTTACCAGAATCCAGCGAACCTTTAAAGTTAATTATTTGAGAAGTAATATTCATATTGAGTTAATATACCAATTCCAAAATAATTGTATTTTCCAAAATTTCCATTAATCTCCGCTAAGAGTACAAATGAATCTCCAAAAATCTCCGCCGACACCAATATTAAAAAAGCACAAATGATATAATTCAACTCCATAAATACCTGCCCCTACTTATTGTACATATTCAATTAATAAAACAATTATTAAGGTTAGTTTTTGACTCTCCCTCGTACAACTACGCTAAAATGACACTGTTATAGATCTTCCTAATTTCCTCATTTTTCTCATTCTTCTTAAAAGTCTGTTGCGTAGAATAAGAATGTCTCCAAGTTTCTTAAAATATTTCTTGTTGTCCTCATTACTGCTGGAATCCAGTAGGTTTTAGTACTTTCCCCATGAAGAACGTGAAATTTTAATTTGTAGTTTTTCATATTTTGTGAGCTTGTGATAAAATATTATTTAAACTTGGTCTAAATAAAGTCTTCTTTATATGAAACAAGTACTATCCGTCTTAAACTTTCTGATTAAATGTCATAAGATCCCTGAGCCAAATAACGCCATGTATACCTTTAACGCCACCCTATTAAAATTTGTTAACGACAAAAGTTTTCGGTAGTGCACTATTGTAGGCTGAATTCGCTTGCAATCTAGTGATGAAATGAGTTACTAGCTGTCCGCTGACATTTAGGAGTGACATTATATTCCATAATTTTCCTGTTGTGTGTTGATAGTGAATGGCTGTTCTTATATCAAGTTAAGAGGAAATATTTTATTTTGTGTGTTGAGCAAATAATAACTATATTAAACTATGTATTTTCGTGATCCTTAAACATTCTTCAATGTATAGAAAGTATTTGCTATCTATAACATTTGAAAATGTTAGACAAACAGGCATGCCATGTTATCAAGTACTCAGTAGCGCTTTAACGCCATGTAGTGTTAAAGGTCTACAGACAAAATGTTATGTTATGTTAGTACTAAGGCTGACATTACAGCATCAGTGTGAAACATCAGGAAAATCACTAAGCATTACAACATAAAAATTTTCAGAATATGAAGTGATGATATTGCTTCAATTGCTTATCGAACTATTATTTTTTTTATTTTACATAACTTAATTTTTTTGTTTTACTTATTGGAAAACATTCATATTAAACTAAGGTAAATTCGTTTGTGTTTAATAACTTTCAACTTTGTCACATTGTCTCTTTTTTTAAAGTAAGGAGTCATTGGAAGACATATTTTCCTTATCCATCTGGCGTTTCAGTTTGAGATCAAGAATCTTTCATTAATATTGAGTGATTTTGTACCGTTTATTAACAGAAACTCAAATTTAGTCGCTTAGTTCAATTTGTGTTGCTTAGGAAAAATAATTCATTATCAATTATAAGTGTATATGCAACTCTAGTCTTTCAGGTAAAGCTCCCTGTAAAGCAGATTTGAATAATTTCAAGGAAAAATTGTTCCGGGGCCGGGTATCGATCACGGGGCCTCTGGTTGAACGTACCAGCGCTCTACCAACTGAGCTACCCGCCCGGGATCGATACCTGGCCCCGGAACAATTTTTCCTTGAAATTATTCAAATTATAAGTGTATAGGTTACTAGAAAATAGGTTGGGTTAATTGCACAACCTGTTCCTAACAACGCCAGTTTACAAAGTTTTCCTATTTGAGTTCTAATTCTTGTTCGGTATATAATATATCCATTTTCATTGTGCTGTTTTGTAAAGATAAGATTACAGTTTCTATTTCATAATTTTCGTGTCTGTACATAACTTATTTCCAGAGCAAAAGTGACTGAAGTGTTAAGGTGGCGTTATTTGGTACGTGTACCTTAAGAGAAGAGTGGCGAATAAGGTGTCTAGAAGGGCCATTAAGCTTTCCTCCCCATTCATTATCTTCCATGTAACTATATAAGTTACTCAATTTTAGACGCACCCGTCGCTTTAATTGCTCTATTCAAAATATGACCATTGTAAATGGATTGTCTTTCATTGCTTGCATTGTCATATTCGCTCTGAAAATACATATAAACACGACACATGATTTCCTTGTTATCATAGTTTATGTGATGTCCTTTACCGTACATTAAATAGAATGGAATTACTAAGCACACTAACACCAGCACACTAATTAAATTATCCATAACCTTCAATGGAACTTATTGTAAATGACGTGTTTAAAAACTGAAGTTAATTAGATTACAAGCAGGTTTAAACCGAGGAAGGTTAACAAAAAACTCTGTACTATACGGAATATTACACACACCGTATTAGATAAGGAGAAGAAAAATGTGCGAAATAATGCAAAGGTAAATTAGCTGATTCCAAAGAAATTTATAAGATGAATGGATTGGAGGTGCTAGATGTACCACAGACTTCCATGAAAATTATTCAGTTTTTACTCCCTTTGTAATAAATGTCTATGGTTGTGGACAGGTTCTACAATCCTAACTCTGCGCTATGACTTTGTCGTCCTGTGCTGACAGTTCAAGGATACGAGATTGTGAGGTTATTTACTACTTATTGAAATGTGTATATATCTACAGTATACTATCGTTGTGCAAAATGGTTTTATAAGACCACTTTCACAGTCTATGTAGGACATGCGATAGCACCCTTTGTTGCACATGAAATTATCCATATTATCTAGTAATTAGTGTGATAATAATAATGCAAACTTTGTAAATTGACTTCCCTGCAACATGATAAACTAAAGACCGCGTCAGTCATTGTAAACTTGTCAGAATATTATGAGGTTGGAGAGCTCAATTGCAGTTCGCAATTAAGAAATTTATTATATGCAAGTCAAATTCTTGTACCCCATCAAACAACACTACTTACTAAGGAGTTTTTACATGTCGTTTGTTGTTGTTTTATATATCGCTAAAATGAAAATTTGAAGTAAATCCATTAGATCTGGTGCTCACCGCCTTGGCAACATATTTTGTAAAGCTCTGGTTTAAGATGATAGCAGACCCTATTTGATGGAGTTATATTTGTGATGGACTAAGCCAAGATTCTAAGATTTTTCTCAGGGTCGTCCCGTTTTCCTTCGTTATTTCACCAATAAACTCCACATTTCCCTTTAATAGTGATCTCCATCTCTAAAAAAAGGCAGCTACTCTGTTTGTGTGACGCCGAAACGACGGTGCGTCATATAGGGTCTTCCTCGCAATTTGGTAAAAGAAATTCGTATATGGTATTGTTAGTAAGCTGTAGACGACTCATAGATATACGTTGGAAGCGCCGGAGGACATAATGACTCATACAACCTGTGAGATATGCCAGACCACTACCAGATGTGTGTTATAAGCAGACATCGGATTCTAGGGCAAATGCCTATTTTGTTTCTTTAGGAGAAAAGTAAAAATAATTATTAATATTTGTGTTTCATGGAAATTGAAAGGTATTCAAAGAGTTTTATAGTGCCCTAAAATGCACTAAAACGGTTATTAGAGCCTAATTTGTTAATATTCGCCTAAAAATGCCTAAATCACTGTAAAGTTTCGCATTTTACTCTTACTTTTTATAATTTATACATGCATTCACTGCGAAATTTAAGGCATTTAAAAAGTGGAAAGTTTGCTTCACACCGGCCATGAAACCATTGATAAAGGAAACAAAATGTTTTGAATCTCACGACACTCACAATAGATTTCACCGAATTTAACATGTTTGGAGGCATAAATGCCGACAAAGAACCAACCTTAGTTTTGAAGCAGGCAACAATCACAACATGTGCTGCTACCGATTTAGAGATATACTATACTATAAAAATAACTGTTTTCGGTCTGAAACCGATTAGCTGTACTGCCCTTCAGAGTGTCATAAAATCACAATTTTTGGAGAAAGAGTGTTTTTGAAATATTTATGAAAAGTCGTAAAACTGCGAATTAGTAGGGTAAACCGTTACAAAATATTTAAAAGAATGGCCCTTCTAGTGTTAACACTACCAGGAAATGCAACAATAAGTGGAACTTTGTATTTTTGTCCAATTGAATCTCAATAACAACGGTTCATTTGAATGCTCGTTAACAGTTGCTCTTTCCCTCACCTTATTTGTGTTGAGAAGTTTTGAGCGGTAGGACGTTTTCCTGTGAAGTTTAACGCGACAATGCCGAAAAATATAAGTGCAAAATCTACATTGATCCGGCAATGGCTAACAGAATATTCAGAATTCACTTATGATGGAAAAATAATATTCTGCAAGATTTGTAGCAAACAGGTATGTAACAATAGTTGAAATATATAAATTCTATTAATTTTAATGAGTAGGCCTATAATATTTATACATTGACTGAGCTATCCTGAGGTATAATTCTTTTTAAGACCACTACACTTTAACCTTTTAAATTCCGATAGTTAAAGTATTTGCAGGTCATTAAAATTTTGATTGTTCGAACCCACTAACTTTGTGATAGAAATACGGCAATACAACAATTAGGATTTTATTTTAATTCAGTTTACTTTACATTTTTAGATTTCTCAAGAAAAGAAGTGCCACCTAAAGCAGCATGTGGAAGGAGCGGCTCATAAGGCTAAAGCTCAGCAGAAAAATCAACTGCAACAAACTTTACTAACACAGCCTACTTCATCCAATCTCAGCAGCAATTTCTATGCTGATTTAACCAGAGCGTTTATTGCTGCTAACATTCCCTGGAATGCAATTGAAAATCCGGTTTTAAGACAGTTTTTACAAAAATACTGCAAACAAAATATCCCATCTGAGTCGACCCTAAGAAAAAATTACTTAGAATATACAATGAAACTTTAGTTTCCATTCGGGAGGATATAGGTGATTCTTACATATGGGTCTCTGTGGATGAAACCTCAGATCCTATGAATAGGTATATAGCAAATATGGTAGTAGGAAAACTTAGTCCTGATGGACCTTCGATTCCACACCTCGTATGTGTTAAGGAACTTTCGAAAGTGAATAGCCAAGCAATTGCTTATTTTGTAAATAAAGGCCTACAGTCTTTATACTCAGGTAATATAGACGATTCTAAAGTTCTGTTGTTTTGTACTGATGCTGCCTCATGCATGGTTGCTGCAGCTCCACTTCTTAAAACATTTTATCCTAACCTCACGCATGTAACCTGTCTAGCACATGGCCTTCACAGGGTTTCTGAAACAATCCGGAATGAATTTCCTCTTGTCAATTCGTTTATTTCTAACACAAAAAAATGTTTTTGTAAAGCCCCATCCAGGATTTCAATATTCAGAGAGAACTTTCCAGATATCCCACTCCCACCTCAGCCGGTTGTTACACGATGGGGACCTGGATTCAGTCAGTGGTGTATTATTCTAAGTATTTTAAAGAAGTGGTCACAGTTATTGATAAATTACCTGAAACTGATAGTGCAGCGTGTGTGAAAGCAGTGAAAGATTGTCTGAATGACTCACGAGTGAAAAACGATATTGCCTACATAACATCAAACTTTTCTTTCATACCTGCAAGCATTGAACAATTAGAATGTGAAAAACAATCTCTTTGTAGCCAAATAGCAATAGTAAAGGAAGCTCAAGTGAACATACATTCTGCTTTGGGCGAAACTGGGGAAAAAGTTAAAAATAAGTGGCACAACGTATTAAATAAGAATGTAGGATTTTCATTGTTGGAAAAAGTATCAAGAGTGATATCGGGGGAAAGTGTAAATGTTCCAGTAAGTATTGATGTTTCTATTGTACCTAATTTAAAATTTGCGCCTCTTACATCAGTTTCGGTTGAAATAAGTTTTTCTGCTTTCAAAATGATTCTCAGTGACAAAAGGCAAAGGTTAACTGTGGAGAATTTAGAAAAAATTCTGGTGGTGTACTGTGCAGATAATTATAATAAAGTCTGAGCATGGAACTGAATTTCAATAACTTAAAATGAGTAATCTTGATATCAATAATCATTATTTCATTAGTTTCAATATATTAAATTTGTGCAGCTTTGTTTATAAATATAATATAGTATTCTTTTTTAATGTTTAAACATACTTTTTTGTGCGTATTTTAGTGTATAACTAAAAATTTCAGTGAAAGAAATAAGTATGATACCTTGATGTGCCTAAAATGCCTATTTTCATTAAAATAGAGCCTAATTTTACAAATTTTGAGCTTATTTTAGGCGCCTAAAACTGCAATTTTTAGTGCCTAAAAATCCAATGTCTAGTTATAAGGAATTGAAAGATGGAGAAGAATGTAGTGTGACGGATGAGGGAACTGATGTGCGTAGCGTAATCGGCAAGTACTTCATACCATCATGGATGCTCATTTCGGGTAAAGTTGGTTTGTATCACACCATTTAAACGAATCTGTTGAACAAAGAAATAAATAAATTTGGGCTGAAGTGCTCAGAAGAGTTGCATATATCTCCTATATGTGTATCTATACGCAAATAAATTTCGATCTGTAACTAAGTTATTACGTCGTACAACATTTTGTCCAATATTCTTTTGAGAAGGTTAACTCCGTACGTAGATGAAATGATTGGGATGACGAGTGCGGTTTTAAGAGTAATAGATCAACTTTTGATCAGATGTTTTGTATTTGACAGATATTGGAGAATAAAATGGGAATATAAGGTCATAGTACAACAGATATTCATAGATTTCAAAAAGGCGTATTACTCGGTTGAGAGAGAAGATTAATATAATATTCTTATTGAATTTGTTATTTCCAAGAAAATAGTTCGATTAATTAAAATGTGTCTCAATAAAACTTACAGCAGAGTCCGTATAGCCAGTTTTTATCTGACGTTTTTCCAATTCACTGCAGCCTAAAGCAAGGGGATGCACTATCACCTTTACTTTTTAATTTCGCTCTATAATATGCCATTAGGAAAGTTCAGGATAACAGACAGGGTTTGGAATTGAATGGATTACTTCAGCTTCTTGTCTATGCTGATGACGTGAATATGTTAGGAGAAAATCCACAAACTATTAGGGAAAACACGGAAATTTTACTTGAAGCTAGTAAAGCGATAGATTTGGAAGTAAATCCCGAAAAGACAAAGTATATGATTATGTCTCGTAACCAGAACATTGTACGAAATAGTAAAATAAAAATTGGAGGATTACCTTTCGGAGAATTAGAAAAATTCAAATATAAGTAACAAATATAAATGACACTCGGGAGGAAATTAAACACGGAATAAATATGGGAAATGCGTGTTATTATTCGGTAGAGA
This sequence comes from Periplaneta americana, assembly GCF_040183065.1. Taxonomy (NCBI): domain Eukaryota; kingdom Metazoa; phylum Arthropoda; class Insecta; order Blattodea; family Blattidae; genus Periplaneta; species Periplaneta americana. The sequence continues at coordinate 84,965,890 of NC_091129.1, read as the reverse complement.
AGCTTTTGCCATCTAGTCTGCTGTCAAAAAATTTGAAAGTTATAAATTATAAAACAGTTATATTACCGGTTGTTCTGTATGGTTGTGAAACTTGGACTCTCATTTTGCGAGAGCAACAGAGATTAAGGGTATTTGAGAATAAAGTTCTTAGGAAAATATTTGGGGCTAAGAGATATGAAGTTACAGGAGAATGTAGAAAGTTACACAACACAGTACTGCACGCTTCTATTCTTCACCTGACATAATTAGGAACATTAAATTCAGACGTTTGAGATGGTCAGGGCATGTAGTACGTATGGGCGAACACAGAAATGCATATAGATTGTTAGTGGGATACCGGAGGGAAAAAGACTTTTGGGAAGGCCGAGACGTAGATGGGAAGATAATATTAAAATGGATTTGAGGGAGGTGGGATATGATGATAGAGACTAGATTAATCTTGCACAGAATAGCGACCATGACGGGCTTATGTGAGGGCGGAAATGAATCTACGGGTTCCTTAAAATCGATTTGTAAGTAACTAAGTTGCTACCCTTTAAAATCCAACACCACTCTATTGTCCATTGTCCATCCGACTATGGTCTTGTGCTTCAAGTAAGTTTCTTTACTTTTCCCTCAATATACATGCACTATGTGATATAATCTACAAGTGACTATGTGCAGTGTTCATTTCGTGTACAATGAAATTTATATACATCGTCTTTGGCCATAACCGCAATATCGTGTGCAATTTCAGACGTGAATTTCATGTTGTGAGGCCGAAATCCCGTAATATTAGAAATAGTTTTAATAATAATCTCAACATCATATGAAGAGTCCACTGCAAGACTGATGGATGTCATTTGGAATACATTTTGCAGGAGAAGAATTGAAAGTTTGAAATGCTTAACACTTCAAGCTTAACTGTTATTTTCCGATCATTACTGGACAATGACTATCAGTGGTAATGCCATGTAACTCTCTATGTACATTCTATATGTCTTAAGCTATGCATTGACAGTCTTGGTTTATTTTCAACAAAAAAGTGACATCCATCAATCTTGCAGTGGACTCTTCATACAGTATTCATAAATATTTTGATATTTTGTTGCAAGTCTATCGTTGTCCTTGACCACAATCTTCTGTGTAATTTCAGGCGTAAATTTTTATTTTAGAAGCACGAAAACTCGTAATATAAGAGAAGTTTTAGCCATAATCCCAACTTCATCAGCTATTCGTAAATAATCTGTTACAACTCTGTCGCTGTCTTTGACTGTAACATGGAGTGTACATTTACGCGTAAATTTAATTTTTCAATCTCAAGGACACTCGTAATATAACAGATATTTTAACCATAACCCCAACTTCATCTGCTGCAGATATTGTGTCACAACTAGAGAGCTGTAAAATAGCGCTTACAACTGGTTAAATTCGTCCGGATAGAGAACATCCGTCAAAGTCGGGCATCCAACCGAATATTCCACTTTTAACCGGTTATTCCTTACATTTTTCAGGGTAGACAGACCACCAGCACACTTCATCATACATCAAACCGACATTTTCTGAGTACACAAACGGAGTGACAATTGAAGAAAATTTACTTTATCTTATTAAGAAAATATGTTTGCTTGATATAGGTCTACAATTATTGATTTGACACTTTAATACACTTATCTTCATAACTAATGAATAAAATAAGAAATGGACACTGGTGAAAACAAAGAAAATATGTGTAATGGAAAATATGAAATCTGGTGCGTAAGGATATGCAAGAATAAAATAAATTACAATTATTCACTAAACAGAAAGCAAATATGTACATAGGCCTATATTCCTGTGTAATATTTACATTTTAAATTCAAAATGCATACATCTAAAAACATAAGTTGTTAATATATAATGCCTTTTAATTACTCTAAACAGCTGCATTATTATTTCACTAATAAATCATGTTGTAAGAAGATAAAGTGTTTTCAACAAAAAAGAAAAGTACTCTGAAGCTCAAAAGATTGTATTTCACGAAACATGTTGTTGCTCTTGAAGGTACCCAACTGTAATATCTGGACTGGATGAATGTCCCAATCAATGAACCTATGAATGTATCAATTAATGAATTAATGGATTACTTAATCAGTGAAAGAATTAATCATTCAATCAATAGATAAATGAATCAATGAATCGATGTATGAATGAATCAGTGAGCCGATGGGTGGATGAATGGATGATGGATGGATCGATGGATGATTGATTGATTGATTGCTTGATTGATTGATTGATCGATTTATTTGTTTGTTTGTTTATTTATTGTACTGAAAGAGGAAGAAAAGTATCAATGCAATGGTAGGCCTACACGATGATAAACGAGTCGTTGTAAGAGCTTATGTAACTCCTGCATGACTCAATGTGGTCGGCCTTTGCCTCTCACCCACAAAGAGTGAGAAAAACTCGAATATTCGATAAACCGACAATGAGACACTCTGCGAAACGAGAGAGCTTTCCATACTGATTACAGGGCTAGGGGCTCAATAGCAATATATAATTATTTATGTTTTTCGTCGCCGGTTGTGCACGACTCTAGTTAAAACTCTATCGACGTCTCCAAGCTTAACCTAGAGCTTACTTCTACCCGTAAAGTTCATTGTTCAATTGCAAGGATACTCCTAATTGAACATATTTAACCGTAATAAATTTTGATTATGATCTGAAACTGAGTTATTGCTCTCTACAATTCAACACCAGTTTATTCTAACAGAGGACTCGAGAAGATAAATCGAAGAAATGTGTGAAGAAAAAAAAAAAAGGTTTACGTAGGCCTATCCCTCATTTGTTAGAGAGAATAATAATTGAATGTGCAAGATCCACGGTGCTCCTGATGATGCAACTCTCATAAATAGTTACTATCCCTTGAACCCAACAGATGGCAGCACTAAACTGAAAATTTTGTATTTTGAGTTTGCCGTCCTTACGCACATATCTTTAATTGTTCACGAGCACATCGTCGTAATAACTGCATTACTTAATTAATAATGGGGGATTAGGTCTCATATTTCTAAATTTCTATCAAATTATCAATTATTTACTTTCATATTTTTCTTAAATAATAAATCATCATCAGTTCTGTCCTGCAATTATATTTAAGGCCTGTATGAAATAACGTATTGTTAATGTTATTTTCTAACTCTGCGATTTATTTTATTTCAATTAATTTTTTTACAACTTTTTATACATGAAAAGCTGATTGGGTCAAAAACGTCTTAGCTTTATCTCATGGACGCTCGTTTAGATCAGGTACAGTAGGTCAATTCCAGCCTTCAAACGAGTTGCAACAGTGACGTAGAATATTTTTTAAGCATGTGCCTGTTGGATTCTGAGATTCTACGTAACTATTTGACCTCGTTTAAAGGCCAGATTTACCCTGGCTGGTCATGCCTAGTGTAGACATATTGGTAGATATCAAGAAAATTGTCTTAAGTGATAGAGTTTATTTCTTTTTTGTGGTAATGTTCAATTTTCTTTTATTTACAGGTATGGAAATTCTGCGCAGTCGTGGAATTAATGTGAGTTATAACGATATCTCATACATGTTATATCAAACCTTAATATGATATGGAAATAAATGAGCGATGTTTCAGTCAATTGTGTGAAGATCAGATTTTACATTTCTTAAATTATTTCCATTGTAAAAAAAATACTTATCAGGAACCAAAATAGGACAAGAATCCAATATCTATTTTTATTTTATTATGTAGGGCGTGATGTAATTGTGGAATAGTAGCTCTGTATGAATAATGAACTAAATAGTCACAATTGATGTCCGGTAAAATTAATATAACATCAACAAAATAAGATATAATGATTATAAATTTCATTTTTATGAGGTTCGGTATCATTGTACTGTATACTATATCTGTAGCAAATTAAATTTGACATCATTCGTACTAATTTTTGTGCCCAAAACACTTTCAGTAATTTTGTATGTTATTGGGCATTTGTCTGTGTAACATTACGAAACAGAACTGATTTAGAATGGACCTATTCTTATTTTAAGGTGGAATATAATGTAGGCTACATTTAACTGAGATAAATTACGACAATATTGCGTTAGTAATAGTAGCCGAAATAAGATTAGCACATTCATGTCCGATTTTACCGACTTTGTGTTCTTTTCGTAAAGCATCTTAATTTCACTTAGAACTATGCCAAATAAGCAACAGACATTGTTTTGAGCGGAGTTAGAGCACTGTTGCACTGACCCTTTCAATTTTAAAATGTTCCTGAATTTATTAAAGTATCTACTGTACGTGACTTCACAATGTTATATATTGCTTCAGTTTTGAGCCAAATGATAATAATGTTTGTCCAATTTTAAAAAATAAACTTAAATAACACGCGTATCTCTTATTTGGAACCCATTTCCAACACATCATTGTTTCCCAGTTTTACTCTTTTTATAATTTAAAGTAATAATAAAAACTGACTAAAATTTGTATTGTCAATTCTAAAAATAGACGAAATGCTGTATGTATTCCACACATTCCTATTTAAAATGTCTATTACCGTCCTCTTTTATAAGCAGTTAAAAATAAGTGTCTCTTATTTGGGTACTTTACCGTAACATCAACGAAATAAGATATAATGAATATAAGTTTCATATTTATGGGGTTCAGTATCATTGTAATGCATACTGTATCTTTAGCAAATTAAATTTTACATCATTCGTACTAATTTTTGTGTCCAAAACACTGTCAGTAATTTTGTATGTTATTGGATATGTGTTTCCGTAGCACTACGAAAGAGAACTGATTTAGAACGGACCAATTGTTACTGTATATTAAAGCGGAATATATGAGCATTTAACGTTTAATATGATAAATAGACTTCGTTGAATTGGCACACGAAGCATGCAATAAGGTTGCCGATGTACGGTAGTATAGAGGAGGTGGGCGACCGCACGGTCTCGTAATATAAGCAGTTCATGTTAAGAGTTGTGACCGGTCCAAATAGATAGAGCAGCTACAGCTAATGTATACCTATGTAAGTACTTGTTTTTGTATTACTGTGGTTGGAATAGTCAAAGCTTAACATTTGTTCAGTGCAGAAAAGAATTAAATCAAACATACTACAATGAGAGTGTTGCTGTTCTGAATAATTGTCCCTGGAATATCCTTACCCCCGCAGCCAGTCTTGACCCGTTGGGGAACTTGGTTGGATGCTGTTAAATAATATGCAGAACATTACGGCAAAATAATGGAGGTAATTGATGCATTGGATATCACAGACAGTTCCGCTGTTGCACCTGTAAAATCATTGCCTCCTGAACAGCTATTGGAAGATATTCTGTTCATTGATTCTAATTTTAAAATCGTGTCCAAAAGCATCATCCTATTAGAATCGTCTAAACTACAACTCTCAGAAGCCCTTAATATAGTGGATGAAGTATGACAAACCGTTATCCAAAATAGCAATTCACTAATTTCAGAAAAAGTGAAATGTAAATTGAGAAACATTATTGCTAAAATTTCTGCCTATTCACAACTCCGTATTATAAATGATGTACCATCAGGTCATGACACACATCTGAAGTTGGTGTACTAAAAAGTAGTGACTTTCCATTCTTCAAATATGTACGTATTACATCGTGTGATGTTGAACGTACATTTTACCAAAATAAAAACTGTTTAAGTGACCATCGGAGAAGATTACTTTGCAGTCGCTCAAAATGTTCGTAACTCTTCACTGCAATGCACATATTCAAGGATGATGTGAGTATCTTATATTAAATTTTAAGAGTTAATATATCTCACTATAAAATAACTGTGTATTTACATGTTTAGACATTTCCTACTTCAATGGTCATTCATAATATTTCTTGAATGCAGGATACAGGTTTTATTGTAACAGCAGTATACTGCTAATCGCAGTATACTGCTCCGTGTTTACATCAGAGGCACGCCTCCTTCTCATACAGTCTATACCGCGTGCGCAGTAAACCTTGCGATTCTCGTGGAAATTCCACGAATTCTAATGATAAATTACGACAAAATTTAGGATACATTTTAAAAGAAATTGTAGTAACTTATAGGCCATTAGGTATTTCGTGAAATTTACCTGCGCATTAGGGGAAGAAGAATGTGAACTGAGAAGCTTCCCTCCCTCGCTACGCTCCTACCCGTAGTAAGCGAGTTCACTTACCCCCACCATAAGGTTCTTACTATATGCTACGGCGCACGCAACCATTTGGTTTCACGAGATAACGAATGACCTATACTCTCTGTACAACTTACATCTTTGACGGTTTTCTCTCACACACCGCGATGACCAATTGCACCACGCCATTCGCAAAGTACAATATGATAAACAGCAGTTCGTAAACTTACACGTGTACTTGGCGTACCTTATTCAGACAAATAATGAATTGGGCAAATCGGTAACCCAACATATCCACTGTTTTGAATATTGATTTTATTAGTGTTTTCTGTTCTTTTTACGTCGTCACCAACAAAATCAATACATTTTTCGATCTCCAGGCTGTAATTACGAGGTGTATGCATAAAAATATCCCAATTCAAGCAGAAATTCCGTAATTTTCATTTATAAAAGTCTTGAATTATTTATGTTGGTTACAGTTACTGAGGCTGGAGAACTTTGGTTGCTTCACTTCGATGCATGGAAAAGAGTTATTATATTTTGTTCGGAGGATAACTTACAAATACTGGAAAGAGGAAATTATTGTATATGTGATGAAACATTCAAGGTCACTCCGAAAATTACAACTCAGTTGTATAGTATACACAAGTGATGTCAACTGATGCCCATAGGAGCAAGCGCGCGCTTTAGAGCCCAGGAGATCCTGAGCGCTTTACAGCGGAAATGAAACAGACAGACGAAAGAGGTAGTGTATGGCGCATGGTCGAGCTATATACAAGGATGGCCAGAACTGATTCAATGGATGAAGGGAGGAGAACTTATTAAAACTTTATCCATGTTAATTTTTAGATTTGTCTGAGAAGTATAAGTGCATTATAAGAACGTAAGTTTTTTTATTTTAATGCTCATTTTTCACAAGTTAGCATTTAATTCAAAAGGAATATTTTCTCAGCCTTTTTTTTTACAGAAAAGTGCAGTTTTCAGATACGTTTGTTTAGTAGCCTTACAGGTTCTAAAACAATGTTTTCATAAATCTAATATATCGTAAACACGTATTACTGAAGATAGTGTATTAAAATGTTTGAAAATATTCGCATGGAAAATATTTGTAAGGAAATTTATTAACAAAGCAAATACTGTTACATCACAAACAAAAGATATGTGCCTATGTGTTGGTAAAACATCAGCTCTATAGCTTCAGCAGATTTCGAGATAATTTTTAATATTCTGATAACAGAAAGTTGCGCACCAATATCACCTAAAAGCATAATGCGATAAGAGTTTTACTATGTAATAATAGTTACAGTTAAAACATATACCTAGGCAACTTTGCTTTGTACTATAATATTATTTTGATTATTTTTATAAAGCTAAAGATACCATCAATATAAATTTCAACTTATCATATCATATTCAGTATCTCTTTTTTATTAATTTTTATTTATTTAGTTATTTATTTATTTAATTATTTATTTAGTTATTTACTTAGTTATTTATATAGTTATTTATCTATTTATTTATTTGTTTACTATTGCAGCAGTCGGTAAAATTCTGATTTAACATTTTAAAATTACAGGCAGTAGGCTACTTCAACCATATGCGACACCATTGAAGTAACGGGAGTGCCACGAACAGTGAAGACCATTATTTCTGTAGATATTACAGGCTATCACAAGCGGAGGAAATAAAAAAGCCAAGAGCAACGAATTTTATAAGATGGAACGACTTTGACCGCGAGTTCATCAGAAAGACAGTGTATGAACTTTATTAACAGAGAGTACATACCATCTGCATGATTTTTCCTGCATTACGAAAGGAAATAGAAGGTATAGAGTATAAATTGCCATTTCTTAACCCCCATCAGGCCTGATGTACATTATAGTGTACTTGGTTTATTATTCCTTTTTTGGAATGTCTTGGATAAGTTACTTTTAAATATTTTGAAAAATTCAATGTGACAGAAATGGAGAATATTACTTTTTAAACATTTCTATAACGGGATTAAAAATAAAATTTAAACTTTTGGAGCCCCAGAGGTCAAGATTGTCCCCAAATTTTGATTTTCTGTGACGACTTGATTTGGGAATTTTGGATCCCCAAAATGATTATGTGACCAGCTCTTTTCTTCATTTTTTTATATAAATTCAGGTATGTAGGGGTTAAAACAGTACTTTTAAGAATATTAAAATCCATGCTCTTGAAATTCAACATATCATAAAAAAGGAGAACGATTCCCTTGTTTTAGATGGCATCACAGAACTTGCGACACCATTAACAATTAACATTGAAGAGCATGATACGTCTTAAGAAGACGCAAACTCAATTTAAGTTACTTGAATACTGAAGTAAAGAAAATATTTCAATCCAGCATTCATATGTTGTCACGGATTTTATTACAGTAGTTGCCCGCCAGTCTAAATGTCTCCCCACTTAAGTCTCCTCCGGCCGGTCGAAATAATTTCGTCCGTATGGTACTGCATTGCATGATGTCTGACAGCCAAAGTAAACATTTCTATCGGAGGAAGGGAGACTTTTCTTGAAGTTGGGCGGAGGTAGAACACTTGAGACTGCCCAATTTGAAGATAAGCGTAGGATGTGACCTCTGCTGTTACATTTATATTATTTTGTTATTATCATTATCATTATAAGTAATTAATATTCTTACTAGCATTACGTACGTTCGTTAAGAAATTTTCCTTTACCAATTCCCAATACCTCATGCTATTTTTCACATGTTAGCAGGTCTAATGTAACATGTCCTGTGTGAATGTCAAGAAAGGTATGAAATAATTCAATTCCGTAACTGGCTAATATTACCGTACGGTTAGTCGCATAATAAAACCATGCTGGTTATCGTGGTACTGTACGCACCACTTTGAAATCTGTCGATGAGTATAATACATTTCCTGCTTTGTAGTACATGTTTAAACATTAGACCTACTTATGTTTCTATAGTCCGTCCCAGAAATCTGTGGAGTAGAAAGACGAAACAAGACTTCTGCGCAAGTGGTATGTGGAAGGGATAGGGCCAATGATCTCTCCGGGGGGAAGTGTTGGCTGAATGAAGCTACTAATCCTTGCAGTTATTGGATCATTTCTATCTGAACTCTATTTTACCTTCTACCACGAACGTCTTACCCCTTAACTGCCTCGAACTGATGCTGATCGCAATACACTCCGACACAGCTAGACTCCACCCCCATACGCGTGAAGTTCCTCCACAGATATACCGTACTAGGGATGGATTCAGGCTGTGAGAGAGAAGTCAGTATACTTACTTTATTTCCTGGATGGACAAAGGAAAAATAAATGAAGCAAGGAAGAAAGGTATGAATGAATGGATGAATGAATAAATCAGTCATTTAATGAATCATTCAATCAATCAATCAATCAACCAGTTAAACAATAGGGTTAAGAGGAGGAGGTAATCTGGAACTAACACGAATGCAGTTCCCATATTTTTCTTCTATGATATAACGTGTGCTGGTAGTTTCTCGATATTTTAATTGAGATTAACGAATGTATGTTGTCATGAACGGCGAGGAAATTTTAACCGTAGCAGTTGAAAAATCGTCGTAAAATAACCAATAAAAAGAAGTTAGAGCAGGTATTTATTTTAGATTTAACTAGCAAAGTGAGTATGAATTAAATTAATAAAATAAAAATGTTCCTAGTCATTACCGTAAGAGCCAGGCTCGTGTACGGTGTGCTGTTAGCCAATAATATAACATAAAATTTACAAAGACAGTTTACTGAATAGGCTACAGTACTTAATTGTGACCGATAAATAACACACAAGAGCAAAGAAAAAAAAGAGAAGAAAGAGAAAAAGAGAGAAAAATACTTTTAATATAAATTGACAATCAGACAAAAGCCAGTGATATTCAATAAAAACATTAATATAGTCGAAGAAATAAAAAGTTAAAATATACACACATTTGTTAGTATTATATATATCACAAATAATTTTATACATTTCTTTTTTAAAAGTTTCTATTTTAAAATATATCAAATTTGAAAAATGGTTTGTAATTTTATTACAAAGTCTTTGGCCGAAACTATATAGCACCATGTTTAAGAGCTGCACTTGTATGACATTTAGGTTAAATTAATGGGAAAGTAGACTTTTGTCTTCGAGTACGATATTTATGTCGATTGGATTTATGTTTTATTTGTTTTCTGTTGTTAGATCTTTTAAGATCTTTTTGTAGTGTCGGCCTCGGTAACGTAGTCGGTATAGCGCTGGTCTTCAATGCTCGAGGTTGGGGGTTCGATCCAGGCCCAGGTAGATGGCATTTAATTGTGTTTAAATGCGACATGCTCATGTCAGTAGATTTACTGCCATGTAAAAGAACTCCCGCGGAACAAAATTCTGGCACACCGGCGACGCTGATATAACCTCTGCAGTTGCGAGCGTTGTTAAATAAAGCATTTTTTTTTCCTTTTGTAGTGCCATGTGATAAAGCAAATATTCTGGGTATGCAGCGAACCTTAGTGTAGTCAGCCGTTGTGGGTTTGGGAATTCGCCTAGCTTGAGGGTTAGCGCAATAGAGCTATCGTGTTACATTTAGTTTTGGCAAAGGCAGATTGAGTGAAAAAATTTCAACACTCTACACTTCATAATACATTATTGCTCTCCTGTTACGTTGTTAATGGTTGTGTTTGCAAGGATCCTCAGGCCTCTTACCTAACTTTCTATCCAAGATATGCAAGGGTCACAAACATCTTAAGATAAGTTGAATATTTTATTTTCAGGCTATTTCTGGTCTTCTCTTTATAGTAAACCTACTTGAGAAAACCATGCCGGAACTCTACGTTGAATTGAGCATTCTCAAAAATGAATTTTACCCGACTCAGTGGTTTCAGAAAGTTTTACAGTTATTCATTTTAATTATTTCCATGGACTTTCTTCTATTTCGTGTAACATGTTATTTTGTGAATCTCATTTCCCGACAAATTAGTCATGATTTTTGTGTTTAATGTGAATAACGCGTATTCTTTTCGCTCAAAATTCATACACCTTCAAAATAATATGTTTATATACGTAAATACGCTCATCGTCATATAACAAGAAATAATTCCGGATATGTAATCGTGGCATTTCAGGATTCTTCGTTGCCTCACGTTTACGTGTAATTTCACACCTCTTTATTAATCCACCTTGCACAGATTTGTCTTCAGTATTTTAAAAAATTTCAAAATTTTCCCTCTGTCATGGCGTACTTATTTTTAGAAAAGTTTTCCACTGAAGAAATGTTTACACTTATTCTTTTTCAAGGACCAAAGCGCCCATTAAATGAAACATACGGTTTTCGGCTTTTCTTACACCACTTTGATGTCAATTTCTGTTTATCCTATTGTCAACTTCTGGCCACTTTCTATCCGTCATTTTGTCCTGTAATATAAACTTAACACATCTTCACCTTTCACCGTCTCTACAGCTCGTCTCTGGAACTCTCTGACACAGCATGTCAGAGGCTGTCGGACATTATCTAGTTTCAAAAATAAACTAAAATTACACTTTTTCATTTTAGATTCCCTTCAATTATAAGCTATTTTCTCTGCGAAAGTTTTGTAGAAATACATGTATTTTTTTTCTTCTCTTTTATTGTTCTCTTGATCACCAGATGAATTTATTATCATACGGTACCCTTTTTATTGTGGATTTTATTTAAATGTTGTATTTTTCTTATTTTATTACATTCTATTTATTGTATTTTTCCTTACGTTTTCCCTGTTAACTATTTGTACTAACTGAGCTGCTTTTATTATATTCCAATCATGAGTTCTGTTTTTTACTTTCTCCTTTCTATTATTGTATTATTTCCATATCGTTTAATTTCGATTTAGTTATGTTATAATTTTTTTTGTAATGTGTTAGTATTCTGTTCTTTAACTTTATTATTATTGTTGTTATTGTTATTATTATTGTTATTATTATTATTATTATTATTAAAAATTTACAGCACTCAGTAAACACTTACGCATGGATCAAAAACTCTCTACTAATTTCGGCGTGGGTAGCGTAATCGGTATAGCGCTGGCCTTCGGTTCTCGAGGTTGCGTGTTCGATCCCGGCCCAGGTCGATGGCATTTAAGTGTGTTTAAATGCGACATGCTTATGTCAGTAGATTTACTAGCGTGTAAAAATCTCCTGGGGACTAAATTCCGGCACACCGGCGACGCTGATGTTATAACCTCTGCAGTTGCGAGGGTCGTTAAATAAACTATAATTTAATTGCTCTACTAATACCGGGCAGGGCTGTCAGATTCCAGGTGCTTCAGTGAAGCGTATACTGTACAATGTAAAGTGAAGTAATCGAAACAAATCTTTACTGTAATATATCGTGCAGCTCTCATTACAATTTAAAGCGTTCTTCCGAGAAGGAAAGTTACACCTAAGTGCCTTTTTCCGGCAAATCCCACGATTCTGACCGTCGCATGAAGTCCTGTGACGTCAGCTGAAATCTGAGGTTGTCAGTGTTGTAAGCTTCATTTTTTATATTTTCTGAGAATTGAGAACGTGTCCTTGGAAAATTATTTAGGCAGAAAGCAAGAAGTCTGTAGATCCGGTGAGCTGGGAACTTACGGATATTAAAAAATATATATATATATCATTACTAGAAAGCTCGTTATGAGCTTCATAGACAAGTTCAATGTGTATCTTGTAGTAGACTTCCCTTAGGTCGATGTTGTGAAATTGTCCCACAAATTCCGTTACGATGAGGCTATAAACCTCAGTACAGCTCATGTATTTTGTCAAGACGCGATGTGCAGTACGGGAACAACGTTTCAGTGTAGAGGATAGTAGTAGAAGGGAAGGTCGAGCGTGTGTCTACCGAGTTCAAGGCAAAGGCTAACCCACTCCCGTATAATTCGTAAATAGAATAGTCCGATCTCGTGCGCAGTTCTGTAGGAAGAATGGGGGAGTTTTGTTGACAAAATGCATGAGCTGTACTCATTGTCTGATCGAAGAAAGCAGAGCTAGTGAACATTAAGGCAGATACTGACTACCGAAACCGAATATTTTGAGAATGTAGTGAGAATGGTGTCTTGCTTGCGGACTCTCATTCCAACCTGAACAGATGGAATAACTATTTTGGGCAACTACTAAATTTACATACGCAAAGTAGAAATGATCGGGACTATATCCATATACAAACTATGAGCCATTTATACAAGAACCAATACTTTCTGAAATCGACATTGCGATAGAAATTCTGAAAAAGTACAAGTCTCCAGCTATCGATAAAATTCCAGTAGATATTTAAATTTAATAATTGGGTTATTAGCACTGATCATGGTAAACTAATCCATGCTAAATGTTGAGTTAATTTATTTATCATTGTTTATGGTACTGTTCCTTTGGATTACGGTAAACACATTTTCTTTGACTTTTAGAGTTGCGTTGTCTTTCAGTGAGCTGTTTCTGTCACTTCTACGTTTACTTTACACAATTTATGCTAATGTTGTCCACATTCACAGTGATAATATCAGTCCAGTGCTTCTCAACAATTTCTTGAAACATAAAGCGCTTGAGCGTCTTACTTAACGCAGTTTACCTTTGCGAATAATATTCCTTAATCATGAATAAGAAATGCGCGTAATAATTTTTATTCGTGAGATTCATTCGTTGCTGGCGAATAAGATAAATCAAAATTTATTCGTAATCACGAATTTAGAACTAATTTCAACCAATGAATTGAACGTTTCAGCAATGACTTATTTGTTAACATATTTATTTCTTAACATATTCATTCATTCATTTATTTACTTGTTTATTTATTTATTTATTTAGTTATTTATTTACTATTATGATTTATTTATTATATATTTACTTATTTACTTGTTTACTTATTTACTTATTTTCTTATTTACTTATTATTTATTTATTTATTTATTTATTTATTTATTTATTTATTCATTTATTTATTCATTCATTCATTCATTCATTCATTCATTCATTCATTCATTCATTTATAGCCTTGCCCCGAATAGGGACCTAAGCGCCACAATCGTCGGAACCCAGTTATTAGAGGAATACGAATCTATGATAGTTTCTCCAAGGTCCGTGGACTAACAACTGTTCCACAGCGACGTCTATAGACCTTGAGTTTCTATCAAAATCACCTGACAATATTTGCAATCCAATACAAAACATACCCGCTGAATTTCGCTGTTGTAATGGATGTCCTTATGTTGTGTAAGTTTTGGAGTTCAGTTGAGATGGAACGTTGGTCTACTGAACACCGCATTGCTGTGGTAGAGTTGTTTATCAAAACAGAGTCCGTTACTGCTACGCAGCGTGGGTTTCGACTCCAATCAATGACCTATTGGAATTGGGAAAGTCCAGGATAACAGAGAGGATTTGGAATTGAACGGGTTACATCAGCTGCTTCTTTATGCGGATGACATGAATGTGTTAGGAGAATATCCACAAACTATTAGGTAAAACACAGGAATTTTACTGGAATCAAATAAAGATATAGGTTTCGAAGTAAATGTGGAAAAGACAAAGTATATTAATATTATAGGAAATGGAAATATAATAATTTGAAATCTATCCTTTGAAGAGGTAGAAAAATTCAGTTATCTTTGAGCAACAGTAAAATCTATAAATCACATTCTGGAGATAATTAAACGCAGAAAAAATATGGGTTATACCTGTTATTATTCGGTTGGGAAGCTTTTGTTATCCAGTATACTGTAAAAAATTTATAAAACAGTTATATTACCGGTTGTTCTCTATGGTTGTGAAACTTGGAATCTCACTTTGAGAGGGCAACTGTTGTTAAGGGTGTTAGAGCGTAAGGTGCATAGGAAAATATTTGGGGATAAGAGGGGTGAAGTTATAGGAGAATGGAGAAAGTTAAACAACGCAGATCTGTACGCATTGTATTCTTTCCCTGATATAATTAGGAAAATTAAATCCAGACGTTTCATATGGACAGGGTTATGTAGCACGTATCAGCGAATCCAGAAATGCATACATATAGAGTGTTAGTTGAGAGACCGGAGGGAAAAATACATTTAGGAATGCCGAGATATAGGTGGGAGGATAATATTAAAATGGAAATGAAGACTGTGGGATATGATTGTAGAGACTGGATTAATTTTGCACAGAATACGGACCGATGGCGGGCTTAAGTGAGAGTGACAATGAACCTCCGGGTTTCTTAAAAGCCACAAGAAATTGAGTAACTTCCTGAAATTAGTGGCATTACTTAAAATTCAATTTTGTGTGTGTATGTATATATATAGTAGTAATAGTTGTGGTGGTGGTGTTGGTAGTGGTAGTAGTAGTAGTAGTAGTAATAGTAGAAGTAACAGTAGCATTTACAGTAGCAGTAGTAGTAGCGGCATGGTTTAAAATCTTCAAATGTAACTTCTAAATGAGATAACTACTTTACTTTTGATAAATAAAAATGAATTTGGGTGATAAAATATATATAATACGGAAAAGGGAGAAAAATCGTAATGTAATTAACCACATTACTGAGAGTTATATTTACAACATTGCATATTCATCTTCATTAGAGTTGAATTGTTACAGCTAATAACATTCATATTCACACATCGAGTAACATTCATCGATGTCGCATGCTGAAAAAGACAAAGGAAATGGTTTATTTTATGTATTTGTAGTAACTTATTTAAGATCGTAGCTAGAAATGATGACTTTACTGCGTTAATGACTATCCAAAAAGATCTAATCTTCTCTTACTCACCTCTTCACACTAATTATTAAAATTTCTCACAACACTACATATTAAAAGACCAGGTATTTAATTTGTTTAATGTTTGGCTTAGAAATGTACATCAACAAATGCTTTTTCCTTATTTCTGTAAGCTTATATAATATGCAGACGATGTTTATCTTAGAATTTGTCCA
The DNA here is from genome assembly GCF_040183065.1 of Periplaneta americana. NCBI lineage: Eukaryota > Metazoa > Arthropoda > Insecta > Blattodea > Blattidae > Periplaneta > Periplaneta americana. Next base: position 84,949,872 of record NC_091129.1, on the reverse strand, counting down.
TTCGTGTCATGCATCAGTTGCCAAACTTGAGAATTGTTCATAATTTAAGAAAAATGTTATTAAGTAATTTAAGAAACATCGGAATTTCAGAATTGCTTTAAGTTCAGCAACACATTTTAAGGCAGTGTTGAGGCTATTACTATGCCGTTGATGTATTCCAGTTCACAAAATTTCCTTAAGTCTCTCCAAATAAAATTTCGGGTTTCATGACTTATTACAGAATCGTATAAATTTAGCATGTGAAAGTAGTGCATCAAAAGTGTAAGACATTATTCCAATCTATTGGAATAGAAGTGAAATTTAGGCACTTGGAAAATACACAAAAAGAGGATACAGTCATTAGAAATCAACGTTTTTCTATAAACGGTGGAATTTACTATGTTTCCTCATGAGAGGAATGGAGAGTCACGATGTTAATCAGCGTAAAAGAGTTATGCCTTTAGAAACAACAAATAAAACAATTGCCTACAGTTTTAAGAATGAACGACAAAAGAATCCCAAACCATTAGAATCTTTAAAACTGCTAATGGATCATGAAGAAAGCTATTGACTACAATTGTATTTCTAGAATGAAAGAAAATAGAATCCCAACTTTAATACTGCATAACAGAACAAGAGAAGGAAGACAACCATTAAGATCTTTACAACGACTACTGGACTATGACGAAAGCTATTTACATTTTCTAGAATGAATTACGTCGGAGTTCCAAAATGAACGTTGAATTACGGATGTAAAAGAAACAAAAGGCTAGGAAGACTTTTAAAACGAGTACTAGGTAATGTCGAAAGCTATTAGCTGCAGCATGTTTCAACGATGGACGACATCGAACTTCCAAAATGAATGATGAATTAGAGACCAAGATGAAGGAAACGACCTGGAATATCTTTAAAACGAACACTGGACAATGTCGAAAGCTATTGGGTGCAACATGTTTCAAGAATAAATGATATCGGAGTTCTAAAATGAATGCTGAACTACAGATAAAGAGGAAGCAAACAACCAGGAAGACCTTTAAAACGAGTACCGGACAATGTCGAATGCTGTTGGATAGAACATGTTTCAAGAGTGAACGAGATCGGAATTCCAAAATGAATGTTGAATTACAGATAAAGAGGAAGCAAACGACCAGTAAGACATTTAAAACGAGTACCGGACAATGTCGAATGCTGTTGGATACAACATGTTTCAAGAGTGAACGAGATCGGAATTCCAAAATGAATGTTGAATTACAGATAAAGAGGAAGCAAACGACCAGGAAGACCTTCAAAACGAGTACCGGACAATGTCGAATGCTGTTGGATACAACATGTTTCAAGAGTGAACGAGATCGGAATTCCAAAATGAATGTTGAATTACAGATGAAGAAGACGCAAAAGATCAGGGAGTCTTTTAAAACGAGTACTGGGCAATGTCGAAAGCCATTTACTACAACATGAATCAATAATGAATCACAGTAGAATTCCATAATTCATGTTGAATAACAAATCAGTAGAGAGAGAAGATATCAATGAAGTCCTTTGAAACGACTAGTGGACCATGTCTGCTAAGAAGTTCACCAAGAAATATTTTGTACTGCTCAGGGTGGAATCTCTCGCCGTGTCGACATTTTCGCTATTGACAGAACGAATAATAAAACGTCTGAGAGACCCTTCGCAAGTAACGGCACTTCTCGAAGGTTACGTGAATATCGTGGCTTCATCCCACGCCTATATTGAGATGTTAGATTGATTGATTTATATCCAAATTATTATTCAGGAAGTTATGGTCTCGGAATGGTTCACGCTGCAAATGTTATATTGTTATCTTATCATAAGAATTTATAATTTTTTATTACAGGCAATTTTCAGAGAAGTATATATTTGTTTTTATAACGCAGTCTTTACTACTTCAAAACTTTACGACATGAGAGTGGTATTCAATCAGCGCGCCGCGGCGCCCTGGTGCACCATGAATGATCGCTGGAGCGTCGTGGATTTTATTTAGCCTAGTAGTTAGCGGTAAAGAAGAGAGTTCTGGGAAATTTCACTTCTGGTGTTGGTCAACCTTGCGTGACATCGGTGGAATTCCACTTTAGATGTTACCCACCCTATATAAGTATGCATAACCTCGAAGCCGAACTATCGCAATGTTAGCCTACGGTTAGCAGCTACATTGATTGTTATATTTTCAAAAAATTTTTATTGTATTGTAACTTTATAATAAAGTTAATTATGGAAGAGTTTTTAAATTAGTCAAGTGGTAGTAAAGGACGTGAAATTGTTGAGGACAAGGAAAGAGATAATAAGAACAGAAAATACTACGATTAGATTTCATGTGTACTTTTCTGAACAATGAAGCGCGTTCACGTTGTTTTGTATTTTAAAGTAATCTCTGTTGAATGTATGCTATCTAGCAAATTGAAGCTCCATTTAGAAAGAATTTATAAGAATGACGTGATCAGAGCAAGAGAACATTTCTCTAGAAAATTGAGTCAAATCAAAGAACACGAATTATCATTTTCTAAGCAGACAACAATCTCGAATCAAGCTCTTATAGCGTTCTACAATGAGCTTACAGGTTAGCAAAATGTAAGAAAGCATATACGACAGACGAAGTTTTGTTTGAAATTGTGGACAACTTTTTCAAGTTAATGTAAATGATAGACATACGAGTATTTGAATGGAATTGACAGACATACGTTCAAGAACGCCGAAAAGGTAAACCATTCAAAGTAATGCTGAATTACATAACCAGAAGACAACGATATATCGGACGCTCTGCGGTCACATCGAATGACGAATTCTCTTCTCAGTGTGAACAGAAAACCAAATAAACGAAATGAGTGACAGAGTGAAATCCATGAAAATAAGAAAAAACGAAAAAAATTGTATATCTTAAAGACAGTACTGTAAAATTAAATCATTACACAAAGATTCATCCAAAAAAAAAAAAAAAAAAAAAAAATTCCAAAGAATGTTACATTACAAACACACAAACAATTGGAGTTAATGGTGCTTGAAAAGATAAATTCGCTACCAAACGAATATCTTCAAATCCTTGAATTACCCTAAAGGCACACATAATAAACAAAGTTTAAATAAAGCTTGTGTCAATGAATGAAAAGTTGAACACTGAGAAAATTTGAAAAATGTGTCAATATTTTCCATTTTATGCTTATCTTACCTATTTAAGATAAAGAAAACTTACCTTCTGTGATTGAAATTTGGGTTGCAAGCAACTGAAATAAGAAAAGAGCGGAAGCCTTTTTAATATTTAATAATATTTAAATCCTACTTAAGGAAATAAAGTTACATAATCAGGATACGATTGACGATTCCTTACAATTTATTTACAAAAGCAAATTGAGAAATTTCACACTTAAAAAAATTGTTGTAATCTCTGTGTGAACTAGCTTGAAATTTTCAAGATGAATCCCATGTGTGAAGCTGAGCGGAATTTCAAATGACTAGTATCATGATAGAACATAACAATCGTATGTTTAAAAGTCTATGACGTAGCCTATTCTTCCGTAAAAATGAGAATTTATTAGAAATTGTGACTTTTCAACCGACAGACTGAATATTTCTAGATCCCTGATGTGATCAGTGAATTAAATTCATTTCCAAGATGAGCCTGACTACATCCCAACAATATTCCAATTACGTTACGTGGTTAATGTAAAGGACAATTAAGTGAATTTTTAATTGTTAAATTTCTAAAATACCTTAATTTAAAACTGAATTCTTTAATGCAAACTAGGACACAATTTTGAAAATCTTACATTTTAAATTTGATTTATTTAATTTTTTTTATCTCTTTGTTAGATGCATTTCAGGACTTACAGCCTGATATCGCACTCGGCGAAGATTCTTTTGAGAACACAGAATCAACGTTTATATACTGAGGTAGAAAGACAGTTGGAAGAATAGCATGCTTCATCAAAGGAAAAGGTACGAGGGATGCAGTTAGACTACTATGAACAATCGCCGAAAGATACCTAGAGAAGAAGAAAGAAGTGTGTACATAGTATTTGTGGATTTCGGAAAGATTTTTGACAGAGTGCACTGGAACAAATTGATGGACATCCTGCCGAAAATATGTGTGGATTGCAAAGAGAGGAGACTGTCCAGTAATCTTTTTACAAAACGAGTCAAATTCAAGATAGGAGAAGAAATGTCTGAGGGAAGTGAAATTGGGATAGGAGTACGACAAGGATCCCCTTCGTCACCAACTCTGTTCAACATCTCCTTGGAGGATTTAGTGGAGAATTGTTTTCATAACATGGAAGGGTTGATAGAAAGTGGAAGTAAAACAAAGTGCATACGATTTTCTTATGGTATGGCGTTGTTGGCAGAAGAGGAGACGATACTAAGGGATATGCTAATGGAGCTAAATCACAGCTATGAGCAGTCAGGGATGAAGATAAATGCAAACAAGACGAAGGCCATGGTTGTCGGAAGAAAAGTAAAGAAGATAAACGTGGAAATACTAAATGAAGAAGTAGAGCAATTACTTCAGACACTTGGGGTGTACTATAAGCATGAGCAGCTGCCAGGAAGTCAAAAGGAGGTAACCAATGGCAATAAAGCTTCTAATAGAAAAAAGAAGCACCTTCTGCAGATCTCTGGAAAAAGAACTAAGGAAGATACTAGTGATATGCTTTGTGTGGAGTATTGCATTGTGTGGAAACATGAATATTACGAAAAAGTGAAGAGAAACGACTAGAAGCATTTTAAATGTGGATATGGAGAAGATTGGAGCATGTGAAATGGAGCGACAGAATAATGAATGAAGTTGTGTTGGAAAGAATGGGAGAAGAAAGAATGATGATGAAACAGATTAGTAACAGAAAAAATATATTGGTTGGGTCACTGGCTGAGCAAGAACTACCTACTGAACAATGCACTGGAAGGAATGGTGAACAGAAGAAGAATTCGGTGCAGAAGAATGTATCACATGATAGACGACATTAAGATATGCGGAGACAAAGAGGCAGGCAGAAAAAAGGAAAGATTGGAGAATGCTTGGTTTTCGGGGAAATACCTGCCCTGGAGCAGAACGCTTAGCCCTACGTATGTGTGTACAGTATATTAGGTGCATTCAGAATAAGTATTAGGTGCATTCACCTCAATCGGACTGATATTTTCGAAGTTAATTTCATTTCAATTATACAAATCATTGATATAGTAAAATGTTGCAAGCGCATTACATTTATATTAATCAAGTTCATAAATTTTTCCTTAGGACCCCGGTTCACGGGCAGTATTTTAACTTTGAGAAATTACAATGACTACATAACTTTCGGCATAATGCATTTATGAATGTCGGATATTTATTTATACAACTTTCTTATTTACATACTATTTATTAGCTCTTTATTTCCAAGAATACGTAAGATTTCCCAACGCTAGATCTCGGGTAAAATAATCTGCATCTACAAATACGAATATTTTCATTGAACTTTAGTGAAAACTACAAGCGCATGAAGTATTTCGAACATCTAAACATATAGTTTCTAGAAAAAGCAAAATTTGTGAAATAGGGTGCAATACTAATTTATGGAACAGGCCTATATAAAAATCGCTTCTGCAAAGCAAATGAAACGGAGAGGCAAATCTCTTACTATCAACTTCCTAAGTGCAAAGAAACTAAAAATTATTTTTCGATCATTTTTTTTTTGTAAAAATAAGTCCTAATATCACATAATTCGATATGAAATTTGGATGTTTTAGAAAAATATACAATAATCTGAAGATATTACCATCATCACGAAGAAGATCCCAATGAAAAATGTGAAATACGTAGTCGCCGATATTTTGCAGTGAACTCTTTTGGAATATCTGAAAAACAGGAGAAATAGTAACCTTAAGCTTTCAGCTCATTATTTTATTTAAATAGCTACACTTTTATTTCTGAAATTTTATTAGTGTGGTATTTATCTTGTCAGCGATGTATGCAATGGAGGGGGGAAACAACTGGAATGTATACCCCATTATCTCCTGGCCTAGTTGCCTCATGAGTGATGCCTTCTTGGTGTCACTTTTGGGGTCCAGACCTATGTTCGGACACGTGACTAGACAACGAAAAATAGAAATGCTTCTATTTGGAACTGAAGGAAACAGATAGTCCAAAACAATCTATTCCTATTTACTTTGGATTCCAATAGTTGCAGGCATAGTCTCTAGTGTAGACGAAGTTAATAAAGGTGGAAAAAATCAGTCTGCAGTAAACCAGAAAGTTCCTTTTTAATATATTCCAAAGAAACCAAAGACAATTAAAAACCAGAATCACAGATTTTCGCTTAGAAATATTCGTAACATACCAATCATCCCATCACAGAGGAATAATATGTGTATCAACTAAGAATACAATAACTGCCTAATAGTGTAAGACATAGCGGACAGGGAATCTCTGAACGTTACTTCATGTGGATATATGTACTTTCTCCTACAGATATGCAAATACATATATTAATATCAGAAACACAAACTCGTTTTGGTTAAAAGTTTGCTTGTGCGTTTTCTGAAATATTCTATTGATTTATGAGAAAAATTAAATATTTGTTATAATATATATTATTTCATATATTCGTTTCGTATGTTTCTCCTCGAATAATTTTTATGTAATTTGTATTGTTTGATCAATTACAGTATTATGGTACATTAGGCATAGCGCGCACTATCGATTACAAATTGCATTGACTATTACAATTTTACTACGGCATACTGCGAAATACTCGTAAAGCGGTACGAAAGAACGCGTTTCAACCAATCATGATTATTTTTTGCTACAATTTTATCACTTCCCTAGTATTCCTTTATTTTTATCACTTTCCTATCTTGTGTTTGTTTTGTATCACTCCCCCAGCATTTTTTTCTTTGTTTGCCAACATTTCAAACTGCAAATTCTTTACGCTACTATAAAACATGCTTTGCGATCATCATTTATTTCCCGCTTAGATAGTCGACTAAAAATTGCGACTGCGTTCAGAAGTTTTGGTAAACGTAACATTAGTGAAACAGAATTTTAGTAAGTCTATTAATTTCTATTTTATTGTATTAGAGTACTTTATTTCTTATAATCTTTATATAGGCCTAATTCTGTTGTTATCACCATCATACTATTTGTTTCTTTGTTTGCCAACATTTCAAACTGGAAATTCTTTACATTAGTAGAAAACAAGCTTTGCGATAGTCATTTGTTTACCGCACAGATAGTTAACTGAAAATGGCGGCTCCGTTTAAATGTTTTGGTGAAGCTAATATAAGTGAAATACAATTTAATAAGTCAATTTATATTTTATTGTATTAGAGTACTTTATGTATTCTAGTCTCTATATATACTCTTCTTCTAATCATATAATAGTAAATTAAATCCTACTCGAGTTTTGATTTTCTCAAGATAAATCACAAAGGATTTTTGGACGAAACATGCAATAGCACTATGATCTTCCATAATACAATAGATATAGAATACATAAAAAGAATTATTTTTGATGCATCAAATTACAAGCTCGAGATTGTTGAATGAACAGTTTTATAATCTGTTCAATAGTTCGAGGGAATAGGATAGTAAATATTTTAAAATTATTTTCGATTGGATAAAGAAGGGTTCGATAATTCGTTATACTATTATTTGGGCCTACAATAACTCATTAAGACAATAGACAGCGAATGGCCGTTTCTCCTGAAGGAAGTTAGTTTTAACACTAAATTAAGTAAGAAAAATATAATATGTGTCAACAAATAATATACTATATCTTACAAGTAATGGTATTATACAATTGGAAATATTAAACAGAAGGGTAATTTATGTATGTGTGTGTGTGTGCTATATTATGAAATATTAAACATAAAAATAATTTATAACTTAAATTTAAAATATTACCGTACCTTATGAAGTGATTTGTTTAAGAAAATAATAATGAATCCTACATAAAAAACAAAAAGTGATATATGGTCTATTACGAAAGAAATTCTAGAAAAGTCTGATCACCAAACTAAAAAACGGCATATTCATATTCTGTGCAGATTTCATAAACTAATCAACAATTATACAGTGCAGTTTTTAAAGTATTACAATGTTTAATAAACTACAATCAATTTATTTTTTCTCACTCCCACTGCCCTAAGTATGCTGTTATCACATTGTTTTTAGGAAATTAAATGCATTTTATCGTCGTGATGTTGGTTCCCATATTAGTGCTTTCTCATTTTGTTCTAAATATTTCTAGTCCTATGTACTTTCTGGGATTACCTATAGATAATTGATTTAGAAATGTGCATTGACAGGTTGAATTCAGCTTTTAGTGTACTTTGTATTAATTTTTGGGTGTCGTCCAAGAATATTTTAAATAAGCTCACAAGCTATAGTGTGAAATTGATACATTAAGGAAGGTTAGATGGAGGTATTTAAAACACAAGGCGTTTAATAGGGCAGCAAATGTTGTTTTTCGTACATAGTGAAAACCCCGATTAGGAAGCCGAAGAGGTTAACAGACGTGGCCCGATACAACAGCAAGGAAGGACCAGAATTCTAAGTCCTCAGGAGATAAGCTAAACTTAACCCATTACCCTTCTAATGTCTGCATAAAATGGTGCACACAATAAACCAAAGAAAGGTGTGATCGATATATCGGAAAGCTTTGTGCTTAGTCCATCATAGCTAATGGTTTCAATTTTACTCGTATTCATGTACTAGACTATACGGAATTGAATTAGAAAATTTGTACACGCCAAAAGTATAGAAACCGAATCTTATTCTTTTCCAACAGTGTATTGGAGAAGAGTGAAATTTCGCTTCTGATTTATCAAGCTCTGAGAAACATATAAGTTCATAATTCCTTTTGGAATAGAGTCATTTTGATCCAAATCCATGACTAGTCAGGTACAGTAACAGATTTCAAACATGAGAGAGAATAAAGTTAACGTTGATATTTTATGCCAGTTTATGTTAATGTACAGGCCATGCATTTTGTCAAGACAATCACGATGTGCAGTACGGATGCAACGTTTCTGTAGAGGAGGTAGGAATAGAAGGGAAGGTCGGGCGTGTGTATACCGAGTTTAATAAGGCAATGACAAACCCATGCCCCCATAATTTCTAAGTAGACTCATCCGATCTCGTGCGCAGCTCCGTAGGAAGAGTGGGGGAGTGTCTGGACATAACGCATGCGCTGTACAACCGAAATGTAACATTGTGTTTAAGAACATACGAAGACAAAACATGTGAACATGGAAGACAATATAATTATGGTTATATAAGGCTCCAACTTCAGACTCTGACGGCATTCCATAATGAAGTGTAAGTTATCATGACGTTACTTATTTATATTGTTCTATCATAATTGACTACTTTTGTTCAAAGTTGTTGAAATAAAGAAACATAAAATAACTATATAATGAATACATACCTGAACTTTGTTCGCTTCGAAGTCGCTGGGTGATTTTGTTAGGATTCAGTATTTATTTGCTTATGTGCTGTAGATCACGTGTTTATTTTCTCCTTGACGTGTTCAGGAAGTATCCGTTCAAATATATATAGCGTTTTGAATTATAGTTATAATAACACATTACCTTGCATTGTTCTCATTTCCATTTCGTGGAAATTACGTGCAAGTTCGCCTCGGTGAACGTTCGCGTTTTTATTCGTCCTTCATGGGGACTAAAAAAGTACAGGCATTATCTTCGACATATTTTTTTTTCTAATTCACAATGGTCTAATTTCCCTGTGGTATTGTTCGTGGTATTGTGAGGTATAGTCTTTTTATTACGATTATACTATTTTGACTTTAGTAAAAATACCTATTTTATTCCTTATGCATAAATACGAAAATATTGATGAAATATAATGAAATTTGACATGGTGAAGAAATGGTGCAACGGAGAAAAATCCTCTCCGGCAGCGGGACTCGAACTCGGGTTTTCAGCTCTACGTGCTGACGCTTTATTCACTAAGCCATGCCGGATTCTAGTTCCGATGCCGGAGTGAATTCTTCTCACTTTAAGTTATACCTCTCTGTTCGCCTTTGGTAGTATACCCTCATGTACTGTGTCACAGAATATGTGACAGTGGGACAATGTCAAACACTATGTACAGGAGTGCACTCATTACGAGTAACTAAGTGGCTTAGTAGGTAAAGCGTCAGCAAGTGGAGATGAAAACACGCGTTCTACTGTAGTTCTGGTGGAGGACAGAATTTTTCTCCGTTCTACCCATTCTTACATTCTAAACTTACAGTATTGCCGATATCACCTCTATGCCGAAGACCTACAACTTTACATACATTCCAGACCCAATACGATCAATAAGAATTTTGACCTAGCCACTGTCTCCACTTTGGCGGCCAATTTCGGACTCGCACTTAATCCAAGTAAGACTCAAGCTATAATTATGGCCATAAGCATTCAGTTAACTCTCTTAATAACAGTAATCTTTCAGTTGTTACACTTAAAAACATGCTAATCCCTTATTCATCTGTCGTAAAAAATCTTGGCTTCTTTTTCGATAATAATCTAAATTGGAAATTTCAAGTTCAAGAAACGATAAAAAAAAACCAGTTCGTCCATTCACTGTTTGAGTCGCTCAAGGAACTTCTTGCCCCAGCAACTAAAACTGACCCTAGTACAAACGCTAGTAATGCCGCACTTCGATTATTGTGACGTTTTGTTAAGTGACCTAAGTTCTGAACTATCAGTCAAGTTACAGAGAGTCCAGAATATGTGCGTCAGATACGTATGCAACATCCGACGATATCATCACATATCACCGTCCTTCGCAAAGCTTTCGTGGCTCCGACTTAAATAACGTAGAACTTTACACTCTTTTGTCTTTACTCTTTCGAATTCTGCACACTTCAACACCAAATTACCTTTCGTCTCGTTTCTCTTATCTATACTCTAACCACGACGTAAATACCAGATCACTTATCTGTGGCGCGTTAAGTATACCTCTTCATAGAACATCTTGTTATTCATCATCTTTTACAGTATCCACCTCGCGACAATGGAATTCCCTGCCACAAAGTGTTAGGGGCTGCAAGACAATAAGCACTTTTAAAAACAGCTTAAAGGATAACCTTCTTAGCATTTCACTCCAATCATACTGACTTAAACTATCACTGTGTACACTGTTACTCCTTCCTTTAGACAGGTATCCTGATAGTGCTGAATTTTCGAAATTGTCTCATTATAATCTCTTTCTATTATATAACATTATTTGAAATATATTAATATTCTATGTATTTTAGCTTAATTCTACTAGATAATATGTATTTCAGTGTTTAATTAATAGTGCATAGTATTTTGTTGTTTAATTCGTGAATAAATCTTATATACATGTAACTCTTATCTAAATCAAATTGTTGAATTCTTTGTAAGTTCATACATATGTATGTATACATTTTGCTGGTTGAGTGAAAGAGAGGCCTTACGGCCTTAACTCTGCCAGCTAAAATAAAAAATTATTATTATTATTATTATTATTATTATTATTCATATGGTAATGCATAATTCCTGCTCGGAAATATCATATGTATTACTCGACCGAGGCCAGTGGACCCGCGGGCATAATTTGAACTACAGCGATGACGCTATACGAACGCAGGAGTAATACAAGTGGCGCTCCGGCTGCAGAACTCCGCTGGCCTCGGTCGAGTAATACTTCGGTACATCATAGTAATATGATAAAGTGTAAGTAATCACTTTGTGATTCAAGACGACGCCTTTTTCCGTTGGACCCCAGCCACTTAGTCACTCGTAATGAGTGCACCTCTGTTCATAGTGTTGGACATTGTCCCACTGTCACATATTCAAAGGTGAACAGAGAGGTAGACTTAAACTGAGAAGGATTCATTCCGGTATCGGAACTAGAATCCGGTGTGGCTTAGTGGATTAAGCGTGAGCACAAGGATCTGAAAATCTGGGTTCGAGTCCCGGTGCCGGAGAGAATTGTTCTCCGTTCTATCAATTCTTCACTGTATTTTAATGGAGAATTCCTGCACTGAAATATCATATGTACTTCGGTACATCATTTCTTCTTACGTTGCGCGTACAAGCGATAAGCAAGATAACAATCGTTCCTGTATTGCGTCATAGCGAATACGTCATTCCTTTTATTGGCACGCGTGCTATAACAAAGAGATTTTGCGCGAAATCGGATGTAGTAACAATCTCATTATAATACTAGGATGGCATTAAATAATATAGCAACGTGTTTTCGATTTTTTTTAATTATAAAGGCAAACTTTTGTAGTAAGAAAGTGTAATATAATGGCGTACATTTCCAAAGTTAGTGGAAAAAATATGTTTTGTGGTTAAACACTTTCTTTCGTCAGACTTTTGGTACCAGTAAATTACTGCAGTTTAGAGATTTAAAGACTGGAAATCTTGAATTATAACAATAATTTTTTGTAGAATACTCCTCTTAATTTGTAATTATAACGGTCTTACTCTTTTTTGATTAATCATTTAAGGCCTATAAACTTTCTCAGAATTCTCTGTTAATTAGTTAGGTAGTAAATTTGTCATGACTTGATTGTTAAGTCTGTCGTTGAGGTAATAATTTTATTTTCTTTCTTGTAGCCAGAAATGGATGTTTCATGAAGTATACCATTGATATGTTAATTTTATTTCTTTCTTGTAGCCAGAAAAGTAGTATTATTAATTTCGGGGGTTTTTCTTTGAGATATTTCAAACAAGGAAGTTTAAGACATTTTTTCTCGATTTTACTTCCCTTTTTAGATCAAAATTGTTTTATATAAAATATTTCATAGACTATTTTCTGAACGCCATTGATTTAATTCCCAATATGCTCAGTCAATTTAGGAGAGCAGTGTATTACGATAATAAATGTTTCCAAGAATTTTAGTTTTGTTCTTCAAGTTTGGACAAATTTCAGCGGAACAAATGTATGTTTTCGTTATACAAAGGAACTTTACAATGTGACATTTCTACGAATCAAATTTCTGTACATTTAAAGGACAAAACTCAAATTCTTTCAATCAATATTGTTGTTATATACTGCATTCTTAATATGACTGATAATATTGCGAATTATATCAATGGCTTTCCCAAAACACGCCAAGTAATGTTTAATATAAAACAATTTTTGTCTCGAGAAGGAAACAAAAACGAGCAAAATTGATTTAAAGTTTTTTGTTTGAGATATCTGAACAGTAACTCCCTCAAATGGTTGAGGGAGAAGTTCTATATGGCACCCTTATTGAATTTAGTATTCCCAAGAAACTAGTTCGATTAATTATAATGTGTCTCAGTGAAACCAACAATTGACACTGTATAATTATGTAGCCTAAGTTTCAATCGGATGCTTTTCCAATTCACTGCGGGCTAAAGCAAGGAGATGCACTATTATCTTTACTTTGTAATTTTGCTGCAGAATATGCAATTAGGAAAGTCCATGATAAATGAGAGGGTTTTGAATTGAACTGGTTACATCAGCTGCTTGTCTATGCGGATGACGTGAATTTGTTAGGAGAAAATCCACACACTGTTAGGAAAACCATGAAAATTTTACTTGAATCGAGTAAAAAGATATGTTCGGAAGTAAATGCGGGAGAGCCAAAGTATATGCAATTTATAGGAAATGGAAATATAAAAATATGAAATCTATCCTTTGAAGAGGTGGAAAAATACTAATATTTTGGAGCAAAGATAAAAAGTATAAATGACACTCGGGAGAAAATTAAAGTAGAATAAATTTGAGAAATTCGTGTTGAATCTTTCGTACACTACTTTTAACATTTGAATACAAATAGTTGATTAAATGGCGATCTTACTCGTGTCAATTGTGTAAGAATGTGCGGCTTACACAATTAACACGAGTAAGATCGCAATTTAATCAATTATTGAGAAATTCGGTTCAGAAGCTTTTGTCATCCAGTGTACTATCAAAAAAGCTGAAAGTTAGAATTTACAAAACAGTTACATTACCGGTTGTTGTGTATAGTTGTGAAACTTGGACTCTCACTTTGAGAGAGGAACAAATGTTAAGGATGAATAATTTCGAGGGAAAAATTTTTCCGGGGCCGTGTATCGAACCCGGGACCTTTGGTTTAACGTACCAAAGGTCCCGGGTTCGATACCCTGCCCCGGAACAATTTTTCCCTCGAAATTATTCAAATCAACTTTACAGGGAGTTATCTGCGATATCCTGTGCCTCTGCGAGATCAGAAGAATGGGGGAAACTATAATCGAAAAGAATAACGGCGACCTCTTCTGCTACATCGGGCAGACCAAAGGACAGAAAGGAGTGGGATTCCTGATAAAGAAACACATCAAACCCATGGTGAAGGAAATCATAGGGGTTTCAGAGAGAATAATAGTTCTAAAGATAAAGACAGCGACATGCGATGTAACTATGATACAAATATATGCACCCACAGAGAACCATAGTGACGAAGACAGCGAAGACTTCTACAGACTGCTAGAAGACACAATTGAGAGACACAGATCACACAGGAACTTCATATTAGGCGACTTCAACAGCAAAGTAGGGAACAAACTCCACGCACAAGAGGACCCAGTTGGGCCGTACGGCTACGGGACAAGGAACGCAAGAGGAGAACGACTGGTACAATTCGCCACAGAACAGAGAATGGTGATACTAAACACGTTCTTCAGAAAGCGTAGCGAAGCAAGGTGGACCTGGAGACACCCCAACGGCACGACAAAAAACGAACTGGACTACATACTAACCGACAGCCTAGCAGGTGCGAGGGACATACAAGTCGTACCAAACCTGAAATTCTCGACGGATCACAGAATGGTACGTGCCACAGTGAATATAAAGAGAAACAGAAGACATTTTGAGAATACAATAGCGAGCACAATTGACAGCTTAGATAGGCACACTTTCGGCCTTGCACTACAGGAACGACTACAAGAAATGGACCTATCCTCCCAGCGCGACCCACAGGATCTATACAACTCCATCGAAGAGGCCCTTACCCAAGCATCAATCACAGCCAGGAGAACAAATGTAACTAGAGAAAACAGTTCCAAGCTCAGCCCGTTAACAATTGCATTAATTGAACAAAGGAAGAGATTATATCCAAGCAGGGATGAAACCGAGGACAATAAAAACCAGTACGCATAGATTGATAAGCAAACAAAAAGGGCGATCAGAAGGGACGTACGTGAACACAACACAGAGGCAGTAAGAACAATACTGGAATCATCCAAATCAACAAGACAAGCAAGAAAACAGAGAGGAAGTGGGAAGCAATGGCTCTTGGGAGCACGGGGACCCAGAGGCAACCGTCTAACAGAAAGAGAAGACATTGTGACGGCAGCCACAAACTACTACAGATCACTATACACCAGCTCAAAACAGGAAGAGAATCCAAGCGACAGTATTCAGATGAACAACGTAGACGACATCGAGGTCCCACCAATACTTCAAAGCGAGGTCAGGACAGCGATAGGGGAACTCAAATCCGGAAAAGCGCCCGGAGAAGACAACATCCACAACGAACACCTGAAACTCGGTCACGACTCCTTGCTAACACCGCTCACCGCAGTCTTCAACGAAATACTCAAATCGGAGACAGTACCCCACCAATGGAAGACAAGCAAAATTATTCTACTCCACAAAAAAGGTGCCAAGGACGACCTGAACAACTACCGTCCAATCAGCCTGATGTCAAATGTCTACAAGCTGTTCTCTAAGATAATCACAAGGAGACTCACGAAAGTACTGGATGACAACCAAGCTCCAGACCAGGCAGGATTTCGCTCAGGTTACAGCACGGTGGATCATCTACAGACAATCAACCAGGTCATAGCAAAAACGGACGAATTCAATATTCCCCTCTATCTCGCATTTATAGATTTCAAGAAAGCATTTGACTCGGTAGAACACTCCTGTGTATTACAGGCGCTGAGTAACCAGGGAGTCGGGCACAAATATATCAACATCCTAACTAAGCTCTACGGAGACTCGCACGCCATCGTGATGACAGAACGAGAAGGACAAATATTCAGAATAGGAAGAGGAGTCCGACAAGGGGATCCGATCTCACCAAAGCTATTTACTAGCCTCCTGGAAGACATATTCCGTAAGCTAAAGTGGAAGAAAAGACATGGAATCAATATAAACGGATATCGGCTGACGAACCTAAGATTCGCGGACGACATCGTACTTTTCGCTAAAAACGCCACCGACCTACAAGAGATGATACAGGAACTAAGCGATTGCAGCGCACACGCAGGCCTAAGCATGAACATGGAAAAAACCCAAGTCATGACGAACAGCCAACCACAACCAATCCAAGTCAACGCAACCAGATTACAGTACGTGGAGGAATACATCTATCTGGGCCAATTGGTCGGATTCAAAAGCTGCATGACGAGAGAACTAAAAAGAAGAATTGCATCAGCATGGAGAGCTTTCTGGTCACTGCAATTCATACTCCTTGACAAGAAACTGAACCGCAAACTAAAGCTGGAGGTGCTGCAATCCTGTATCTTCCCAACCTTACTGTACGGCTGTCAGACCTGGAAACTGACCGTGAACCAGAAGACGCAGATTCAGATCTGCCAGCGCAAAATGGAGAGGAAAATCCTAGGACTCTCCCTCAGAGACAAGATTTCCAACACCAGACTCAAGCAGATGACAAACACCAGAGACATGGCACACCAAGGGGAACGCCTGAAATGGAAATGGGGAGGCCACGTGTCGAGACTCCAAGGCTGCAGATGGGCGCATATTTCTACCACGTGGGACCCACGCATCGGGAGGCGAAACCAAGGAAGACCTGGGACCAGATGGGCGGACTTCTTCAAGAGCCTAGCTGGACCCCTGTGGTCCAGAACAGCCAAGAACCGAGAAGAATGGAGATCGCTACAGTTTGCCAGTATCGAGTGAGAGCGCAAGTGTACACACACAAACGACGAACAAAACTTATATAGAACAGAATCTACCGTCATGCGGATTAGCTCACCGCATGATCTCTAAAGAGCCCCCCTTTTAGGAGGCCATAGCCCTTCACGGGAAATCCAAAGGCTATTTCATTTCATTTCATTTCATTTCATTTCATTTCATTTCATTTCATTTCATTTCATACCTGAAATCTTGATTTGCAAATGTTAAGGATGTTTGAGGATAACGTGCATAGGAAAATGTTTGGGGTTGAGAAGGATGAAGCTACAGGAGAATGGAGAAAGTTACACAACGCAGGTCTGCACACATTGTATTCTTCCATGACATTATTAGGAAAATTAAATCCAGACGTTTAAGATGGACAGGCCGTGCAGCACGTATGAGCGAATCCAGAAATGCATACATATAGAGAATTAGTTGGGAGGCCGGAGGGAAAAATACTTTTAGGCAGGCCGAGACGTAGTTGGGAGGATAATATTATAATGGATATGAAGAAGGTGGGTTGTGATTTTAGAGGCTGGATTTATCTTGATCAGAATAGGGACCGATGGCGGGCTTAAGTGAGGGTGGCAATTAGCCTCCGGGTTTCCTAAAAGCCATAACAAAGTATCTTCCTCAAATTAGTGGCGTTACTTACGATTCAATTTGTGTGTGTGTGCGTGAGTGCGTCAGTCCGTGCGTGGGTGTATGTGTGGTACCTGGGGGTATTAAGGCCCAAGCATGTTCTAAGACCCACTACCTAGTCTTGCCATTAGTTACACTTTTGCAAAAGTGAGCAACAGCTCTTAAGAACCATTTCTTCTTAAATTCGAGTGAGGTATAAAAAAATTATATTCTCGTTCTTGTTTGTAGCTGACTGGTGGCAACAAGTTATGTGTAATTATTTCTGTTTTCATTATAAAATTGTGCAAAATTTAAGTTGATATTCAATCGTTTTACTGTTTGTTATTAATATAATGTTAAATGTACGTTATTGTGTAAACTTTCGCTAATGAGCATATGAGCAATCCACAAATTAAAATTGGCGCGAAATAACAGAGCAGGAAAGATGCCAATGAAATAAATACATGCAAACGCCCACAAGTTCATAGAGGTCTCTGAACTATGAAGTTCAAACTCTGAAGGACAATCTTTTTTCCAAGAAATGAAACAAACGAAAGACTGAAAATTCCTAATGCAGAAAGAGCATTGGATGAACCATCAGCTTCAGGATTTGTAAACATCCAGGGGACGGGGATGTGTTCTGTCTGCGAAGGCAATTGTTGTAGATATACATGTGAGTATCTCTTGTGAATGTTGGGTGCACGATGAATGTGTAGGTCTCACTGAGGAAAAAACTGAAGACTTTGTATGCCCAAATAGTGTTCAATACATATATCCTTTATTGTGGGCCTTATTATCTGTCACAGCAGGATATAAGGCCCAGTGACATGATGTTAATTTTCATTGCACACAGAATTTATGTGTCTGTTTGAATATTTATTTAAAGCAATATATTATAGGATAACTATAAATGTATGCTATTTAATTATTTAAAAAGTGCTAAATGTTTCCACTTCAAAGAAAGAACGTTTTATTCCTTAGGTAGCCTTATTACCCCCGGTTACCTTATATATTTCATGCATGATCTGCAAATTGATTGGGTACGTGTGTGTGCAATTTGTAATGTTTTGGAGTGTAAAGGTTAAGGGTTGACGTACTCGAGGAAGTTATTCTTATTCAAATTGAATATAGACATAAATTAAAACATGATTGCGAAAACAATTTAATTCCCAATCCTATTATTATTATTATTATTATTATTATTATTATTATTATTATTATCATTATTATTATTATTATTATTATTAGTTGTTGTAGTAGTAGTAGTAGTAGTAGTAGCAGTAGTAGTAGACTTCGTAATATTATTAGTAGAAGCAGCACCACCTGCTGCAGGAGTTCAAAACTTCAAATCTAAATTATAAATGAGACAACTACTTTACTTTTGACAAATGAAGAAGAATTTGGGTGGTATAAGGTATATAAAGAAAGCAAAGGGAGAAAAATCGGAATGAAATTAACCACATTACCCATCTTTATGTCTTTACCATTGCACATCATCTTTATTATAGTTCTGTTGTTACAGCTAATAACATTTACATGCTCCTTCGTAACAATATGCAGTTTTGCCGGGTTCACATCCAGCGACGCATTCATCGACATCGCATGCTGAAAAAGAAAAAAGGAAATGGTTTATTTTATATATGCGTAGTATGTAAGATCGTCGCTAGAAATGGGAACTTTACAGCGTTAACGACTATCCAGAAATATTAATAGATGCCTAGACTTCTCTCACTCTCTTCTTCACACTAATTTTAAAATTTCTTAGAAAACTACCTATTAAAAGACGTAATATTTAATTTGTTTAATGTTTGACTCAGAAGCGTATCTTAGCAAATGCTTCGCATTTGCCATTATTTCTGTAAGCCTTTATAAAATGCAGACGATTTTTATGTTAGAATTTGTCCATTCGTTTCATGCATCAGTTGTCAAACTTGAGAATTGTTCATAATTTAAGAAAAATTTTATTATGTAATTTAAGTAACATCTGAATTTCAGCAATTCTTTTAGGGAGTTTTGAGGCTATTATTTTGCCGTTCATGTATTCCAATGCACAAAATTTCCTTACGTCCCTCCAAATAAAATTTTGGGTTTCAGCACTTATTACAGAACCGTATAGATTTAGCATAGGCATCAAAAGTGTAGAATATTATTCCAATTCACAGGAATAGAAGTGAAATTTAAGCACTTTGAAAAAACACAAAAAGAGGATACAATCACTAGAAATTAACGTTTTTCTACAAACCGTGGAATATACAAATTTTCCTCATGAGAGAATGGAGAAATGCTAGAAGAATTAAGATTGTAATCAGCGTAAACGTATTAGGCCTATGCAAACATATAAAAATTGTATACTACAACATATTTCAAGAAAGAATGACAAAAGAGTTCAAATCCACGAGGATCTTGAAAATACCTAATAGACCATGTAGGAAGCTATTGGATACAGCATATTTCAAGAATGAAAGACAATAGAAACCAAACTGTAATGTTGAGTAACAGCAAGGGAAGGAAGGCAATCATTAAGATCTTTGTAATGGGTGCAGGTCTTTGACGAAAGCTATTAACTACGTTTTCAAGAATGAATGACATCGGAGTTCCAAAATTCAACAATGAATACAGTTGAAGAAGAAGCCAGGAAGAATTTTAAAACGAGTACCGGGTAATGTCGAAAGCTATTGGCTGCAACATATTTCAACAATGAACGACATCGGAGTTCCAAAATGAATGTTAAATTACAGACCAAGATGAAGCAAAAGACCAAGAAGACCTTTAAAACGAGTACAGGATAATGTCGAACGCTATTGGCTGAAAAATGGTTCAGGAATAAATTATATCAGAGTTCCAAAATGAATGTGAATTACAGATGAAGAGGAAGCAAAGACCAGAAAACCTTTCAAACGACTGCTGGACAATGTCGAACGCTGTTGGCTGCAACATGTTTCAAGAGTGAACGACATCAGAATTCCAAAATGAATGTTGAGTTACAGATGAAGAAGAAGCAAACGATCAGGAAGACTTTTAAAACGAGTACTGGGCAATGTCGAAATCCATTTACTATAAAATATATCAAGAATAACGACAATAGAATCCCATAATTGAAGTTGAATGTCAGAGCAAGAGGAAGAAGATTTCAATGAAGACCTTTGAAACGGCTATTGGAGCACGTCTGCTAAGTTCTTCACCAAGAAATATTTTGTACTACTCAGGGTGGAATCTCTCGCCGTGTCGACATTATCGCCATTGAATAATAAGGCGTCTGAGAGACCCTTCGGAAGTAACGGCACTTCACAAAGGTTAGGTAAATATTGTAGGTTCATTCCACGCCGATAGTGTGATGTCAGATTGGTTGATTTAAATCCCAATTATTATTCCGGATGTTATGGTCTCTGAAATGTTCACGTTGCAAATGTAATATCGTTATCTTATTATAAGAATTCACAGATATTTCTGATTACTATAATTTTTTATTATAGGGAATTTTCAGAGTAAATATATATTTGTTTCATAACGCGATCTTTACTAGCTGAAATCTTTACTACATTGGTACTCAATCAGCGCGCCGCGGCGCCTGGTGCAACCACGATGGATCGGCTGGAGCGCCGTGGATTTTTCTTTTTCGTAGTTAGTGGTAAAGAAGATAGTTGTGGGTAATTCAATTTTTGGTGTTGGTCAACCTGCGTGACCAAGGAGGAATTCCACTTTAGATGTTGGCCAGCCTACGTAAGCATCCATAACATCGGAGTCGAACTATCGCATTGTTACGCTTAGCAGCTACAGTAATTGTTATAATTTCAATCAGTTTGATTATATTGTGACTTTGTTATGAAGTTAATAAATTATGGAGGAGTTTTCAAATTTGTAAAGTGGTAGTAAAAGATGTGAAAATTTTCAGGACAAGTAAAGCGATAATGACACTAGAAAATACTATGATCAGATTTCACGTGTACTTTTGTGAACAATGAAGCGTGTCCATATTGTTTGTTTTTGAAAGTAGACTTTGTATGTTATCTAGCAAATTGAAGCGCCATTTAGAAAGTGTTTATAATAATTAAATGATCAAAGTGAGAGTATATTTCTCCAGAAAATTGAGTCAAATGAAGGAACAGGAATTAGCATCTTCTAAGCAGATAACAGAATCATGTTCTTCTAGCGTTCTAGAATGAGTTTACCGGGTAGCAAAATGTAAGAAAGCTCATTCGTATACACAAGAACTAATTCTATCGTGTGCCATAGACATGGTGCCTATTATGCTTAGAGACTCCATGTCGAAACAGCATTTGCCAATTCCTTTGCCCAGCACTACAATCAGTAGGGAAATCATGATTTCGAATAAGATTATCTTTAAGAAATTGTATAAAAAATGGAGGAAGGGATTTTGGTTTGCAGATTGTTAGAGACAATTTTAACAATAGAGATGCTTATTTAATTTGTTAGGTGCGATTTGTTGATTTGTAACCTAAAGAAATGTTGGAAGATCTTATCTGTAAGGAAATAATTGCATATAAGACAGACGAAGATTGGTTTGAAGTTGTAGGCAATTTCATGACAGAAAATAAAATAGACTGTGCTCATTGTGTTGGTGTGTGCACCGATGGTGGGCGTTGCATATCGGATCGTTATAGTTGCATTGAAACACTTATCCGCGGCAAAGCTTCCGATGCTAGTTGGACCCATTTTTAATTGTTATGTATTCTAAGTGTCTGTTACTATATTTTTCACAGATTGTACAATATTTAGAAATGACCTTCAAAACTGCATTTTAAAAAGTCTTTCCAAACTTCTGTTGCAAACATCGCTAGTTGTTATAAGGTCTCCTACAGGAGAACCGTGGAAGCTATATCGTTAGTCAGGGAAGCCACCGACTCAGAATGGTTGAAAACCACTGCTTTATTATAACATAAAATGTCAATTACTAATAACCAGGGAAAGGATTTATATGTAAATACATATTTACTTATAAAGCTAATATAATTTATATTTTGCATTATCTTTATGTTTCACAATGTGTAGGGTTGAAAAATCCTACTTTTATTTTCCATATTTTTCCATATTTTAGAGTTTAGTACATATTTTCGTTAATTTCCATATATTTTCCATATTTCATATAAAACAGTCCATATTATATTAGGTTTAACAATAAAACAAAACAAAATTCCATTAACTTTTAAAAATACATTTCAACAATAGAGATTTAAACACATGTTCAGTAATCCCTTTAACATCAGAGTTATTTGAAAATTAGCAGTCCTATCAACAATGGGAAAGTAAGTTACAAAACTGTATTAATTTAATTTAAAATTTTTAACAGACTTCAGTTGTGCAGCTCAACAGTTAAATGCCAGTCAGAGTACACATAGGTTCAGTTTTGTAAATCATACTATAAAGACGGTAAATATGCCAAAAGTACGTCATTCAGTCAATTTAAAATCAAAACTAACAAGTTACATTTCAGAATTTAAAGAAGATGGTTTATCAACTGACAATAAAATATTATTTTGTAATTTGTGTCAGTGTGCAGTATCATCTACACAAAAGTTCCTGGTGCAACAACACATTACAACTAGTAAACATCAGGCCAACAAACAACTAAATTCCAAGCAGAGACAATTGTTTTTAACACAACCAACAACATCGAATGTAAGATCTGAGTTTAACATCGACCTGTGCCTTTCTCTCATCTCTGCTGATATTCCTCTCTACAAACTAAAGAATAAGGTCTTCAGGGAATTCCTTGAAAAATATACTCAACATACAATCCCGGATGAGTCAACACTTAGGAAGACGTATGCTCCATCCATCTACGATGAGACAATACAGAAGATAAGAGATGAAATTAAAGATAGTTCAATTTGGGTTTCCATTGATGAGACTCCCGACAAAGAAGGTAGACTTGTTGGTAATGTAGTTATCGGTTTGTTAAGTGAACAATATTCTGAACGAATTCTTTTACATTGTGATGTTCTAGAAAAGTGCAATAACAAAACTATAGTTAAACTGTTCAACGAAGCTATGGGTATCCTGTGGCCAAAGGGTATTATGTACGATAATGTGTTATTCTTTATTAGCGATGCTGCCCCTTATATGGTCAAAGCTGGACAAGCATTATCTGTTGTATATCCTAAATTGACTCATTTTACTTGTGTGGCGCATGCATTTCATCGTGTGGCAGAAGTGGTCAGAGACAATTTCCCTAAAGTAGATTTGTTGATTTCATCAGTGAAAAAAGTATTTCTCAAAGCTCCCAGTAGAGTTAACGTGTTGAAAGAAATGTACCCTGAAATTCCATTGCCACCAAAGCCAATTTTAACTAGATGGGGTACATGGCTAGAAGCAGTTGAATATTATGCCGAACATATAGACTCTATTAACAATGTTCTCCTTGCATTGGACTCTGAAGATGCAGTCTCAATTGATACTGCGAAAACAGTTACCTGTGACATAAGTGTGAAGAATGACTTAGCTCACATTCAGCATACATTTTCATGCATCATAAAAACGCTCAAAAGTCTCCAAAATAGGCACCTTTCACTATCTGAAAGTTTTGAAATTATAAATAGTACTGTGGAACAACTGAATCGTGGTAGAGGTAAAGTTGCAGATGCAGTAAGAGCTAAGGTGGACACTGTACTTTCAAAAAACCCTGGATATGAAGAACTACAAAAGGTTGTTGCTGTGATGAGTGGTGAATCAACAGTGAAGATTAACTTGGACTTATCCCCAGCAGACATTGTGAAATTGAATTATGTACCAGTTACTTCTTGTGACGTCGAACGCTCTTTTAGTCAGTATAAATCTATCCTCAGAGACAATAGAAGAAGATTCACTTTTCAGCACTTGAAAGAAATGTTTGTAACCTATTGTTATGGTAACAGACAATAAAAATTGTGTTTTGTTGAAACTACATTGGAAGATAAGGTACGTCCATTATATTTTTTGTTTAGTTTGATTAAAATGTACCAATATTTAACGTACATAGTCATTTTTTTATAATTTTAAGTCCATATTTAATTCCATATTTTGGTAAAAATCCATATTTAATTCCATATTTTGGTAAAAATAACTACATATATATTTACATATTTCATATATTTTTAGTCCATATAAATCCGTTCCCTGCTAATAACGTTCTACAGTACCGTCTCTATGTGCGTATGTTTCATGTGGTTAAATCAGTGCATGATTTGTTAATGCAGTTGGCAAGGTCGTAGCACAGCTGTGAGGGGATGGCTTCCTGATGCAAGTTTACACTTGCACGTTGATTCGAATCCTTTTCGTGCTATTTATGTGGTTGGGCTTATGGGAGATATTACCCAAAGATGATGTGAATATTAGGTACTGTAACGCAAATATGCGATCCTATCTCGTCAAAATATCATGTTGCTGTCACCAATTCCGTCTGTGCTATGTAAATTTGAAGATAATGTAAACATTAAACAACCAACTTAAGAATATGTCCTAAACGAAAGAATTTTATTTAGGGGACTTGCCTCCAGAGCATAAATAAAGTACTTGATACAAATTAAAATGAAACAACTTCAAGATCCTTTACTAAGAGTAAATTTGTTTAAATCAAATCTTACGTATTATGAAGTTTTATTCATGTTTGTATTTTTTTTTTTCATATTTCAATTTTTATTATATTTCGTAAATACTTAATATTGCTTGAAATTTGGTGTTGCTCATAACAGTGTTTTCTGAGAATTTTTCATTATTCATCCGAGAATCCAAACGTGCACGTTTATGTATGAATTAACATTTCAAATGAAACCGGCAATGGAGAATGTAAATAAGCAAAAATATTTTTGTGTTAGTTTTCGGGATACGAAACAACTATCGGTATAAATAGAGACGAACTTTTTCAAGTTAATGTAAATGATAGACAAATGAGTATTGAAACAGAATAGACAGACATACGTTTAAGAAAGCAAAGGGAGACCTGTCAAAATAATACTAATTTGCATAACCAGAAGACAACGATATATCGGACTCTCTGCGATCACAACGAATGATGATTATTCTTCTCAGTGTGAACAGGATACCAAATAAAAGAAATCAACAACACAGCGAATCCCATGAAAATATGGAAAAACAAGAAAATATATCTTAAAGACACTACTAAAAAAATAAAATCCTTACATTAAGATTCAACCAACAAGAATATTCCAAAGATGTGAAAATTATAAGGACACAAAGAAGTGGAATTAATGGTGTTTGAAAAGATAAATTTGCTACAAAACGAATATCTTGAAAAACCTTGAATTACCACAAAGGCACAAATAAAAAACTTTAAATATGACTTATGTGAATAAATGAAAAGTCGAATATGGAGAATATTTGAAAAATGTGTTACTATTTTCCACTTTTATGCTTATCTTACTTATTTAATATAAATAACTAAATAAATAGAAAACTTACCTTCTGTCACTGAAATTTGGGCTGCAAACAACTGAAACAAGAAAAGAGCGCAAGCTTTTTTAATATTTAATAATATTTGAATCCTAATTAAGAAAATATAGTTACATAATCAGGATACGATTGACGATTGTTTAAAATTTATTTCTGAAAGCAATTGAGAAATCTTACCCTTAAAAAATTTTGTCGTAAAGTCTGTGTGAACTAGCTAGACAATTTCAAGATGAATCCTATCCTGTGAAGCTGAGCGGAATTTGTAATGACGGGTATCTTAATAGAACATAACAAACTTACGGTTATATAAGAGGTAGGCTACTGTTTCGTAAAAATAGGAAATTATTGAATAGGTAGTTGTGGCTTGTCACTCGACAAACTGATTATTGCTAGATCACTGATCTGATCAGTGAATTAAATACATTTTCAAGATGAGCCTGACTACATCCCAACAATATTCTAATTACTTTACGTGGTTAAATATAAAAGACACTTAATTGAATTTTTAATTATTAAACTTCTGAGATATTTTAACTGAAAACTGAATCTTTAAAAGAATCTAGGACCAAGTTTTGACACACTTACAATTTTAATTTGATTTATTTAATGTTTTTAACTCTTTGTTACATGCATTTCAGGACTGTCAACCTGATATCGCACTCGACGAAAATTCTTTTGCGAATACTGAATCGACGTTAAGATGGAAAGGCTGTTTGAAGAAGAGCAGTTTGGCTTCAGGAAAGGAAAAGGTACGAGGGATACAATTGGACTACAACGAACAATCGGCGAAATATGTCTAGAGAAGGAGAAAGAGTCCGCACCTATGGAGTAGCGGTTAGCGTGTCTGGCTGCCAAACCAGGTGGCACGGGTTCGAATCCCGGTTGGGATAAGTTCCTGGTTGAGGTTTTATCTGAGGTTTTCCTTCAACTCAATATGAGCAAATGTTAGGTAACTCTCAGAGCTGCACCCCAGACCCATTTCACCGGAAATATCACCTTCATTTCATTCGGACTCTATATAACCTGGGATGTTGATACAACGTCGTAAAATAACCTACTCGAAAAGAAGAAAGAAGTGTGTATATAGTATTTGTGGACCACGGAAAGGCTTTCGACAGAGTGGATTGGAACAAACTGACGGACATCCTGCCGGAAATATGCGTGGATTGCAAAGACAGGAGACTGTTCAGTAATATTTATGTGAAATAACGAGTCAAAGTCAGGGTAGGAGAAGATATATCTCAAGGAAGTGAAATATACAGAGGAGTCCTTTGTCACCAACTCTGTTCAACATCTAGGCCTACTTGGAGGATTTGGTGAAGAACTGTTTTCAGAAATGGAAGGGATGATAGAAGGTGGAAGAAGAACAAAGTCCATATGATTTTTCTATGATATGGTGTTGTTAGCAGAACAGGAACTGATACTAAGGGATACGCTACTGGAGCTAAATCATATCTGCGAGCAGTATGGGATGAAGATAAATGCAAACAAGAAGAAGACTATTGTTGTCGGAAGAGAGCTAAAGAAGGTAAACATGCGACTTCTAAATGAGGCAATAGAGCAAGTGAACAGCTTCAAAAACCTGGGTTGTACTATAAACAGTAACATGAGCTGCTGCCAGGAAGTCAAAAGGAGATAAGCAATGGCAAAAAAAGGCTTTTAATAGAACTCGAAGCATCTTCTGCGGATCTCTGGAAAAAGAACTAAGAAATATACTAGAGAAGTGCTTTGTGTGGAATATGGCATTGTATGGGGAAGAAACATGGATATTACTACGAAGTGAATGGAAGGCACTAGAAGCATTTTAAATGTGGATATGAAGGAAACAGGAGCAAGTCAAATGGTAAAACAGAACAATAAATGAAGTTTTGTTGGAAAGAATGGGAGAAGAAATAATGTCGTTGAAATAGATCAGGAACAGAAAAATAAATTAGTTGGGTCACTGACTAAGAAGAAACTGCCTCCTGAAGAATGCATTAAAAAGAAGAGTTCGGTGCAGAAGAAGATATCAGATGATAGACGACACTAAGATATATGGACACAATGAGGAAGGCAGAAATTAGGAAAGAATGGAAAACGCTTGGTTTCGGTGAGAGACGTGCCCGTGAGCAGAACACTTACATATGTATGTATGTATGTATGTATGTATGTATGTATGTATGTATGTATGTATGTATGTATGTATGTATGTATGTACAGATACCCTTAAAAGAATGAGACGACTCTTGGTCGTCGGAAGTTAAAGTTCTACAGCGCGGTTCACTCGATATCGACGTAACGATACATAACATGAGAAATACAGCAAGAATTGTTATGAGGACCACAACAAGGACAAGGACCAAAATAAGAATCACGAAGAAGACAGCCATTTAAGGCCACGATTTCACAACATAGCTAGGGTCACAAGATATCATTTCTTCTCTGTACCGAATGGCAAATGCCTACTATGGGATCTACATTCTAGACTGCTGTTGTCACTGTCTTGTCTCGGTAGCTCATATTATAGCGTGTCGGTTCCACTGCTTAACCGAAACGTCTTCTGTTCGACCCCAGGTGAAACTTTTTTTATTGAGGTGTAATGAATTTCTTCAGAGTTCCTAGACTATCTAATTTGTCGAAAAATATGAATAATTTATGCCCAATTTCTGGGTCTTACAAGTGGGCTGAACCTCGTCAAAAAAATAAATCTTACTTGAAAGTTAAGAGTATTTTTCTCAAACAAAAATCACAAGAAACAAAAAGAGACCTGTCAACTTAAAATCTTATCCACATGCCATCAGCTTCTATTACAGCTCTAAATCGGTCCGGCATGGATGTCACGAGATTGAGGAATAAATTCTAATCCCCGGCGAGATCTTCCCAAGTTTCAACAACTTGATCCCACAATTCGTCTCGATTTGGAGGGCGTCAGTGGGCATAGGTGGCTATACTTCTCTTTTTCAATTCCGCCTATAAATGTTTTATGACATTCAAATCAGGTGACTTCGGATGCCAATTAATGATTTCGGTCTCGGCTCTACTTTGAAACCATTTTTGAATGCTTGCGGCATAGTGCACGGGATTGTTATCCTGTTGGAACAACAATGTTCCTTCGGGAAAACGTTCTAGGGGCGGAAGGAAGGAATATATTTTCCAGAATGTGCTCGTAAGTTCCAGTATTAAACCGGCCATCGATGTGTTCTATAACACCAGGTCCATCGTAAGACATCCACCCCAACACGATATGACAGTCTACTATATACAGTCACGAAGCTTGAGTTTTGAGGGTGCTAGAAACAATAGACTGTGATGGTACTATTTTGCATTGCCTGTAATGAGGCGATATTAGCGATCCTAGTGGTGAGCAACAATCTAATGTTTGCATATTTACTACGTATTGAGCTTCGCGACTGTATATACTAGACTGTGACAATATGCTAAGCGCCCCGATCTTTCACGTCGGTGCACATAGCGCTGATCATGTGGGAGACCATCCTCACGATAGACACGGACAGGACTTTCGTAATCACTCGAGATGGTTGTTTCGTCGGAGAAAATTACATTTCTCCAATGGAAATCCACTCGATTGGTAACGAAGGCAAGACGTTCGACAGCTTGTGCTTCCCCCAATATTTCCATTTGCGCAGCCCTCCGGCTCCTAATACCGCGGTTCCTCAACCTGCTGATCACAGTCTGTGAAGAACCGGGAAAGTTAGATGCTGCTCTTATTTCGTTAGCAGTCCGAAAGGGGTCCTGTCGAACTTCCTCGAATAAGAGAGCATCCTCTTCCAAAGAAGAAATCCGGGGACGCCCAGGAATAGGGCGATTTTCGACCTCCCCTGAATTTTGGTAACGATGAACCCATCTCTCGGCTGTACTTCCAGAAATACCGACCAAACGGCCAGCAGATCTAGCCCCATATCCAGCCTCAACTACAGCTATAACTCGCTGTCTCATGTCACGTCGGTTCGCCATTACGATGAGAAAAGTGGGATGATGATAATACTTTAGTGTAGGCAATGACTATTTAACGTGATATAGAATTATTGAAATAAGGGTCATCTTGCACAGTAAGAGTTAATAAATCAACTCTAACTTAAATATTTAAATAACAGGAAGTCCAATTGTTGCGAAGCTAATCAAATTAAATCTAATTACATTAAGTAAACAAACCCCAAGTTATGACACCACATTGCTACAGCTAAATTGTAGGTTATTAACATAAGCATTGAATAGGTCCGTGCTTACGTGTTGGACGACAAAACCAAACATCGAAAAGTTAGAATCTTGCCGAGGAATGTAACTTCTTGCTTTTTATAATGTAAATCAGACTTCTAACTACAATCATTCATATTTCTTAATATTTATTAATATTTATAGCCAACATTGAATTTGTAAAGAAAAGACTTTAGAAATCTCATATGGAATTTTTGATCTGTAGTGACATAGACATAGATTATCTCTCGGAACTTTTCCGCAAAGTAAATTAAATTCACCCCTTGAAACTGGAAATCTTAGTCGTAGACTCATTTCCCCACCAGCATACAAGCTAAAGTAGCACAGCCATTGATAAAAGTTTTGTACACTGAATTAGACTGAATTCCTATTCGGCAAAACCTATAATCAATGGCTTGTAGGAATGTGATAAACAAATCCTCTTTCCAATGTTACTGAACAATTTCAAAATATTAATTTAAAAACTAAAAAACGGTCGTAAATGCTGTATCTAGTGATTATTTACATTTATGTCTACAAAATGAATCTTGGAAAAACGTATATGTTACTGGTACTACTGATATTCAGAGTAAATATATTGTATTTTTCACTTCATTTCAGAATCACTTCAGTGGATATTCTCCACTCAATGTTGTCAAAAAATTCAAAAGTAAAATCATGTAGATAATGCAGGGACTTAAAAATCTCGTGTATTAAAAAGAATAATCTATAATGTAATGAGCTGCAATGTAACTATCCTCATATTCTTAAATACTACAAGAAGTACAGTGTAATTTATCAAAATTTATGAAAGAGGGAAATAGAACACATTTGAATAGAAAAGCACAAAATCCAGATAATGCAATTAAAGTTATTCGGAATATTATTAAAGTTAAACTTGTAGATATCCTAAGAAAGAAAATATTTTTTCATTAAAATTAGTGATTATAAAGTAGAGGATCCCTAATCTATTGCAAATTCTTTTAACGTCTTATAGTATATAGTACAGAAATATTATTGACAACTTAAACATTCAAGATTTTTAAAAAATACTGCAATTGGTTACTTAACACATGCATTTAATAGTTAGTATTAATATATGTAATTAATCAATAACTGCAACAGTGCTTTTACATTCAATCATAACATGAATTAAATTGAATGCACATTAAATTAAACACGTAGATAAAATAGTTAAAATCAACTGAAGGGGTGAGAATCAAAATAATCCAAAGTCACACTTTTAACAAAAATTGTTTTGTGCGAGTGCATTTATTACACATATGGGAAAGCTACTAATAAAATATTGTAATAATTACTCAACAAATGACATGGCCTAAGGACTCTAAACCTTTGTAATCGTTTGTCTGTGTGGCTTAGGGATATATTTTTAACTTCATTTTAATTGTTAGTTTTTAATATATATATATATATATATATATATATATATATATATATATATGCATTTACATTGTATGTGTGTGTGTATAAATGCATTCATTAGATTTACGTTTATAATATTATAACTTGTAATTTTGTAATTTCTGTGATCATTAACACTTAATCTGAGGACTTTGTAAATCTCTATTTCAACGTTATTTAGAAAAAAAAATCGCTGATATAGACTAAGAGTCGAACTCGCTCTCTTCTACACAACACGCAGAGATCTTATCGTCTGAGCTATTGCAACGACACGAAAGCTTTACTTTCTGTGCGGAGTGTCGATCTAGTCATGAAGATCCATTGTCGATTTAACGACACGATTTACGTATATATTTATCTCTTATTTACGTAATATTATCATATTTTTTGCAGGTTTTGAAGTGAATTCCGGAACGATGCTAGTAACAAACCAAATAGCTTGAATCTAAGTAACTCAATATTCGTTATCTTGTGTATCAGTGCTCTGGTCTCTGATCATGCGCAGTGTTTTACATCTGAGACTTAGGAATATTCAATCGTCTCATTCCTTTTCAGGGACACTGTACAATGTGTTAGGGGAATTAATTTTAAGCTGTGTACCAATTTTATGCTCAATCGGACTACTACTTTAGAAGTTAATTTTATTTTAATAATACAAATTACGGATATAATAAAACATTCCACGCGCATAACATTTATATTAATCAAGTTCATAAATTTTTCCTAAGGACTCTGGTTCACTGGCGGTATTTTGACGTTGAGAAATTCATGATATCTAGATAAATTTTGGCATAATACATTTATGAATGTCAGATATTTATTTATTGAACTTTTTTATTTACATTCTATTTATTAGCTCTTTATTTTCAAGATACGAAAATATCCCAAAGCTAGATTTCAGGTAATATGCATGGACAAGTACGAATATTTTCATTGAATTTTGGTAGAAAGTACAAGCTCATGGAGTATTTTGAAGATCTAAAAAGTATAGTTTCGATAAAAAGCATCATTTGTGAAATTAGGATGCAATACTTACTAACTTATGGTGCAGACTTATATGAAAATCGCTTCTGCAACCCAAAGGAAACGGAGACATAATACATATCGTACTATCAACTTGCAAAGTGCCAAAGGAATATTTTCGTACAAAAAAATGATTTTTGATCATATATTTCTCCTAGTATCACTTAATACGAAATAATATTTGGGTGTTTTTGCGAAAAATATACAATAATCTGAAGGTATTACCATCATCACGAAGAAGACCCCGATGAAAAATGTGAAATACGTAGTCGCCGACATTTTGCAGTGATCTCTTTAGGTATGTCTGAAAAAGAGGACAAACAGTTCCCTTAAACTTTTAGATCATTACTTTATTTAAATACAAACACTTTTATTTCTGAAGTCTGATTTTTGTATTATGTATCTAGTCAGCGATGTATGCAATGGAAGGAGGAATGAACTAGCCACTCTACCCCATTATTTCTGGCCTAGTTGCCTCATAATTGATGTATTGTTGGTGTCATTTTTGGGTTCTAGACCTGTGTTCGGACATATGACTAAACAACAAATAACAACACTTTTATTTAGAACTCAGGGAACAGAAAGTCCAAAACAATTTATTCCTATTTATTTTGAATTTCAAAAGATGCGGGCATAGTCTCTAGTGAAGAAGAAATTTACAAAGCTGGAATAAAATCAGTCTAAATTAAACTAAAAGTTCCTTTTTAATATATTCAAAAGAAAACCAAAGAAACTTACAACAGGAATCAAAGATCTTCGCTTAGTAAAAGTCTTCGTAACGTGCCAATCATACCATCACATAGGAATATGAGTATCAGCTAAGTCGCAAAGAGCAAATCTTGAATGCAATAACTGCCTAACAGTGTAAGACATAGCAGACAGACAATCTCAGAATATTATTTCATGTGAATATCTTCTACGTATGCAAATATATGTATTAATATCAGAAACACGAACTCGTTTTGGCTAAATATGTGTTTCTTCGGTTTCTGAAATATTCTATTGATTTTTGAGCAAAAAATTAAATCTTTGGTTTAATATTTATTTAAAACATTCGTTTCGTGTGTTTCTTCTTAATTCATTGTTATGTTCTTTCTATTGTTTGATTAATTTTTATGCTACATTAGACTTAGCGCGCACTACCGATTAGGCTACAAATTGCAATGACTATTACACTTTTACTACGTCATATTACATTTGACAAAGTAAAACGGTACGAAAGGGAGTGTTTCAACCAATCATGGTCGTTTATCGCTACAATTTTATCACTTCTCTAGCATTTTCTTCTTTCTATCACTTCCCTAGCATTCCACTTTATCATTTCCCGAGCATTTCGTTCTTTTTTGCCAACATTTAAAAATGCAATTCATTATGGCACTAGAGAACATGCTTTGCGATCGTCATTTGTTTACCGCATGGGTAATCAACTGAAAATTGTGGATCCGTCCAAACATTTTGGTGAAGCTAATATGAGTGAAATAGAATTTTAGTAGCTCAATTAATATTTAATTATATTACAATACTTCTTTCTTCTACTCTTTATATAGGCTACTTTCTTCTAATCAGAATAGTAAATTAAATCCCACTCCAGTTTTCAATTTCTCTAGATAATTCAAAACTTCTAATGAGATTGCAGTTGATAAAAATAATGTAACTAAAATTTGGCACACTTGCTATTATTAAAAGCAAATCACAAAGGATTTTGTAGAAATAGCATGCAATATGACTCTGATCTTTCGTAATAGATAAAGATTACTTAAAAAGAATTATTTTTGATGCATCAAATTACAAGCTCGAGATTGTTGAATAATCAGTTTTATAAGATGTTCAATAGTTCGAGGGAAAAGGATAGTACATATTTTAATTATTTTCGAGTGGATAAAGACGGGTTAGATAACAGGTTATCTTATTATTTGCAAATCAAGATTTCAGGTATAATTCCCTGTAAAGTTGATTCGAATAATTTCGAGGGAAAAATTATTCCGGAGCCGGGTATCGAACCCGGGACCTTTGGTTTAACGTACGAACGCTCTACCACTGAGCTACTCGGGAACTCTAACCGACACCGATCCAATTTTTCCCTCTATATCCACAGACCTCAAAGTGGGCTGACAACCGTCAAGCAACCAACTTCGAGTGCACACTAACTCCGTGTGACTTAAATTGTGGTTTTCTGTTCACGAACAGTGACGTGTATTATGCAAATCAAGATTTCAGGTATAACTCCCTGTAAAGTTGATTTGAATAATTTCGAGGGAAAAATTGTTCCGGAGCTGGGTATCGAACCCGGGACCTTTGGTTTAACGTACCAACGCTCTACCACTGAGCTACCCGGGAACTCTAACCGACACCGATCCAATTTTTCCTTCTATTTCCACAGACCTCAAAGTGGGCTGACAACCGTCAAGCAACCAACTTCGAGTGCACACTAACTCCGTGTGACTTAAATTGTGGTTTTCTGTTCACGAACAGTGACGTGTATTATGCAAATCAAGATTTCAGGTATAACTCCCTGTAAAGTTGATTTGAATAATTTCGAGGGAAAAATTGTTCCGGAGCCGGGTATCGAACCCGGGACCTTTGGTTTAACGTACCAACGCTCTACCACTGAGCTATTCGGGAACTCTAACCGACACCGATCCAATTTTTCCCTCTATATCCACAGACCTCAAAGTGGCCTGACAACCGTCAAGCAACCAACTTCGAGTGCACACTTTACAGGGAGTTATACCTGAAATCATGATTTGCATAATACACGTCACTGTTCGTGAACAGAAAACCACAATTTAAGTCACACGGAGTTAGTGTGCACTCGAAGTTGGTTGCTTGACGGTTGTCAGCCCACTTTGAGGTCTGTGGATATAGAAGGAAAAATTGGATCGGTGTCGGTTAGAGTTCCCGAGTAGCTCAGTGGTAGAGCGTTGGTACGTTAAACCAAAGGTCCCGGGTTCGATACCCGGCTCCGGAACAATTTTTCCCTCGATATTATTCATCTTATTATTTGTTCGTACAGTAACTCATTAAGACACTAGACAGGGATTGGCCGTTTCTCCTGAAGGAAGTTAGCCAAAACACTAAGGCAAGCAAGAAAAATATAATATCCTTTATCAAATAATACACTATTTATTACAAATAATGGCAATGTACAATTGAAAATGTTAACGGAAGAGTAATTTAAAGCCTATATATGTATATATGTGTGGTAAATTATGAAATTTTGAACAGAAAAATAATTTGTAAATGCATTTTAAAGTAGTACCATACCTTATGAAATGATCTGTTTAAGAAAATAATAATGAATCCTGCATAAAGAAACAAATAGTTACATAGAGGTGACTGTTGTACCTTCAGCATAGTGTGCCTTTGAACAATTTTTTTTTTTAATTTTGCTGCTCCTAGAGGACTCAAACTTAAATAAAGTGCAGAGAAATTCGCTTAGTAGCTCTGGTCGTATTTTCGGTTTGATTTATTGCAAAGTGTGAATTCTGTGGAGGAAACAATTTTTATACTACCAAAACTAAATATTTTATTCATTGATGTATTCATTTGTGGCGATCAATCAAGTACAGTGCGTTTCCTATCATCTACTGAGTAATACCATACTTTAATTTCAATTATTTATTCGATTCTCTAGTTTTGGTAGCCATATTTGTTTAAACGTGCACCCTTTTGTACCTTCGAACATGTTTCGAAGTTACACGATACTATCGGGTTTTGTTTTTCTTTTCTTTTAAGATCATGTCACGAAGTAAGTCTGGAGTTAAAAGGCCCGTAATTGATTCGGATGGCTTCAAAAAAGCTGTTGAAGCAGTTATTGCTTCTCTAGGAAACAAATTCTCTATCAGAGAAGCCTGCTCTGGTTTCTGATGGCAGATACATTTTAAATATGTTTGTCAGTTTTTACAGATATACTTCCACTTATATTCCATCTGTTGTATCTTCGAACACATTACATATCCCTTCATTTTATTTCTTTTTTATCCTTAATAGAGCTGTTAAACACGAACATACGTACAGGAATTTATAAAGGAATCTTAAAAAATTACTTCAATCATACTTGTATTTAAAAAATTTAATTTCCCAAAATTAAACAAATAAACTAAAATAAAAGATGAAAGTGTTTCAATGTGCAACAGTCTCCCCTATGGTCTGTTACGAAACAAATTCTAGACAAGTCTGTTCATCAAATTAAAAACGGCATATTGATATCTACTATCCTCTGTAGGTTTCATAAACCAATCAACAATTATACAATTCAGTTTTTAAACTGCTACAATTTTTAATAAACTACAGTGAATTTACTTTTTCCCACTCCCACTGCCCTCAGAATGCTGTTATTAGCTTGTTTTTAGGGAAGTAAATGCATTTTACCGTCATGATGTTGGTTGGTATATTAGTGCTTTCTCATTTTGTTCTAAAAATTCCCAGTCCTGTGTACTTTCTGCGACTACCTTAGATCATTGCTTCAGCGATGTCTATAGGCAGGTTAAGTACGTCTTTCAGTGTATACTTTATTAATTATTTGCGTCATCCAAGAATTTTTTTTTTTTTAAGGTTTAGTGATGGTGTGAAATTGATACGTTAAGGAAGGTCAGATGGAGGTATTTAAAACAAAAGTCGTTTAATAGGAAAGCAAATGGTGCATTTCTTACATACTGAAAACCCCGATTAGCAAGCCGAAGAGTTTAAGAGACGTGGCCCGATAGAACAGCAAGGAAGGCCAGAACTCAAAGTCCTCAGGAGATAAGCTAAACTTAACTCATTACCAGTCTAAAAGGCGTGATCGTTATGTCGGAAAGGTTTCTTTCAGGTCCAGCGTCGCTAATGGTTACTATTTTACTCGTAATTGTATACTAGGCTATACGGAATTGAATGAGAAAATTAGTACATGCCAAAAGTACAATTACCGAATCTTATTCTGTTCCAACAGTGTATTGGAGAAGAGTGAAATTTCGCTTCTGTTCTATCAAGCTCTGAGAAACACATAAGTTCACAATTTATTTTGGAATAGAGTAATTTTGATCCACAACCACTCTAAAATATGTCTAATCAGGTACAGTAAGAGATTTCAAACATGAAAGGGAGTAAATTTAACATTGATATTTTATTCCAGATTTATAAATGTTTGTTAATGCACAACTGAAATGTAACATTGTGTTTTAAGAACATAAGAAGACAAAAACCTGTTAACAGGGAAGATAATATTATTATGGTTATAAAAGACTCCAAATTCTGACCCCGATGGCATTCCATAATGAAGTGTAATTTATCATGACATTACTTACTTATAGACTATTGTTCTATCATAATTGACTATTTTTGTTCAAAGTGGTTGAAATAAAGAAACGTAGAATAACTGTATAATGAAT
Source organism: Periplaneta americana (assembly GCF_040183065.1). Taxonomy (NCBI): domain Eukaryota; kingdom Metazoa; phylum Arthropoda; class Insecta; order Blattodea; family Blattidae; genus Periplaneta; species Periplaneta americana. The sequence goes on along the minus strand of NC_091129.1, from coordinate 84,911,976 downwards.
ACATACCTGATCTTTGTTCGCTTCGAAGTCGATGGGTGACTTTGTTAGAATTCAATATTCATTTGCTTATATATACCATAACTCACGTTTTTTTCTCTCCTTGACACGTGTTCAGAAAAAAATTTCGGTTCAAATATATACAGCGTTTTGTATTATCGTTAGGATAACACATTATCTTCCATTGTTCTCATTTCCACTGTATGTAAATTACGTTCAAATTCGCTTTGGTTAATGATCACGTTACTACACTAGTGTCCAAAAGTTAAGCATAATTCAATATTTTGTTCCCAACCTATCAGAATGACACCATACTTGTACAAATGAATCACACAGGATCTAGTATCCAACGGATTAATACATATCAGCACATTTTGTTTTAGTGTGGCGTAGGGGCACATTTTACAAATCATGCTACAAAATCTGACTATCACTTCCACAACAATGATGGCGCTGAGCGGTTAATATGGGGTGTGGTTATCCCTCATGGCTAACAGTCGTCGCAGCGCCGTGGCATGCCCTCCATCAGGTGGTTCAAGAGCTCTGCAGACAGCTGTTTCCATTCCTGACGAAGAGCATTGCGGAGGGTTGAAAGTGTCCTCGGTGGAGGCTGGTGGACTGCAACTCCTCTTCCTAATGCATCCCAGGCATGCTCTACAGGTTCCAGATCCGGGGACATCGCTGGCCAGTCCATGCGCCGGATATCATCCCCTTCATGATACTCGTCCACCAGGTTGGCTCTATGCGGACGTGCATTGTCGTCCATAAAGATGAAGTATGGACCAACTGCACCTCTGAAAAGTCGCACATCTCGTTCCAATATCTCGTCTCTGTATCTCTGGGCATTCACAGTACCAGCTGCGAAGATGTGCAGATCTGTACGTCCATTGAATATTATGCCTGTCCGCACGAGTACGCCACTACCACAAAATGTGGGTTTTTCCACGATTTTTGTGGGATGACACCAGGTTCCACGTTCACTCCGGATTATTGTGCGACGGGAATCATTGGTCAAACTGAATCTGGACTCGTATGTAAACAGCACGTTCCTTCATTTATCCAAGGTCCAATGTTGATTTTGCCGACTCCACTCTAAACAGTTCCTTATGTGTACTCGATTGAGCTGGACCACACTGCTGGTCGTCTGGTTTAGAGACAGCCTGCCCTGAGCCTCCAGTATACAGTCTGCCTGGAAACTCGAACGCCTGAGGAGGCTGCAAGCTCAGAAGACAGTTGTCTTGCAGGCATCGTCCGATTACGTCGTGCTGATAAGGTCAAATTTCGGTCCTCTTGCGGCGTTGTGACCCATGGGTAACATAGTACAGGCATACGACGAACATCTCCTGTGTCTTCGAACCGTCGCCGAAGCCTGGAAATGACACTTTGTGCCAGATTCAGGGCTCGAGAGACTTCGGCCTGTGTCTGAACTGCTTCCAGACATCCGATTATTCTGCCCTTCAAAACAGGGTCCAGTTGGCGTCTCTGTAGCATGTTGGTGCTGTCCTGTATACACTGTGAGAAGGAACTATCCTCTGTTCACAATGAGAGAACAAAAACGAAGGAGTAGTACTGGGTCTGTTTGCTTACCTTCTAAACACGTGTTTATTCGGAGGGGAGGCGGAGGTTGAGGTACCCCCTCCCTATGCATAGAGCACAAGTACCTACGATGCGGCACATACTGTGATAAAGATTTATAGCGATTGCTCACCCTTTTCTCTTTCATTTCTCTGTTTCACGAATTATGCTTAGCTTTTGGACATTAGTGTACATTCTTCATAGAGACTAAAGAACTGGAGCCATTATCTTCGACTTAAATTTTTTTCTAATTGACAATGGCCTAATTTCCCTGTGGGATTGTTCGTGGTATTGTTATTACGATTATACTATTTTGACTTTAGTGAAAATATTTATTTTGTTCCTTATGCATTAATACGAAAATTTTGATAACATATAATGAAATTTGACATGGTGAAGAATGGGTAGAACGGAGAAAAACTTTCTCCGGCAACGAGACTCGAACCCGGGTTTTTAGCTCTACGTGTTGTAGCTTTGTCCACTAAGCCACACCGGATTCTAGTTTCGATGCTGGATTGAATCCTTCTCAGTTTCAGTTCTACCTCTCTGTTCCCCTTTGGGGCCTACCCTCATGTACTGTGTCACAGAATATGACAGTGACAAAATGTCCAACACTATGTAGGCTACAGAGGTGCACTCACTAGGTGTAACTAAGTGATTTAGTGGATAAAGCTTCAGCACGTAGAATAATTATTAGAGGAGACAAATTTGCTCCAGCGCCTGGGATCGAACAGGGTTCTACGTACCAAGTGCTCTAACCACTGAGCTACGCCGAAGTTCAATCCACAGCACCGGATCCAATCTCTCTCCTCTAGTGATTTCCCTTTGTGCCCTGACTCCTAGTTCGACATATATGTTGACGAATTAAGTCAACTGCCATTATACAAGAAGCGCACTCAACTGAATGACTATGTAGCCGGGATTTCACAGTAATATGCACTGTTGGGCGAAGAATCTACATAAAGTTTAATTTTTGGTCATACAGAATATAATATCTGTTATAGTTACAATGATTATTAGAGGAGAAAAATTCTGAAATTTAAGTCCTTAGGTAAACGTTATCGAGCACAGAAGTATGTATTAAAGATATAGTAAATAGATCAAGCCAGGCGCTTAAAATGTTGACAAATTAAAACTCGTATCAAAATATTATACATTCATTATTTAAAACATATTTGGTCAATGTAGCTGATATACACTCCATTCACTGTATTTGACTGTACTTATATGTTAGTCATAGACATATTTTTTTTGTACTCGTCTAGATCCATTTAAAACATATATAAAAGATTACAAAATTATATATTTAAACGTTTATTAATGAAAAACTTGTGAGTGTTTCAATACATAAAATATTACAGAACTATATGTTTCAGTCTTTATTAATTAAAAACTTGTGACTTTTTTTAATTTTCTTGGCGCAAACACTGAAAGTTTTCTTGAGTTTTTTTCTGTATTATTTTCCTACGTGCTATAACAACATCAAAGTGTAAACGTGTCGTTACTAATAGAAAGCTGGCCTTCATACATTGTAAGACTATCGTTTATTTTTAATCTCCTAAGATTAAAATTTCTGGTGTAAAACCGAAGGTTACTTCAGTTACAATTGGTATATATGCGTATTACCTTCCATGCCCTACAAAACCATGGCATTTAAAATATCCTCGTATTGTTTATGCGAATATGGACGATATATGATAGTAGGAGAGACTGCTGTTATACCTCCCTGAAATTAGTGACGTTACTTACGATTCAATATTTGTGTGTGTGCGTACGTGCGTGCGTCCGCCCGTGCGTGGGTATATGTGTGGTACCTGGGGGTATTAAGTCCCAGCATGTTCTAAGACCCACTACCTAGTCTTGCCATTAGTTATACACTTTTGCAAAAGTGAGCAACAGCTCTTAAGAACCATTTCTTCTTACATTCGTGTGAGGTATAAAAAATTATATTCTCGTTCTTGTTTGTAGCTGACTGGTGGCAACAAGTTATGTGTGATTATTTCTGTTTTCATTATACCATTTTGCAAAATTTAAGTTGATATTTAATCGTTTTATTGTGTGTTGTTAATATAAAATTAAATGCACGTTATTGTGTAAACATTAAGAAGTTTGGGCCGACCGTGAAACTTTCGCTAATGAGCATATGAGCAATCCATAAATTAAAATTGGCGCGAAATAACAGAGCAGGAAAGAAGGCCCATGTAATAAATAAGTGGAAACGACCACAAGTTCATTGAAGTCTCTCTGAACTATAAAGTTCAAACTCTGAAGCACAATCTTTTTTGCAAGAAATGAAACAAACGAAAGACTGACAATTCCTAATGCAGAAAGAGCATTGGATGAACCATTAACTTCAGGATTTGTAAACATCGAGGGGACGCGGATGTGTTCTGTCTGCGAAGGCAATTATTGTAGATATGCATGTGTGTATCTCTTGTGAATGTCGTGTGCAAGATGAATGTGTGGGTCTCACTGAGGAAAAAACTGAAGACTTTGTATGCCCAAATTATGTTCAATACATATATCCTTTATTGTGGGCCTTATTATCTGTCACAGCAGGATATAAGGCACAGTGACGTGATGTTAATTTTCATTGCTCACAGCATTTATGTGTCTGTTTGAATATTTATTTGAAGTAAAATATTATAGGATAACTATACATGTGTGCTATTTAATTATTTAAAAATTGCTAAATATCTCCATTTCAAAGAAAGAACGTTTTATTCCTCAGGTGGCCTTATTACCCCCGGTTACCTTACATATTTCATGCATGATCTGCAAATTGATTGGGTATGTGTGTGTGCTAATCGTAATGCTTTGGAGTGCAAAGATTAAGAGTTGACGTAGGCTACTCAAACAAGTTCTTATTCAAATTGAATATAGACCTAAATTAAAACATGATTGCGAATACACTCAATTTAATTTCTAAACCTATTATTATTATTATTATTATTATTATTATTATTATTAGTATTAGTATTATTAGTAGTAGTAGTAGTAGTAGTACTGGTGGTGGTGGTACTACTACTCGTAGACTTAATAATATTATTAGTAGCAGCAGCAGCAGCAGCAGCAGCTGCTGGAGCATTTCAAAACTTCAAATCTAAATTATACACAAGACAATTACTTTACTTTTGACAAATGAAGAAGAATTTGGGTGCTAAAAGGTATATAATGAAGGAAAAGGGAGAAAAACCGGAATGAAATTAACTACATTACTCAGCGTTATGTCTCTAGCATTGAACATCCATCTTTATTATAGTTCAATTGTTACCACGAATAACATTTACATACATTTTCTTCACATAATGCAAATTTGCCGGCTTCACATTGAGCGACGCATTCATCGACTTCGCATGCTGAAAAATGAAAAGAAAATGGTTTATTTTATGCATAGCATGTAAAATCGTCGCTAATAACAGTGGACAAACAATGATTTTGTTAAATAAATAATTTCGGGTGTTTCTTATGTATTGCCATCTGCTGATTCCAAAAATGAAGTCAGAAATTTTCCATCACCCACCATTTTTTTTTTTTTTTCAATTTTGAAAATAAATTTGTTCCAGTTTATTAGTATTAGTATGTGTGGTGTATAACATACTGATTAGAAGGCGTATTTTACATTTATATTTCATTATATTTTGTCAACAATTGACTTGTAACGTTTGGTATAGTTGCCTGTGAATTCACGAAGGACAACAATGACATTTCCCTCACAAAACTGTGATTTTAAGGTAAATTTCGCAGATGAATAGAAGCTTTCTTCAAAGAAAGAAGCTAATAATGTGCTCTCTTTCGTTGTCAATTGAATTGTGATAGAAGTATACAATACCGTACCTAAATAGTGCATTGTAAGGAGTAGTGTATAATGTATAAGAAACATGGCTTGAAAGAGTCTTATAGATAGAAATAACTTCTGTTAAGTGTGTGGTGAGCTCACTTAAATGGAAGAGGCCAAATTTTACTCCTCTAGATAGAAGAGCTTATGACTGTTATTTTAACAACAAAATAGACCAGAACGAGACATGGGCCCCGGAAATCTGTTGTGCTAAATGTGTAACATTATTAACTGGCTGGTTAAAAGGATACCGTCATATGCGTTTTGCAGTCCCTATGATATGGCGGGAACCTAAGGATCATTTGACAGACTGCTACTTCTGCTTGACAAATATATCTGGAATAAATTCGAAGTCCAGACACTGTTACATATAAATATTTAGTTTCTGCAATTCGTCCGGTGCTTCATAGGCCAGGACTTCCCATACCAACTACATCAGATGACATAACATTGACTGAAATAATTCAAAGTGTTCCTGATGTTCAGACTGAATTACAAAATGATCCAGATTTTGTGGAATATGATACTATAAATGAACCTTACTTTCTTACGCAGGAGAATTTAAATGATTTGGTTCAGGATTTTGGTTTAAGTAAAAGCAATTCAGAATTACTCGCCTCAACATTGAAAGGCAAGAAGCTGCTGGAGGTAACACCGAAGTAAGTTTCTTTCGCCAAAGCCAAAAGGAATTTGAGCATTTGTTTTCTAAAGAGGAGGACCTAGTTTTCTGCAATGACGTTGAGAATTTCTTCGAGTCAATGGGTATTGAGCATAAATCTGAGGATTGGTATTTGTTCATAAACTCCTCGAAAACAAGTTTGAAAGGAGTGTTACTACATAATGGAAACAAATATCCATCCATTCCTTTAGACCTTGCAGTTGGTATGAAAGAAAATTATGAGAATATGAAGCTCTTACTAATCACTATCAAATGTAACAATTTTTCTTGGCAGATGTGTGGCGATTTGAAAGTAATAGCTATCTCACTTGGGTTATAGCTAGGCTATACTAAATTTTGCTGCTACTTGTGCAAATTGGATAGCAGAGATAAAAGTAATCATTATATAAAAAGAACTGGCCAAAGAGAGAATCACTTTAATCCAGGACAAGATAATGTTCTTCACCAACCACTTGTAAGTTCTGAAAAAAATCTTATTGCCTTCACTGCATATCAAATTAGGCTTGATTAAGAATTTTGTGAAAGCAATGGATCGTGATGGCGGTGCATTTCTCTTCCTGAAAAATAAGTTCCCAAGAATCACTGAAGCTAAACTAAAAGAAGGAATATTTGTTGATTTCAAATAAGGAAACTGATTAAAGATACCCTATTTGAATGCCAGATAAATGTACAAGAAACAGCTCCATGGATACATTTAAAAAATGTTGTCACAAACTTTTTAGGAAACTTCAGGTCTGAGAACTATAGAGAACTTGTCAGTGAGCTGATTGAGAACTGCACGATCATGGGGTGTAATATGTCTTAAAAAATACACTTTCTGCATCCCATCTCGATTCTTTCCTGAAAACCTAAGGCTGTGAGTGAGGAACACGGGGAGCGTTTCCACCAGGACATCGTGGAAATGGAAAGGCGCTACCTGTGTAAATGTTGTCCAAATATGTTGACAGACTATTGTTGGATGCTTAAAAGTGATGTTCCTCAAGCAAAGTGCAGCCAACAATAAGCTTCACATTTTAGGTCAATAAATGTAATTTCTTCTCAGATATCTTAATACTATAATGTCTAGATACGAAAAATGTTTTTCATGTGATTACTCTAAAACCCTGGGTGATGGAAAAGTTCTATAAAAAGATTTGAAATCAGCACAAAAAAGTCACTTAGAATCACCCATTGTGTCCCATTTAACAGACAAAAGTTTAAATTTTGTTGACCAATGTAATGGGAACTTTACTGTATTAATGACTATCCAGAAATATTAATAGATTCCTAGTCTTCTCTCACTCTCTTCTTCACACAAATTATTAAAATTTCTTAGAAAACTACCTACTAAAAGACCTGATATTTAATTTGTTTAATATTTGACTCAGAAGCGAACCTTAGCAAATGCTTCGCATTTTCCATTGTTTCTGTTAGCCTATGTAATATGCAGACGATGTTTATCTTAGAATTTGTCTATTCGTTTCATGCATCAGTTGTCAAAGTTGAGAAATGTTCATAATTTAAGGAAAAATTTATTAGGTAATTTGAGAAACATCTGAATTTCAGCAACTTTTTAAGGGAGTTTTGACGCTATTACTTTGTCGTTGATGTATTCCAATGCACAAAATTCCCCTACGTCCCTCCAAATAAAATTTCGGGTTTCATCACTTATTACAGAACCGTATAGATTTAGCATAGGCATCAAAAATGTAGAATATTATTAAAATTCACAGGAATAGCAGTGATAATTTTGCACTGTGAAAAAGAGACAAAAAGAGGATACAGTCACTGGAAATTAACGTTTTTCTATAAACAGTGGAATATATAAATTTTCCTCATGAGAGAATGGAGAAATGCTAGATCAATTAAGATTTTAATAAGCGTAAACGAATTAGGCCTATGCAAACATATAAAAATAGAATGCTACAACATATTTCAAGAATGTAAGACAAAAGAATCCAAATCCACGAGGATCTTTAAAATAACTAATAGACCATGAAGAAAGCTATTGGCTACATAATATATCAAGAATGAAAAACAATAGAATCCAAACTGTAATGTTGAGTAACATCAAGGGAAGGAAGGCAACCATTAAGATTTTTGTAATGAGTACTGGACTTTGGCTATTAACTACATTTTCAAGAATGAATGACATCGAGTTACAAAGCAAACTAGTACTGGATAATGTCGAAAGCTATTGGCTGCAAAATATTTCAACAATGAACGACATCGGAGTTTCAAAATGAATGTTGAATTACAGACCAAGAAGAAGCAAAAGACCAAGAAGACCTTTAAAACGAGTACATGATAATGGCCAAAGCTATTGGCTGGAACATGGTTCAAGAATAAATTATATCGAAGTTCCAAAATGAATGTTGAATTACAGATGAAGTGAAGCAAAAGACCAGAAAACTTTTCAAACGACTGCTGGACAATGTCGAACGCTGTTTGCTGCAACATGTTTAAAGAATGAACGACATCAGAAATCCAAAATGAATGTTGAGTTACAGATGTAGAAGAAGCAAACGATCAGGAAGACTTTTAAAACGAGTACTGGACAATATCGAAATCGATTTACTACAAAATGTATCAAGAATGAATGACAATAGGATCCCATAATTGAAGTGAAATAACAGATCAAGAGAAAGAGGATTTCAATGAAGACCTTTGAAACTTCTAGTGGAGCATGTCTGCTAAGATCTTCACCAAGAAATATTTTGTACTGCTCAGGATGGAATCTCTCGCCGTGTCGACAATATCGCCATTGAATAATAAGGCGTCTGAGAGACCCTTCGCAAGTAACGGCACTTCACAAAGGTTAGGTGAATATTGTAGGTTCATTCCACTCCGATAGTGTGATGTCAGATTGATTGATTTAAATCCCAATTATTATTCCGGATGTAATGGTCTCTGAATAGTTCACGTTGCAAATGTAATATCGTTATTTTATCATAAGAATTCACAAATAGTTTTGATTACTATAATTTTTTGTTATAGGGGATTTTGAGAGTAAATATATATTTGTTTCATAAAGCGATCTTTACTACCTGAAATCTTTACGACAGTGGAATTCAATCAGCGCGCCGCGGTGCCTGGTGCAACCACGATGGCTCGGCTGGAGCGCCGTGGATTTTTTTTTTCGTAGTTAGCGGTAAAGAAGACAGTTGTGGGTAATTTAATTTTTGCTGTTGGTCAACCTGCGTGACTTAGGAGGAATTCCACTTTAGATGTTGGCCAGCCTACATAAGTATCCATAACCTCGAAGCCGAACTATTGCATTGTTACGCTTAGCAGCTACAGTGATTGTTATATTTTGAACAAGTTTTATTATATTGTGACCTTGTTATGAAGTTAATAAATTATGGAGGAGTTTTCAAATTTGGAAAGTGGTAGTAAAAGATGTGAAATTTTTCCGGAGAAGTAAATCGATAATGACAATAGAAAATACTACGATCAGATTTGACGTGTACTTTTGTGAACAATGAAGCGTGTCCATATTATTTGTATTTCAAAGTAGACTTTGTATATTATCCAGCAAATTGAAGCGCCATTTAGAAATTGTTTATAATAATTACATGATCAAAGTGAGAGTATATTTCTCCAGAACACTGAGTCAAATGAAAGAACGCGAATTAGCATCTTCTAAGCAGATAACAGAATCATGCTCTTCTAGCGTTCTAGAATGAGCTTACTGGGTAGCAAAAGTGTAAGAAAGATCATATTATTGCAGAAGAGCTAATTCTACCGTGTGCCATAGACATGGTGTCCACTATGCTTGGAGACTCCATGGCTTTTGCCCATTTCTTTGTCCAGCACTACAATCAGTATTGGAATTCAAGATTTAGAAGAAGAAATCGTAGAAAAAATGAGAAGTGATTTTGGTTTGCAGCTTGCTGGTAGCAATGATAGCAACAGAGATGATTATTTACTTTGTTATTTGCGATAAGTTGATGAAAAACGTAAAGAAATGGTGGAAGATTTATTTTTATGGAAATTAATCCATATACGACAGACATAAATTTGTTTGAAATTATGGACAATTTCATGACAGAAAATAAAATAGACCGAGCTGATCGTGTTGGTGTATGCTCCGATGGTGGCTTTGCACGTCGGAACGTTATAGTTGCATGCAAGCACTTATCTGAGGCAATGCTCCTGATGCTAGTTGGACCCATTATTTAGTTATGTATTATATGTGTTATTGTAATTTTTCACAGATTGTTCAATATTATTAAATTATCTTCAAAATTTAATTTTAAAAAGCCTTTCCAAACTTCCCTCATAAAACAGCGCTAGTTGTTACAAAGTCTCTTACAGGGGAACCGTGGAAGCTATATCGTTAGTCAGGGAAGCCACGGTCTCAAAAAGGTTGAACACCACTGCTTTATAACATTAACGTAAAACGTCAATTGCTAATAATGCTCTTCAGTACTGTCTCTATATGTGTTTGTTTCATGCAGTTAAATCATTGCATGTTTTGTTAATACACGGGGCAACGTCGTAGCACAGCCGAGAGGGGATGGTTTCCTGATGCGAGTTTACGATTGCGCGTTGATTCGAATCCTTTCCGTGCTAATTATGTGGTTGGGATTATGGGAGATATTAGGCAAAGGAAATGTGGATATCAGGTACTGTAACGCGAATCTTCGGTCCTATCTCGTCACAATATCATGTCTCTATCACCAATTGCGTCTGTGCTATGTAAATTTGAAGATAATGTAGACATTAAACAACCATCTTAAGAATATGTCTTAAACGAAATAATTTTATTTAGGGGACTTGCCTCTAGAGCATAAATAAAGTACTTGATACAAATTAAAATGAAACAACTTCAAGATTCTTTAATAAGTGTTAATTTGTTTAAATTAAATCTTATGTATTATGAAGTTTTATTCATGTTTGTAGTTTTTTCATATTTCAATTTTTATTATATTTCGTAAATACTTAATATTGCTTGAAATTTGGTGTTGCTCATAAACAGTGTCTTCTGAGAATTTTTCATTATTCATCCGAGAATCCAAACCTGCATTTTTATGTATGATTTAACATTTGAAATGAAACCGGCAATGGAAAATATAAATAAGCAAAAATATGTTTGTGTTCGTTTTCGGGATACGAAACAACCATCAGAATAAATAGAGACGAACAGACAGACATACGTTTAAGAAAGCAAAGGGAGATCTGTCAAAATAATACTAAATTACATAACCAGAAGACAACGGTATATCGGACGCTCTGCGATCACAACGAATGATGAATTCTCTCCTCAGTGTGAACAGGATACCAAATAAACGAAATGAAAAACACAGAGAATTCCATGAAAATAAGGGAAAACAAAAAGTATATCTTAAACACTACTAAAAAATTAAATCCTTGCATTAAGATTCATCCAAGAAGAATATTTTAAAAAAATCAAAATTATAAAGACACAAAGAATTGGGAATTAATGGTGTTTGAAAAGATAAATTTGCTACAAAACGAATATCTTGAAAATCCTTGAATTGCCATAAGAGCACACATAAATGAACTTTAAATATGGTTTATGTCAATAAATGTAAAGTCGAATACGGAGAATATTTGAAAAATGTGTTACCGTACTATTTTCTATTTTTATGCTTATCTTACCTATATAATATAAATAAATAAATAAATTAATTAATTAATAGAAAACTTACCTTCTGTGACTGAAATTTGTGGTGCAAACAACTGAAACAAGAAAAGAACGCAAGCCTTGTTAATCTTTAATAATATTTGAACCCTAATTAAGAAAATATAGTTACGTAATCAAGATACGATTGACGATTCCTTACAATTTAGTTCTGAATGCAATTGAGAAATCTCACCCTTAAAAAATTTTGTTGTTAACTCTGTGAACTAGCTAGATGAATCCCATCTTCTGAAGCTGAGAGGAATTTGAAATGACGGGTATCGTAGTAGAACACAACAAACTAACTGTACCTAAGAGGTAGGCTATTGTTTCGTAAAAATAGGAAGTTATTGAATAGGCAGTTGTGGCTTGTCAATCGACAAACTGAATATTGCTAGATCACTGATCTGATCAGTGAATTAAATTCATTTTCAAGATGAGTCTGACTACATCTCAACAATATTCCAATTACGTTACGTTTTTAAGTATAAATGACACTTAATTGAATTTTTAATTATTAAACTTCTAAGATATTTCAATTGAAAACTGAATGTTTAAGTGTATCTAGGACCAAGTTTTGAAACTCTTACAATTTTCATTTGATTTACTTAATGTTTTTAACTCTTTGTTAGATGCATTTCAGGACTGTCAACCAGATATCGCACTCGGCTAAAAATCCTTTTGCGAATACTGAATCGACGTTTATATTCTAACAATAAGATGGAAAGGCAGTTGGAAGAAGAGCAGTTTGGCTTCAGGAAAGGAAAAGGCACGAGGGATACAATTGGACTACAACGAACAATCGGCGAAATATGTCTAGAGAAGGACAAAGAGTCCGCACCTATGGAGTAGCGGTTAGCGCGTCTGGCCGCGAAACCAGCTGGAACGAGTTCGAATCCCGGTAGGGACAAGTTACCTGGTTGAGGTATTTCCCGGGATTTTCCCTCAACCCAATATGAGAAAATAGTAGGTAACTGTCAGTTCTGCACCCCGGACTCATTTCACGGGCATTATCACCTTCATTTCATTCGGACGCTCAATAAGCTGAGATGTTGATACAGCGTAGTAAAATAACCCAAGGAGAAAAAATAGAAAGAAGTGTGTATATAGTATCTGTGGACCTTGGAAAGACTTTGGACAAATGAATTGGAACAAAGTGATGGACATCCTGCCAAAAATATGCGTGGATTGCAAAGACAGGAAACTGTTCAGTAATCTTTGGAATAAAAAAAACGAGTCAAAGTCAGGATAGGAAAAGAAATGTCTGAAGGAAGTGAAACAGAGAGAAAAGTACGACAAGGTTACCCTTTATCACCAACTCTGTTCAACATCTACTTTGAGGAGTTGGTGAAGAACTGTTTTCAGAACATGGAAGTAATGATAGAAGGTGAAAAAAGAAGAAAGTGCATATGATTTCCCTATGATATGGCGTTGTGAACAGAAGAGGAGACGATACTAAGGGATATGCTACGGGAGCTAAATCACAGCTATGAGCAGTATGGGATGAAGATAAATGCCAACAAGAAGAAGACCATGTTTGTCCGAAGAAAACTAAAGAAGTTGAACGTGCGAATACTAAATGTGGCAGTAGAGCAAGTGAAGAGCTCCAAATACTTAGGGCGTACTATAAGCAGGAACATGAGCTGCTGCCAGGAAGTCAAAAGTAGTTTACAAATAGCAAAAAAAAGCTTTTAATAGAAAAAGAAGCATCTGCGGGTCTCTGCAAAAAGAACTAAGGTAGATACTAGTGAAGTGCTTTGTGTGGAGTATGGAATTTTATGGATAAGAAATATGGATATTACGACGAAGTGAGAAGAAGCAACTAGAAGCATTTAAAATGTGGATATGAAGAAGAATGGAGCATGTGAAATGGACAGACAGAATAAGGTATGATATGATAAGTGAGAGAAGAAGAGTAATGCTGAAACTGATCAGGAACAGAAATATAAATTTGTTGGGTCACTGGCTGAGAAGAAACTGCTTACTGAAGAATGCACTCAAAGGAATGATGAACGAGAGAAAATTTCGTTGCAGAAGAGGATATCAGATAATAGACGATACTAAGACATGCGGAGACAAAGAGGAAGGCAGAAAATAGGAAAGATTGGAGAATGCTTTGTTTTTCGGTGAGCGACGTGCCCGTGAGCAGAACACTTCCATGTATGTACAGTGTGTTAGGGGAATTAAGTTTAAGCTGTGTACAAATTTTCTGCTCTATCGGACTGCTAGTTTCGAAGTTAATTTCATTTTCATAATGCAAATCACTGATATAATAAAATGTTCCATGCGCATTACATTTATATTAATCAGGTTCATAAATTTTTCCAATGCACCCTGGTTCACGGACAGTATTTCAACCTTGAAAAATTCAAGATATCTGGATAACTTTCGGCATATAACATTTATGAATTTCAGACATTTATTTATTCAACATTTTTATTTACATACTATTTATTAGCTCATTATTTTCAAGATACGTAAGATACCGCAACGCTAGATCTCAGGTAATATAATATGCATGGACAAGTACGAATATTTTCATTGCATTTTGTAGAAAGTACAAGCTCATGAACTATTTTGAACATCTGAAGGTATAGTTTCAATAAAAAGCAAACATTGTGAAATAGGATGCAATACTAACTTATGGAACAGGCCTATTTAAAAGTCGCTTCTGCAACGCAAAGGAAACGGAGATACAAACATTTCTTACTGTCAACTCCCTAAGTGAGCAAATGAATATTTCCGTACAAAAAAGTGAAATTGATTTTTGGAAATTTTTTTTTTTTTTTTTTGTAAACATTAAGTCCTAGTATCACTTAATGTGATTTGAAATTTGGGTGCTTTTGCGAAAAATGTACAATAATCTGAAGGTATTACCATCATCACGAAGAAGATCCCGATGAAAAATGTGAAATACGTAGTTGCCGACATTTTGCAGTGATCTCTTTTGGAATATCTGAAACAGAGGACAAACAGTTCCCTTAATCTTTTAGATCATTACTTTATTTAAATACCTACATTTTTATATCTGAAGTCTGATTAGTATAATATGTATCTAGTCAGCGATGTAAGCAATGGAGGGGGAAATGAACTGACTACTTTACCCCATTATCTTCTGGCCTAGTTGCCTCATAATTGATGCCTTGTTTTGTGTCATTTGTGTGTTTTAGACCTGTGTTCGGGCATATGACTAAACAACAAACAACAACACTTTTATTTAGACCTCAAGGAACAGAAAGATCAAATCAATCTATTACTATTTATTTTGAATTTTAAAAGTTGCAGGCATAGTGTCTAATGAAGATGAAATTTACGAAGCTGGAATAAAATCAGTCTAAATTAAACCAAAACGTTATTTTTAATATATTCCAAAGAAAACCAAAGAAACTTACAACAAGAATCAAAGATCTTCGCTTAGTAAAGGTCGTCTTAACGTGCCAATCATACCATCACATAGGAATATGCGTATCATCTAATTCGCTAAGAGCAAATCTTGAATTCAATAACTGCCTAACAGTGTAAGATATACCAGGCAGAGAATCTCAGGACATTATTTCATGTGAATATCTTCTACGTATGCAGATATATGTATTAATATCAGAAACACGAACTCGTTTTGGCTAAAAATGTATTTGTTCGGTTTGTGAAATATTCTATTGATTTTTGAGAAAAATTAAATATTTGGTTTAATATTTATTTAATACATGCGTTTCGTGTGTTTCTTCTTAAATCATTTTTATGTTCTTTCTATTGTTTGATTAATTTTTATGCTACATTAGACTTAGGGCGCACTATCGATTACAAATTGCGTTGACTATTACACTTTTACTACGTCATATTACTTTTGACGAATTATAACGGTACAGTACGAAAGGGCGTGTTTCAACCAATCATGGTTGTTTATCGCTACTATTTTATCACTTCCCTTGCATTTGTTTCTTTTTATCATTTCCCTAACATTTGCTCCTTTTTATCACTTCCCTAACATTTGCTCCTTTTTATCACTTCCCTAGCATTTGATTCTTATTTTGTCAACATTTAAAAATGCAAATTCATTACGGTACTAGAGAACATGCTTTGCGATCGTCATTTGTTTACCGCATGGATAATCAACTGAAAATGGTGGATCCGTTCAAACATTTTGGTGAAGCTAATATGAGTGAAATAGAATTTTAGTAACTCAATTAATATTTTATTATATTAGAATACTTTATTTCTTCTACTCTTTATATAGGCTACTTTCTTCTAATCAGAATAGTAAATTAAATCAAACTCCAGTTTTGATTTTCTCTAGATAAATCAAAACTTCTAATGAGATTACAGTTGATAAAAATAATGGAATTAACATTTCGCACACTTGCTACTATTATAAGCAAATTACAAAGGATTTTGTGGAAGTAGCATGCAATATGACTATGATCTTTAGTAATAGATAATAGTACATTATGCATCGAGCCTATAATAATAGTAATTAAGAGTATGGATATTTATGAAAGGAGCGCAAGCGAGTTTCATAATTTTCATACGAGCTCCTTAATTACCATTATAGGCAAGTTTCATACGACTTTTTATGCTCGACCGTATTTATAAATTGAAATTATTCAGATGTATACATTTTATTTGTATCTGACAAGATCGGAAGTAACCTTGTTCTAGGTCGTGAATTTTGAGATGTGCGCAGACGCGAAGGTATTAATTTTTTCCGTGGAACAATAATGTCATTCATCTTGTGTAATCCCGTTAAACTTGGTATAACCTTGATTATTGAATTCGACATTGAGAAACGAGATGACAAATTGAATTTATTTGAATATTATTCACAATTAACGCTAATTATTATAGTAACAGAACATAACCTTCTGCGACAGTATTGGATTTCCAGCCTCCGTGACTTTTCGCTAATTCTCTTTCGCTTGCATATCCGAGAATAATCTATACTTGCGGTTTTATAACGTACAAAGCTGACTCGTTATTGGCTGAACACCTGTAAGCTGAGTTGTCATTGGCTGAAAACACATTTACTTTAATGAGTAGGTGTACTTTAATGACATGCATTAAAGGACTGCTACCAGGTGTATAATTACTACATTTCGGCATGGTCGAGCTTAAGGAATATTAAAAAGAATTATTTTTCATGCATCAAATTACAAGCTCGAGATTGTTGAATGAACAGTTTTATAAGTAGTTCAATAGTTCGAGGGAAAAGGATAGTACACATTTTAATTATTTTCAAGTCGATAGAGAGGGATTAGATGATAAGTTACCTTATTATTTGGGCGTACAGTAACTCATTAAAGCACTACATAGAGATTGGCCGTTTCTCCTGAAGGAAGTTAGCTATAACACTAAGGCAAGCAAGAAAATTATAATATGCGTCATCAAATAATATACTATTTACTACAAATAATGACAATATACAATTGAAAATGTTAAGGGAAGAGTAATTTAAAGCATATACAGTATATATATATATATATATGTGTGTGTGTGTGTGTGTGTGTGTGTGTGTGTGTGTGTGTGTGTGTGTGTGTGTGGTAAATTATGAAATATTGAACAGAAAAATAATTTGTAAATGCAATTTAAACTGGTACCATACCTTATGAAATGATTTGTTTAAGAAAATAATAATGAATCCTGCATAAAAAATAAATAGTTATATAGGGGAGACTGTTGTAACTTCAGCATAGTGTGCCTTTGAAAGGTTTTTTTTTTTTTTTTTTAATTTTTGCTGCTACCTAGAGGACTCAAACGTAAGTAGTGTGTAGAGAAAGTCGCTTAGTAGCTCTGGTCGTATTTTCGGTTTGATTTATTGCAAAGTGAGAATTCTGTGGACGAAACAATTTTTTTACTACCCAAACTAAATATTTCGTTCATTGATGTTTTCATTTGTGGCGATCAATCAAGTACAGTGTGTTTCCTATCTTCTACTGAGTAATATCATAAATTAATTTCAATTATTTATTCGATTCTCTAGTTTTGGGAGCCATATTTGTTTAAACGTGCACCCACTTGCACCTTCGAACATGTTTCGAAGTTACGCGATACTATCGGTTTTTGTTTTTGTTTTTGTATTATTTGAAGATCATGTCGCGAAGTAAGTCTGGAGTTAAAAGGCCCCTAATTGATTCGGATGGCTTTAAAAAAGCTGTTGAAGCAGTTATTGCTTCTCCAGGAAACAAAATCTCAATCAGAGAAGCTTGCTCTGGTTTCTGATGGCAGATACATTTTAAATATATTTGTCAGTTTTTACAGATATATTTCCACTTATATTCCATCTATTGTATCTTCGAACACATTACATATACCTTCATTTTATTTTTTTATCCTTAATAGACCTGTTAAACACGAATATACGTACAGGAATTTGTAAAGGAATCTTCAGTAATTATCTCAATCATTCTTTTATTTAAAAAATTTAATTTCCCAAAATTAAAAAAAAAATAAAAGAAGAATGTGTTTCAAGGCGCAACAGTCTCCCCTAGGGTCTATTACGAAACAAATTCTGTACAAGTCTGATCACCAAATTAAAAACGGCATATTGATATCTACTGTCCTCTGTACTTTTCATAAACCAATCAACAATTATACAATTCAGTTTTTAAACTGCTACAATGTTTAATAAACTACAGTCAATTTACATTTTCCCGCTCCCACTGCCCTCAGAATGCTGTTATTAGCTTGTCTTTAGGGAAGTAAATGCATTTTACCGTCATGATGTTGGTTGCTATATTAGTGCTTTCGCATTTCGTTCTAAAAATTCCCAGTCCTGTGTACTTTCTGGAACTACAGTAGATCATTGCTTCAGCGACGTCAATAGGCAGGTTAAGTACGTCTTTCAGTGTATACTTTATTAATTTTTTGGCGTCATCCAAGTATTTTTTATACAAGTTGAGAAGGGATGGTGTGAAATTGATACATTAAGGAAGGTCAGATGGCGGTATTTAAAACACAAGCCATTTAACTAGGAAAGCAAATGTTTCATTTCATACATACTGAAAATTCCGATTAGCAAGCCGAAGCGTTTAAGAGACGTGGCCCGATACAACAGCAAGGAAGGACCAGAACTCAAAGTCCTCAGGATATAAGCTAAACTTAACCCATTACCAGGCTAAAAGGCGTGATCGTTATGTCGGAACGGTTTGTGTTTAGTCCAGCGTCGCTAATGGTTTCAATTTTACTCGTATTTGTATACTAGGCTACACGGAATCGAATGAGGAAATTAATACATGTCAATAGTACAATTACTGAATCTTATTCTGTTCCAACAGTGTATTGGAGAAGGGTGAAATTTCGCTTCTGTTCTATCAAGCTCTGAGAAACACATAAGTTCACAATTTATTTTGGAATAGAGTAATTTTGATCAACAATGCTTTAAAATATGTCTAATTAGGTACAGTAACAGATTTCAAACATGCAGGGAGTAAAGTTAACATTGATATTTTATGCCAGTTTTATGAATGTCTCTTAATGCACAACCGAAATGTAACATTGTGTTTTTGAAGACAAAACATGTTAACAAGGAAGATAATATTATTATGGATATAAAATACTCCAAATTCGGACCCTGATGGCAATCTATAATGACGTGTAAGTTATCATGACATTACTTACTTATAGACTATTGTTCTATCATAATTGACTACTTTTGTTCAAAGTGGTTGAAATAAATAAACGTAAATAACTTTTTAATGAATACAAACCTGAACTTTGTTCGCTTCGAAGTCGATGGGTGACTTTGTTAGAATTCAATATTCATTTTCTTATATATACTATAACTCACGTGTTTTTCTCTCCATGACATGTGTTCAAAAAAAAAATCCGTTCAAATGATATACATCGTTTTGAATTATCGTTAGGATAACACATTATCTTCCATTGTTCTCATTTCCACGCTATGTAATGTAAGTGCTAATTCAATTTAGTTAATGATCACGTTTCTATATTCTTCACGGAGATAAAGAACTGCAGCCATTATCTTCTACTTTTTTTTTGTATTACACAATGGCTAATTTCCCTGTAGGATTGTTCGTGGTATTGTGAGATATAGTCTTTTTTATTATGATTATGCTAATTTGACTTTAGTGAAAATACCTATTTTGTTCCTTATGCATTAATACGCAGAATTTGATAAAATATCATGCAATTTGATATGGTGAAGAATGGGTAGAACGGAGAAAAATTTTCTCCGGCAGCGAGACTCGAACCCGGGTTATTAGCTCTACTTGCTGACGCTTTGTCCACTAAGCTATACCGGATTCTAGTTTCGATACTGGATTGAATCCTTCTCACTATCAGTTCTACTCTCTGTTCCCCTTTGGCGGCCTACCCTCATGTACTGTGTCACAGAATATGTGACAGTGGCAAAATGTTCAACACTATGTACAGAGGTGCACTCATTACGAGTGACTAAGTCACTTAGTGGATAAAGTTTCAGCAAGTAGAATAATTTTATTAATAGAGGAGAAAAATTTGCTCCAGTGCCGGGGAACGAACAGGGGTCCTTGGTTCTACGTACCAAGTGCTCTAACCACTGAACTACATCGAAGTTCAATCCCCAGCACCGAATCGAATCCCTCTCCTCTAGTGTTTTCTCTTTGTGGCCTGACTCCAAGTTCGAAATATAAAAACTCAACTGGTCATAATAGAAGGAGCGCACTTAACTGAATGACTAGGTGCTCGGGACTCCACAGTAATATGTACTGTTGGGCGAAGAATCTACGTAAAGTTTAATTTTTGGTCCTACAGAATATAATATCTGTTATACATAGTTACAATAATTATTAGAGGAGAAAAATTCTGAAATTTAAGTCCTTAAGTAAACGTTATCGAGCACGGAAGTATGCGTGGAAGATGTAGTAAATTGATCATGCCAGGTCCTGAAAATGTTAACAAAATAAAACTTGTATCAAAATATTATACATTCATGAATTTAAAACATATTTGTCATGTGGCTTATGTACACTCCATTCACTGTATTTGAACTGTACTTATATCTTATTCATAGGCGTAATTTTTTTTATCTCTCGTCTAGCTTCATTTAAAACATATATAAAAGATTACAAAATTATACATTTCAATGTTTATTAATGAAAAACGTGTGAGTTTTTTAATTAATAAAACATTACAAAATTATATGTTTCAGTGTTTATTAATGAAAAACTTGTGACTTTTTTTAGTTTATAAAATATTAGAAAATTATATGTTTCAGTGTTTATTAATTAAAAACTTGTGACTTTTTTTAATCTTCTTGGCGCAAACACTGAATATTTTGTTGAGTTTTTTTCTGTATTATTTTCCTACGTGCTATAACAACATCAAAGTGTAAACGTGTCGTTTCTAATAGAAAGCTGACCTTCATACACACACACACACCACACACCACACCACACACACAACACACACACCACACACACACCACACACACCACACACACACACACCACACACACACAACACACACACACACCACACACCATACACACACCACACACCACACCCACACACTCCACACACACCACACACGCACCACATACCACACACACACACATACCACACACACACACACCACACACCACACACCACACACACCACACACACACACACCACACACACACAACACACACACACACCACACACCATACACACACCACACACCACACCCACACACTCCACACACACCACACACGCACCACATACCACACACACACACACACACCACACACACACACACACACTACACTACCGTTTATTTTTTAATCTCCTAAGATTAAAATTTCTGGTGTAAAACCGAAGGTTACTTCAGTTGCGATTGGTATATATGAATATTATCTTCCATGCCCTACTAATACATGGCATTTAAAATATCTTCGTACCGTTTTGGTTATGCGAATATGGAAGATGTATGATAATAGGGGAGACTGTTGTACTTTGAAACACTATTTACAATTTTTTTTTTTTTAATTTTGGGAAATGAAATATTTTGAAGGGAAAAATGCTTGATAAAGTTATTGAAGATTCTTTTACAACTTCTTGTATGTATTTTCCTGTTTTACAGATCTATTAAGGATGAAAAAAATAAAATGTTGGGATTTGTAATGTGTTCGAAGGTACAAAAGGTTCGTGCACCTTGGAACATATACCCTCTTGTAAGTTGGATCACAATAGTGTACCTTTGATTTTTTTTTTTTTTTTTTTTTTTTTTTTTGCTACCTAGAGGACTCAGACTGAAGTAGATTGTAAAGAAACCGCTAAGAAGCTCTGATCGTAGTTTTGGTTTGATATTTTTTTTATTTATTTATTTTATTTAAACTGCAAGTGGGCAAGCACCCGGTGGCAGTGGTATATACAATATAAACAATACACAATAAAATGATAAGCAATACACAATACAATTTACAACACATATACAATTTTATACACAATACAATAAAGTTATTCTAGTTTTCCTACGTCTGTTTTCCAAAGTTTCCCATTTAAGTTCTTTTATCGTATCATTTCCATCTTCTCTTTTACCTTCAACAAATTTAGCTGCCCTATACTGGATTCTTTCTAAGGAATTTATCTGATATATTCTATAGGGATCCCAACATGTAGTTCCGTATTCCATTAACGGTCGCACTAACGTTAGATATGCTATTTCCCTCGATTTGGGTCTAGCCTTTCTCAAGATTCTCATAATAAAGTGAAGTGCCCTCCATGCTTTACCCGTAACATTATCAACATGCTCTCCCCAAGAAAGTTTGGAGTTTAAATACACTCCTAGGTATTTACAACTTTGTTCTTGAGGAATTACAACACCACTGAATTCGTAATTAAGACTAGTTTCCTCTCGGGTTTTACAAAATGTTATAGATTTACTTTTAGAACCATTTATTTTCATCCTATGCTTTAACGCCCAGTTATAAATTTTATTCAAGTCTGTTTGAATAGCATCTACATCTGAATTATTTCCAATCTTTCTATAGATAATGCAGTCGTCTGCAAATAGCCTCACATTTGATGTAATATTCTGGCATAGCTCATTTACGTATATTATAAAGAGTAATGGACTCAGAACGCTGCCCTGTGGCACCCCTGAACTTATATTTCCAATTTCCGATATTTCATGACCTACTCTAACTCTCTGGGTTCTACCTTTTAAGAATTCTTGGATCCATAGCACCACTCTTTTATCTATTCCTAGCTTACTTAACTTATCAATTAATATGTCATGTGGCACCAAATCAAATGCTTTCGAAAAATCAATCACAACTGCATCGATTCTTCCGCCTCTATCTACCTCTTCAGCTAGATCCTGAACCAGCGACGTAATTTGACTATCACATGAGAAGCCTTCCCTAAAACCATGCTGGCGGTTGTAAAACCAGTCTTTCGCATTTAGAACATGACGAATATAATCCGATATCAAATGCTCCATGACTTTACATACGACAGATGTAAGAATAATCGGTCTGTAGTTTCCGACATTTAATTTATTTCCACCTTTATGTATGGGTACCACTATAGCTGATTTCCAGTCACATGGAATAGCTGCATTGTTTATGAAAACATGAAATATACGCATTAAGTATGGAATTATGGCCTCGGAACCTAATTTAAGAATGTCTGTAGCAATACTATCTGGCCCTCGAGACTTCCGATTTTTTAATTTCGTTATTCTCTCTCGTTATTTTGAAAGTCGAACTTGGTTCACATTCACGATCTGTGACACCACTCCTATCAGCGGGATTATTATTATTATTATTATTATTATTATTATTAGTATTATTATTATTATTATTATTATTATTATTATTATTATTATTGAAAACCGAAATGAAATAGGAATTTAATAAGTCGGCCTTTTCTTTTTCATCAGTTATACTTTCTCCGTTCTGATTTCGTAAAAGCACTACTCCTTCATTTTTTTCCTTTTCTTCTGCGTACATAATTATAAAACTGTCTCCAATTGTTACTTTTTCCTTCTTTTAAAATAGTTTTAGAAAATTTTCCTGAGCTAACCTTTTTTCACACTCAAGTTTCTTAATTAATTCGACATATTTTTCCCAATGCTCATGGCTTCGTTTACGCTTACTAAATGCGCGCCTTGTCTTTTTCCTTAAGTAGCGATTGTAATTAGTGTAATATTCTGGGTCCGGGTTTTTCTTAATTATTTTAGAAGGTACACATTTTATTAATGCCTCGAAAATTATACTCTTAAATTTATGCCACACATTTTCCATATTTCCTTCAGTCCTTAGAAAGTCATCATGCTTTTGTCGTAGAAACGTTTGTAATTCATGGATATCGGTTTTGTTGAAATTCCAGACAGACAGTGGACTTGACCTCGGATTTACTGTGTTTTCCCAGAAGATTTCTAATAAGACGCTATTGTGATCACTTATTTTATGAAGACTTTCAGAGTTGACAAAGAGAGAGACAGGTCTTAGTAGGTAAACATCTAATAGGGCATTGTCACGCGTCGGACCATTTACTACCTTCGTGAAATCTTTACGCCAGATCAATTCATTTACAAGGGTCTGTGCATCTGAATTTGTACCTGAAATCCCGTTCCAATTAATTTTAGGGAGGTTTAGATCCCCAGCAATTACGATGTACCGGTCTTCTGATACTGTATTAAGATATTCATTTAGTTTGTGCAAAGTTAAATTGTTTAATTCACTGGGTGGTCTGTAACATGCTATTACATCTAAGGTTTCCCGCCCATTTCTTATCTGAACATTCAATATTTCAACTTCCTCATGTATCCACAGAAGATTGCTACTTATTTCTAACTTAGTACAAACGAAAACTCCCCCTCCCTTTTCACTTCTATCCTTTCTGAAGACTCTACAATCCGACCTAAAAATTTCCGAGTCATTTATGTCTTTCCTAAGCCATGATTCCGTCCCAATTATTACATCTGGATTATAAACATCGACTAAGTTCCAAAACGGAATAAGTTTATTTCTAATACTTCGGCAATTAACCTGGAGTAGTCTTAGTAGGCCTGTCCTTACTTGTACATTCTGAATCCCCGTGGCACCTCGCCGTCCTGCTGGTCTACGCCGCCCGCCGTACAAAACTGCAGCTTTATTACTGAGAGGTCAAGTTAGATCGCGATCGGAGAAAGTGATCTAAGACGCAAGAGTTAATGAAGCTACTTTTGTACGAGTTGCATGCAATATTTTATCTACGTTGTTCGTTATTTGCCGAATATTAGAAGAAAATAAATCTATAAATTCAATTAGGCCTACTAAATCTGTTATATCTGTTATAGAATTTTATTCTTTATGATTCATGACGTCTGCTGTATTGTTGCTATTGTAATAATCACTTATACAATGATTCATAACACATTGATAAGTAAAATAACATAGCAACATGTTTTCCATTTTATTTAACTACTAGCTATACCCGTGATCTTCTCTGCACTTGTTAGAAATAAATGTAGAGTAATTACATATTTAAAATAAGACATTTTGTCTAGGAAACATCAGTATTTGATAGAAGAATAAATCGTTTAATATGTTACTTATATGAAATTGTATTGAAATAAATTAAATACGATCATTTTAGTTCAGAGAGCACTCATTTGATGCAAGAACAATTTCTTTAACATGTTTCTTAATTGTTATTACATGCAAATAATCAGAATAGGATCGTTTGGTTCAGGGAACATCCGTTTCTGATTCAAGGATAATTCGTTTAACATTTTTCTAAATTATTATTCTTGAATCCATCCTTTAATAATACACTCCAAATTAATGTTAATATAGAGTGGATTGTGTACGAAGATAATTTTTTATGTTGGCCTCACTGGCCCGTGCATATTTCTTATTTGTTAAGACTATTTATACACGCTTTAACATTTGTAGTCATGTCGCGTGTTTAGAATGTGTAGGTATACCAGTAGGCCGTTTTTATTATTGTTAAGTTCCTGTTTCTATTGTATGTTGTAGATGGCCTGTGGTCATGTAAGTGATTAGAGATTTTGATTAATGTTTATCGTATTAGTAATTTATTGATGCGGTGATGAATCAAATTATTAAAAAAATTGCACCCCTAATGTTAATTTCATATTTACTAACCATAAATATATTCATGTTAACCATTATTTTAATACCAGTTATTATTGGATCTATTGGTGGATTAAATCAAATTTGGATGCGAAAAATCTTAACATATTCTTCAATTAATGATATAGACTGAATGTTAGTCGCCATAAATATTGAGGAAAATATATTAATTACTTATTTTCTCATCTACTCAATATTAACTTTAACAATTATTATAATTGTTAGATCAGATCAAACTTCATTTATTAATCAAATGTCTTTGATAGAAAATGAAATATCCACATGTAACTTTCGAATCTGGCTTTTGCCTTTATGACTAAGGGAAAGCACGAAAAACCCCAGTCAGATTGGTCGGCCACCACAGAGTTTGAAATCGTGACCTCCCGAATGCGAGTCTCAAACTTTATCGTCTGAGCCAACTCGCTCGGTTGTGCATAATTGTTTATGTAAATAAAAAAATGAAAATGGATGTGGTACATTAATATTATTTTAAGAAATACAGGAAACGAATATAGGTAATTTGAGTGCAGGAACGCCATTTCATGACATATTGTAAAATAACTCAGCTCCAGTTAGCTCAACGGTAAAATACTAATTTTTACTTCATATGTGCTGTATTTTTGGTTTGAAAAAATACTCATCTTTACGAAAAAAACTCTTGAAATATTATTACGTTTTGTGGATAAGAAGAAACTGAAGTGTATAAAATTAGAGTATTTTATGTGGAGCAAATAACGTTTAAATAATTAAGTAATACAATATGGTGACAGAATATTAAGTTTTCTGTGCGTAAGGATCTATTTCAATCCTACCTCAGTCCTCGAAGTTACCGCAATGGCATGTAGCATTATGTCCATCTAGAGAAACTACACTTTCAAATATTGAATGAATTATCCAAATCGGTTAAGTAGCTTCTGAGATTACTTCATACTAATACACAAACATTCCCTTTAGATTAATATATACATTTATATATTCCCATCATAGAATACAATTATATCCATATAAACATAGCGTTAAATGAATAATATTCTTCGTTTGTTTGTGCAAGGCTGCCGTAAATAGACTGAGTCGTTTGTTTTCATTTCATTATAGCCAAATAGTCTGAGGCGGCGCTTATAAAACGTATTGTTATTTTAAAACTTGTATATCTCGTTAAATGTTAGTCCTATCAAAATTTTGCATAGAATAAAATTTATAGAAAACCAGTTTCAAAGTAACTTTCTTATGTAACATTTTCCATGAAAGTCAATAATAAGCGAGATATTTGGATTTATTTAATTCAGGCTCCCTTATAACCTCTTTATCATAAAGTATTTTGAATGCAATATAACGTGAGATCTGAGTTAGACGAACTTAATATATATTCCAATTTTCATAGAAATCGATTCAGGCATTATAGCGTGAAAAGGTAACAAACATCTAGATAAACAGGCAGACATACAAACAAAAATTTCAAAAATGCGATTTTTGGTATCGGGATAATTAATTTATTATACATGTTAACACCAATTATTTTTGGAAAAACAAAAATTACCAGAATAATTTTAGTTGCATACTTATTATTAGCGTAGTATGGATGAAGGCAAACTTTGTCAGTAAGGAAATAGGCCTATCAAATAATAGCCTATATTTCCAACATCAGTAGATAAAATACGTTTTGTGACTTAACACTATTTTACCTCAGACATGTACCAGTGAATTATTGCAGTTTTAGGTATTAAACAATAGAAATATTTAATTTTTAAAAATAATTTTTAGTGCAAGACTGCCCTTAATTAGCAATTATAACGGTCTTATTACTTTTTTATTATTCATTTAAGGCCTATAAACTTTCTCAGAATTCTCTGTTAATTATTTAGATAGTAAATTCATATGACTTGATTAACAAGTCTGTCGATGAGATATTATTATTATTTTCTTTCTTGTATTCAGAAATGGATGTTTCATGAAGTATGTCATTGATATGTTAGTTCTATTTTCTTTCTTGTAGCCAGAAATGGATGGTTCACGAAGTATGTCGTTGAGATATTAATATTTCTTTCTTTCTTTCTTTCTTTCTTTCTTTCTTTCTTTCTTTCTTTCTTTAGCTATAAGTGCATGTTTCACGAAGTATATCGCTGAGATATTAATTTTATTTTTTCTTTCTTATAACCAGAAATGGATGTTTCACATGTATGTCGTTGAGATATTAATTTTATTTTCTTTCTCGTAGCCAGAAATGGATGTTTCACGAAGTATGTATGCGTAATTTCGACTTCACTGTTAAATATCTTAGTTATAATAATTACATTTCTTTCGGCATGTCGGCGTTTAAACTTGTAAACAGATCGATTATGCACTGGTTCTTCACTTGTGTGTGCAATAATCATTTTGAAGTGAAAATTTACACCCCACATGACTTCATTGTGGCAGGTTTTTAAATACATTCAGTTTGTTTCTATAATATCAGAGCTCAAAAGCAGCATTTTCGTTGCAGCAATTTCATCACCTCAACAATACGTGATTTTATTGTCGTAGGGGTCTAAATACCTTCTTTTTTTTATTCTACAAATCAGAGTAAAAGTCTGACATCTAGAATTCTAGACGATATGCATTTTCGGCCTGGCTCCTGAAACATTACACTTACATTGAAAGATATTGTAGTGGCCAGAATAAAACACTAAAAGAGAGTCAAATGTAGGATTGCTATTACAGTGGGCGTACTAAAAGACCATTGTCGCGAAATAAAACGCTTTTGCAGATAATACCCAGCCAATTTAATACGTAACTTGGTCAACGACAGAGTAATAGGCCTACTGAGAATAAAGAGAGGAGTGAATGGCGGTTTGGAACGTCGCAAAGTCGGCGTTGTTAAGTTTTTAGGTGTATTTTAAATAAATACCATGTAGATGGAATGTCTGCAGACCAAATGTTCAAGAATTGCGCCCAACACCATTTCCGCAGTAACTTTAGTTATTTATAGTGTATTTCCGATTCTTGAGCCGTTACTGCTAGTCTCGTTGTCCCACGTCGCCTCGTAGATCTTTGCATATCCTATTGCAGGGGATAGTTTTGCACCGCGGGATACTAAATCTTTGTCAGAATTTAACCACCATTTGATACCGAACACCACTATGTGTAGTCAATGATAGCAAACCAGTTCCCCTGGGCTGTTTGTTACAGGCTAATCTTCTATTTGGAATCGAGTACTAACAATACTCCCATTCTTATTCCAAATTTAACATAAAATGATTGTTATAGGTTAACAGCTGCCAAAACTACGTTGTAGGAGGTTACTATATCTTACCGCTGCGCTGGAGACTGAGTCTTCCTCCATTAATCTGAACATTGTCGCACTGATTGACAAGTCATCTGATGTATCACTACTATCACTTAAACTTCTAACAAAATTATTCTGTCAGTTTCACTGTCTAATACATTAGCACTACAAAAATATTGTTCTTAGTTATTTTTAACGTAATTAACACATATTCCACTTATTGTTTTGCATATCCTGCGAAAAGGCGGCGTTCCTTTACGTTTTATTACAAAAATTCAATTGAGAAGACTGGAGACAACTGATTAAACATTTTAGTCTGGCTCTTAAGTAAATGGAACCAATCAAAACAATAAATGCTTATTTTTTAAAGTACTGTTGGGTTTTGAAGATAAATAATATTTATGTACGCGCACGCTAAGTGCGGATCGAGAGCAGTCAGACATAAACCTTTAACAAGTGATAATATCCTGTAGACTCATCCTATTAACATGAAATTTTTGTCAAAGTAAAGTATAATGTATTTAGACGATTTCATTCGCTGCAGTTACCCACATATCTTTTCAAGGTTAAAAGTTACTGTTGAAATGATTTTCTACTTCAAAACCATATTTTCCCCACACTACAATAGTATACAACAAATCTCAATTAAGAAGTCTTACATTTGTTACATTGCGGCGACTCAAACATCTTAGAAATCTGCAAACAGTACTCTTCAACATGCTTTTTCCTTATTAGAATCTGACTACTACTGTTTCACTTATTATTAAGTATACAAAAGGCGAAAATATTCTTCTTCATTGAAAGTCTACATGCGTACCGCTTTCTCTCATTATTGGTTGACAATTAGAAAAATAAAGGTGAATAGTAGGCTATATTGTGTCACTCTTTAAGATTGATGCATGCTCAGACCAACGGAGTTTTGTAAGTTGTTCCCCTGTAGGTCGTATATCAGTATTATCTTCACCTAACATAATTAGTAATATTAAATCCGTACGTTTCAAATGGTCAGGGCATATGACACGTATGGATGAATCCAGAAATGCATGTAGAGTGTTAGTTGGAAGATCTGAGGGAAAAGATCTTTGGGGACATCGAGACGTAGACGGGAGGATGATATTAAAATGGATTTCAGGAAATATGACGTTAGGTACTGGATTAATCCTGATGAGGATAGTGACCGATGGTGGACTTATGTGAGAATGCCAATAAATATCATAGTTTTTTTAAAGCCATTTGTAGGTAAGTACATCAGTAGTCTACTGTACTCTGTTTTTCATACAGAGGGAAGATTCCCGCTCAAATTTAAAACGATCTGATCTCCTCTATTTCGAGGCGGGAGTGAGAACCATGTTAACAAAAACAAATTAAAGTAAAGAAATATTGTTTGTTGTTTAGTCAACTGTCCCAAGACTGGTTTGAACCTCATAAGTGACACCAATAAGGTATCACTCACGCACTCACGAAGAAACGTAGCTAGTCAAGAAATAAGGGATAGGATGGTCAGTACCTTTACCCCTGAAAAATATAAAATATACGAGGGAGAGTCAAAACGTAACATTAATAACTGTTTTATTAATTGAATATGTACAATAAGACTACAAACTCTTCATCACTTTTCAACATAGTCCCAACTATGTTAAATGCAAGTGTTTCCGTTATACTGTGTTAAAAGTGATGAAGTGTTTGTTGTCTTATTGTCAGGGCCGGGTATTTATGGAGATCGCGAAAATCGCGACATAATAGATAGGCCTAGGCAATAGATTTTTACTAATCTTTACGAATTAAGCGATTCTGATTAATAATATGCTGGTAAAACAATCGCGAGAAATCGCGAAATAGAGTTGTAATAGCGAATTACGACCACATTCGCGAATTATTACTATTGCGTTATTTTATAGCGAATTTTATATTCTGAATTTTTTTTCGGATTTTTTTTTTTTTTGCTTGAATTTGTTATATATCCAAGTAGGCTACATTACATGGTATCCCAAGTGTTTTGATTACATTAGTGAACTCAAGAGACGGAGAATTGAATTCACTAATAATTTGAAAGTGTTAATTTGAGGGCTGCAAGTTTTTTTTCGGTTTTAATGAATGTGTGTTAAATACAGTCTCAATGCAACAAAATATTGTCTGTTGTCTATTTACCAGAATCCAGCGAACCTTGAATGTTAATTATTTGGGAAGTAATATTCATATTGAGTTAATACACCAATTCCAAAATAATTGTATTTTCCAAAATTTCCATTAATCCTCGCTAAGAGTACAAATGAATCTTCAACATACTCCGCCGACACCAATATTAAAAAAAAAACACAAATGATAAAATTCAACTTCATAAATACCTGCCCCTACTTATTGTACATATTCAATTAATAACCACCTACACCTATATTAAGTATTAAATTACATAATTCTGATTGTTGTCTTATACAGTGTAAATGTCCGATTATTAAAGAGTCCTCTGAAGTTAAGTATTTAGGCATAATTTTCGATAATCATTTCAAATGGAACCAGCACATTAATTACCTTTGTAATAAATTACGTAAAATAGTATATTATTTTGTTTTATTGAGGAATCACTTGTCAATAACTTTATTACGTACAATATACTTAACTTTATTTCAATCGGTAATTATGTATGGAATTATAGGTTGGGGTACCACATTTAAATCCAGTTTTAATCCACTTTATTTATTACAGAAGAAAATAATTAAAATATGTCTTCATAAACCTATTGATTATCCATCTCAAAATTTGTTTCTTGACTTTAATGTACTTAACGTAAGACAAAATTATTATATTGTATTAATAAAATTCATACATAAAAATCGAAATAATTTTGAATTGTATTCTCATAGTTATGAAACAAAAGGTATGAATTCTTTAAGATTGTTTGAACCAAAATGCAACACTGTTACAATATTTAATCATAGTAGTAATTTAGGCCCAAGAATATATAACAAATTTATATTTAAATATCCTAATCTTGTCAATTAAAATAGTTCTATTATTAAATTAAAAATATTATGTATGGATTTTATAAAAATTGAAAAATTTTAAATTTAAATTCATATAATATAATTGCACAGTAGACACAAGACAAATTGTATTGTATAATTATTAATTTCAATTCAGGAATCCGCCCATGAGCTCGAGCTCTGCTCCTTCAGGGGCGAGCTAATTTTTTTTTTTTGTATATATTACATTTTATGTTACGATTATTAGCAAAATAAATAAATAAGTAAATAAATAAATAAATAAATAAATAAAACAATTATTAATGTTATTTTTTTACTCTCCCTCGTAAAACTACGCTAAAATAAGACTGTTATAGATCTTCCTAATTTCCTCATTTTTCTCATTCTTCTTAAAAGTCTGTTGCGTAAGATAAGAATGTCTCCAAGTTTCTTAAAATATTTCTTTTTCTCCTCATTACTGCTAGAATCCAGTAGGTTTTAGTACGTGAAATTTTAATTTGTAGTTTTTCATATTTTGTGAGCCTCTGATAAAATATTGTCTAAAGTTGGTCTAACTGAAGTCTTCTTTATATGAAACAAGTACTTACTTACATACTTACTGGCTTTTAAGGAACCCGGAGGTTCATTGCCGTTCTCACATAAGTCCGCCATTCATCCCTATGCTGAGCAAGATTAATCCAGTCCCAACCATCATATCCCACCTCCATCAAATCCATTTTAATATTATCTTCCCATCTACGTCTCGGGCCCCCCAAAGGTATTTTTCCCGCCGGCCTCCCAACTAACACTCTATATGCATTTCTGGATTCGCTCATACGTGCTACATGCCCTGCCCATCTCAAACGTCTGGATTTAATGTTCCTAATTATGTCAGGTGAAGAATTCAATGCGTGCAGCTCTGCGTTGTGTAACTTTCTCCATTCTCCTGTAACTTCATCCCTCTTAGTCCCAAATAGAACCTTATTCTCAAACACCCTTAATCTCTGTTCCTCTCTCAAAGTTAGAGTCCAAATTTCACAACCATACAGAACAACCGGTAATATAACTTTTATAAATTCTAACTCTCAAATTTTTTTATGAAACAAGTACTATCCGTTTTAAGCTTTCTGATTAAGTGTCATAAGAGAGGAGTGGCGAATAAGGTTTCTGGAAGGGCTTTTAAGCTTTCCTCCCCATTCATTATCTTTCATGTAACTATATATGTTACTCAATTTTAGACACACCCGTCGCTTTAATTGTTCTATTCAATACATGATCATTGTAAATGGATTGTCTTCCATTGCTTGTATTGTCATGTTCGCTCTGGAAATACATATAAACACGACACACGATTTCCTTCTTATCATAGTTTATATGATGTCCTTTACCATATATTAAATAGAATGAAATTACTAAGCATACTAACACCAGCATACTAATTAAATTATCCATAATCTTCAATGGAAGTTATTGTAAATGACGTGTTTAAAAACTGAACTTAATTAGATTATAAGCAGGTTTAGACAAAGGAAGGAGAACAAAAAACTCTGTAGTAAACGGAATATTACACACACCGTATTAGATAAGGAGAAGAAAAATGTGCGAAATAATGCAAAGGTAAATTAGCTGATTTCAAAGAAATTTATAAGATGAATGGATTGGACGTGCTAGATGTACCACAGACTTCCATGAAAATTATTCAGTTTTTACTCCCTTTGTAATAAATGTCTATGGTTGTGGACAGGTTCTACAATCCTAACTCTGCGCTATGACTTTGTCGTCCTATGCTGACAGTTCAAGGATACGAGATTGTGAGGTTATTTACTACTTATTGAAATGTGTATTTATCTACTGTATACTATCGTTGTACAAACTGGTTTTATAAGACCACTTTCACAGACTATGAAGGACATGCGATAGCATCCTTTGTTGTACAGGAAATTATCCATAGGGGAAGTCGGGGGAATATGGGCACCTTAGTACTATTTCGGGTGCAATATCTCTCGGTTTTTTCTAATAATTAATTTTACAGGTGGGATATGTTTCTTCAGAATTTAGCTATATTATAATAGAATCCTGACTGCTTACTCCTAAACGTATGCAAGTAAAACAGCAAAATACAAGTTAATGTTTTTTGCCCATACCCCCGAGTGTGGGGGTAAAATGGGCAGTAACGATGTGAATCACAATCAACTGAAAGAAGTGAAAAAGCACTTAAAATACTTGAAAATATAACTGTATTGACTATATTATATATTGTATATGCAATTTGTGATGGTTAATGCGTAAGGCCTTTGGCAGATGATGTGACTCTTTGGCGATGAATGACGTTTGGAGATTCTAAGACATTTGAATCAGTGGAAGGAATTGTATGACTTGTAGGTTTGTCACCTGATGCTGCAGTGCCAATGACACTCATGTGCAGTGAAATAGGGCCTGAAGCTCGGAAGGCATTTACAGCCAGACATACATTGACACATCGGATCCATGCTTCTTAGACAATGGAAGCAAACTCGATCTGCTTAAAAGGTCTCCTATGTTGCCTGAAGAAAGCTGTAGCACCACAGTTATAAGCTTTCTTCAGAGGACCAAACAAATCCCTATCTACTGATTGAAGCCAGACTGTGGCGTGTGGAGGAAAACAAAACATGCATAATCCATTTTCTACTGCAAATTTAAGAGTATCAGGATTACAACTATGTGAATCACGTCCACCTACTATCAAAATTGCAGGTGCATGGTTACTGATGTTGAAATAAACAACATAGTTCTTGATTATTAAGAAAAATATACGAGGTGTGATCATTAAATTCCGAGATTGTGTCTGCTGTGGGCGAAGGGATCACGTGATTGACACGCGTGCGCAGCAGTGACACTAGACGACCTTGAAGAGACACGACACAAAGTTTCGAAGCGCTATCTTGATTGAGACCTATGTTACACAAGGTTTTGTTAGCACGTGCATCCGCGCATTTGCGAAATCACGATGGACTCGAAACTGGAGCAGAGAGCCAAACTCAAATTCTTTGGGAAATCGGCGACCGTAACCCATGGAATGTTGAAGCAAGCCTACGGGAACGAAACAGTGAGTCAGGCTAGGTGTTTTGAATGGCATTCGCGTTTCATAAATGGCAGAACATCTCTGAAGGACGACGAGAGGCCAGGTCGACCACACACGTGCAAAACTGCCGAAAATGTCGAAAAAATACGACAAATTGTGCATAATGATCCTCATGTCCATTTTGAATATCAACGACCACAACTCTGGACAAAAAGCAACGACGACACTGCGCGAGCTCACAGAACTCTCACAACACTCCAGTTTTTCACCCGTAATAAGATGTTCGTCGTTCCTCACCCCCATATTCACCAGTTTTGGCCGCCTGCGACTGTTTTTTGTTTCCGAAGATGAAATTCAAGCTAAAGGGTCACCGTTTTGGCATTGTGAAGGAGATCCAACGCGAATCGCAAAAGGTGTTTGAGAGGCTTCAAGAACGCGACTACCAGGAGGCATTCCAAAAATGGCAGACACATTGGTATCAGTGTATATCTGCCAAGTGAACTATCTTGAAGGGGATGGCAGCCAAATTTAAATGAAGTAATTTTATTTCCACTTATGGGACAAGTCTCGGAATTTAGTGATTACACCTCGTATCTCCGTTAATGTAGGCTGACTGCTTGTTGAAGTGTAATTTACTGACAGCAGGCAGCTGTTCTTTCAGTCATTATTGTCTTCATTTCTTTTATAATAATACTTGGAGGAAAGTAGTTCCCTGCTGCACTGAAGCCGGGAACAAGGGTAATGGTTTCTCCCTTATCTTTAAGGCAAATGCATTGCACCACTTTGTGTTCTTTGGGTGCAATGACATCTTTCGCACTTGTGATCATTTGTAGGCCATTTTCATCAAGATTGAAGAGTCATTTTATGAAGTGTAAAGCTTACCCATATTCCCCCGAAAATTAGTGCCCATATTACCCCGACATGCAGGGTTTATTTCAACAGTTGGCTCTACCGGAGACTATTTACAAAACAACGTCTGACGCAATAGAACGGCAGTTCAAGATGTGTATTCTGTATGTATACTATTAGATTTTAACTATTTTCTAAAGTTCATGTGTAATCTATTGCATATAACATATCTAAAATAAGTATTGTGAAATTTTAGTATACTTTGAAGTCAATACTCACGTTTCAGATGGCTATTTTAACAACAATACGAGTCATACCGCACAGCGCGCTTCCCACAGCAACCATTACGATACTAACCGTTATTAGCGAAGAAACATAACTCGTTGCAAGAGTTTCGACATGAAAATGTAATATTGCCCATATTCCTCACGTGCCCATATTCCCCCGAATTCCCCTATTATCTAGTAATTAGCAGGCTTCGAGACTTTGGACCCGATACAATAAGTTTACTGTGCATGCACTATAGGTTGTTGACTCGCTGCAAGTAGATAGAGATGTATTGAGGTAACAACGTTGCTATTTAGAGTAGAGTACGGTAGTATGGGGAACACACATATGTACATTCTGAAAGTAAATATACATTACACAATGATAATGTCAAAAGAATGTGAAAATAATTTATTTTCCTGTCTTTTATAAGCATTGTTAATGGTGGAAATAAGCATGTAGAAATTTTAATTTTTTCATTTATCCTATTGGTCGTCTTTAGGAAGTGCAGTTACAGTACCGAATTGCAATATACCTAATACAAGTTACATTCTCAGTGTCTCAAACGTAAATCTTTTTCGGTTATCTATCAAAGTTTGTACAGCAGAAAGCTGCGCTCTATGTCCCATGACGTGATAGGTGCAAAACTAAAAAACCTTAACATCATTGCAGTCTCTAAGAGACAGTCCTTTATTCTCGGGTGACTCTATGTCCACTAATTTGCTGCTTATGTTACACAATGTTCCATATCCGTTATTTTTAGATAAAATTGATTTCCACTTCTGTTTTACACGTTCAGTAACCGGTGTACTTGGTGTCTCATAATTCTCTGCATCATTTTCTAAATTAATTTCAGGGCTTCCGGCATCTCTTGCTTTGACTTTTCTAATCGTGTAATAGTTTCAGACACAGTTTGTATGAAAACCAAATTCGTCAGAACATTCAAATCCAGAGCGTTTTCCTATGCGTATTTGTTGGCAACCATTCTACGCTGTACGCTTTACCACTATGATCAGAACGCCGTTATGCGGATTTCCCACTGAACTGCTCTATTGGGTCCGAAGTCTCGAAGCCTGGTAATTAGTATGATAATAATGATGCAAACTTTGTAAATTGACTTCCCTGCAACATGACAAACTAAAGACCGCGTCAGTTATTGTAACCTTGTCAGAATATGAAGTTGGAGAGTTCAATAATGACAGTTCCGAATTAAAAATTTTATTATATGCAAGTCATATTCTTGTACTGTCACAAAACAACACTACTTACTAAGGAGTTTTTACATGTCGCTTGTTGTTATTTATACGTAGCTAAAATGAAACTTTAAAGTAAATCCATTAGCTCTGGTGCTCACCGCCTTGGCAACATATTTTGCAAAGCACTGGTTTAAGATGATAGCAGACCCGATTTGAAATCTATGCTGTGATGGAGTTATATTTGTGATGGACTAAGCCAAGATTCTGAGGGTTTTCCCGGGGTCGTCCCGTTTTCCTTCTTTTCCACAATTTCCTTTAATAGTGATCTCCATCTCAAAAAAAAAAAAAAAAAAAAGGGATCCACTCTGTTTGTGTGACACCGAAACGACGGTCCGTCATGTAGGGTCTTCCTCGCAATTTGGCAAAAAAATCGTATATGGTATTGGGAGTATGCTGTAGATGACTCATAGATATACATTGGAAGCGCCGGAGGACATAATGACTGATGTGTGTAATAAGGAATTGAAAGCTGGAGAAGAATGTAGTGTGACGGATGAGGGAACTGGTGTGAGCAGCGTAATCGGGAAGTGCCTCATATCATCTTGGATGTTCATTTCGAATAAATTATGTCTGTATCACACCATTTAAACGAAAATGTTGAACAAAAAAAAAAAATTGGTCTGAAGTGCTCAGAAGAGTTGCATATATCTCCTATATGTGTAGGCCTATCTATACGCAAATAAATTTCGATCTGTAACTAAGTTATTACGTCGTACAAAATGTTGTCCAATATTCTTTTGAGAAGATTAAATCCGTATGTAGATTAAATATCTGGGATCGCGAGTGCGGTTTTAGGAGTAATAGATCAACTATAGATCAGATGTTTTGTATTTGACAGATATTGGAGAATAAAATGAGAATATAAGGTCATAGTACATCAGATATTCATAGATTTCAAAAAGGCGTATTACTCGGTTAAGAGAGAAGATTAATATAATATTCTTATTGAATTTGGTATTCCCAACAAAATAGTTCGTTTAATTAAAATGTGTCTCATGAAACTTACGGCAGAGTCCGTATAGGCCAGTTTTTATCTGACGTTTTTCCAATTCACTGCGGCCTAAAGCAAGGAGATGTACTATCACCTTTACTTTTTAATTTCGCTCTATAATATGCCATTAGGAAAGTTCAGGATAACAGACAGGGTTTGGAATTGAATGGGTTACTTCAGCTTCTTGTCTATGCGGATGACGTGAATATGTTAGGAGAAAATCCACAAACTTTTAGGGAAAACACGGAAATTTTACTTGAAGCTAGTAAAGCGATAGGGTTGGAAGTAAATCCTGAAAAGACAAAGTATATGATTATGTCTCGTGACCAGAATATTGTACGAAATGGAAACATAAAAATTTGGAGAATTATCTTTCGAAGAGTTACAAAAATTCCAATATCAGTAACAAATATAAATGACACTCGGGAGGAAATTAAACACGGAATAAATATGGGAAATGCGTGTTATTATTCGGTTGAGAAGCTTTTGCCATCTAGTCTGCTGTCAAAAAATTAGAAAGTTAGAAGTTATAAAACAGTTATATTACCGGTTGTTCTGTATGGTTGTGAAACTTGGACTCTCATTTTGGGAGAGCAACAGAGATTAAGGGTATTTGAGAATAAAGTTCTTAGGAAAATATTTGGGGCTAAGAGAGATGAAGTTACAGGGGAATGGAGAAAGTTACATAACGAGAACTGCACGCTTCTATTCTTCACCTGACATAATTAGGAATATTAAATTCAGACCTTTGAGATGGTCAGTGCATTTAGCACGTATGGGCGAACCCAGAAATGCATATAGATTGTTAGTTGGGAGACCGGAGGGAAAAAGACTTTTGGGAAGGCCGAGACGTAGATGGGAAGATAATATTAAAATGTGTTTGAGGGAGGTGGGATATGATGATGCAGACTGGATTAATCTTGCACAGGATAGGGACCGATGACGGGCTTATGTGAGGGCGGCAATGAACTTACCGGTTCCTTAAAATCCATTTGTAAATAAGTAAGTTGTTACCCTTTAAAATCCAGCACTACTCTATTGTCCGTCCGACCAAAGGATTTTTTTTTTTTTTTTTCATTTTACGGAGGAAGGACCCGAAGGCTTGCACTGCAGCCTGAGGCTTAATTTTGGGTAATAGTGGATGGTTATTATTACAGATGCTTAGACCCCGACCCGCGGAATAACAACACGGTTCCCCCCTCCTACGGTCTACTATGGTCTTGTGCTTCATTTTCATGGAAACGTAACTTGATTTTTGTCTTTCTTTTCTTCTCCTTTTTATTGGTAAGTTTCTTTACTTTTCCCTCAATATACACCTACTATGTGATATAACCTACAAGTGACTATGTGCAGTGTTCATTTCGTGTGCAATGAAATTTACATACATCGTCTTTGGCCATAACCGCAATGTCGTGTGTAATTTCAGACGTGAATTTCATGTTGTGAGGACGAAATCCCGTAATATTAGAAATTGTTTTAACAATAATCTCAACATCATACGTAGAGACCACTGCAAGACTGATGGATGTCATTTGGAATACATTTTGCAGGAGAAGCAATTGAAAGTTTAAAATGCTTAGCGCTCGAAGCTTAACTGTGATTTTCCGATCATTACTGGACAATGACTATCAGTGTTAATACCATGTAACTCTCTATGTACATTCTATATGTCTTAAGCTATGCATTGACAGTCTTGGTTAATTTTCAAAAAAAAGTGACATCCATCATTCTTGCAGTGGACGCTTCAAACAGTATTCATCAATATTTTGATATTTTGTTGCAAATCTATCGTTGGCCTAGACCATAACCTTCTGTGTAATTTCAGACGTAAATTTTATTTTAGAAGACCGAAAAACTCGTAATATGAGAGAATTTTTAGCCATAATCCCAACTTCATCAGCTACTTGTAAATAATCTGTTACAACTCTGTCGCTGTCTTTGACTGTAACATGGAGTGTACGTTTACGCGTAAATTTCATTTTTCAATTTCAAGGACACCCGTAATATAACAGATCTTTTAACCATAACCTCAATTTCATCTGCTGTTCCTAGATATTGTGTCACAACTAGAGAGCTGTAAAATAGCGCTTACAACCGGTTAAATTCGTCCGGATAGAGAACATCCGTCAAAGTCGGGCATCCGACCGAATATTCCATTTTTAATCGGTTATTCCTTGTATTTTGCATGGTAGACAGACCACCAGGCACACTTCATCATACATCAAACCGACATTTACTGAGTGTACAAACGGAGTGACAATTGATAAATATTTACTTTGTGCTATTAAAAAATATGTTTCCTTGATATAGGTCTGCATTTATTGATTGGACACTTTAATACATTAATCTTCATAACTAATATATAAAAGAACAAATGGACACTGGTAAAAACAAAGAAATTAAATGTAATGGAAAATATGAAATCTGATGCGTAAAGAAATGCAAGAACAAAATAAATTATAATTATAATTCTTTACTAAAGAGAAAGAAAATAAGTGCATAGGCCTACATTTGAGTATAACATTTACATTTTAAACTCAAAATGCATACCTCTAAAGCATAAGTTGTTAATATATAATGCCTTTTCATTACTCTAAACAGCTGCTTATTATTTCACTAATAAATCATGTTGTAAGAAGATAGAGTGTTTTCAACAAAAAGAAAAGTACTCTGAAGCTCAAATGCTTGTACTTCTCGAAAAATGTTGTTGCTCATGACGGTACCCAACTGTAATACCTGGACTGGATGAATGTCTCAATCAATGAATCTATGAATGAATCAATTAATGAATTAATGGATTAATCAGTGAAAGAATTATCAATCAATCATAGATAAATGAATTAATGAATATGAATGATTGAGTCGATGGGTGGATGAATGGATGATAAAAGATGGATCGATGAATGATTGATTAGTTTGATTGACTGATTGATTCAATGATAGATTGATCGATTTATTTATTGATTTATTGATCGATTGATTTATTTATTTATTTATTTATTTATTTGTTTGTTTGTTTGTTTGTTTGTTTGTTTGTTTGCTTGCTTGTTTCTTTCTTTCTATATTTATTTATTTATTTATTTATTTAT
Organism: Periplaneta americana; assembly: GCF_040183065.1. Lineage (NCBI taxonomy): Eukaryota > Metazoa > Arthropoda > Insecta > Blattodea > Blattidae > Periplaneta > Periplaneta americana. The sequence continues at coordinate 84,870,470 of NC_091129.1, read as the reverse complement.
TTATTTATTGTACTGAAAGAGGAAGAATATTATCAATAAAATGGTAGGCCTACACGATGATAAACGAGTCCTTGCAAGAACTTATGTAACTCCTGCGTGGCTCAATGTGGTCTGCCTTTGCCGTCCACCCACAAAGAGTGAGAAAAACTCGAATATTCGATAAACCGACCTTGAGACACTCTGCGAGACGAGAGAGCTTTCCATACTGATTATAGGGCTAGGCGCTCAATAGCAATATATAATTTATATTTTTCGTCGCCGGTTGTACACGACTCTAATTAAAACTCTATCAACGTCTCCAAGCTTAACCTAGAGCTTACTTCTACCCGTAAAGTTCATTTTTCAATGGCAGGGATGCTCCTAATTTAACATATCATTTAACCGCAATATATTTTGATTATAATCTGAAACTGAGTTATTACTCTCTACAATTCAACACCAATTTATCCTAACAGAGGACTCGAGAAGATAAATCGAAGAAAAGTGTAAAAAAAAAGGGTTTACGTAGGCCTATCCCTCATTTCTTAAAGAGAAAAATAATTGAATAACAATAAGATATGTGTAAGATCCACGGTGCTCCTGATGTTGGAACTCTCATAAATAGTTCCTATCCCTTGAACCCAAGAGATGGCAGCACTAAACTGGAAATTTTGTATTTTGAGTTTGCCGTCCTTACGCACATATTTTCAATTGTTCACGAGCACATCGTCGTAATAACTGCATTACTTGATTAATAATGGGGGATTAGGTCTGATATTTCTAAATTTCTGTCAAATTATCAATTATTTACTTTCATGTTTTTCTTACATAATAAATTATCATCAGTTCTGTCCTGCAGTTATATTTAAGGCCTGTATGAAATAACATATTGTGGATGTTATTTTCTAAACCTCCGATTTATTTTATTTCAATTAATTTTTTTACAACTTTCTATACATGAAAAGCTGATTGGGTCAAAAACATCTTAGCTTTATCTCATGGACGCTCGTTTAGATCAGGTACGCCCAGTCGGGCCAATTCCAGCCTTCAAACGAGTTGCAACAGTGACATAGAATATTTTTTAAGCATGTGCCTGTTGGATTCTGAGATTCTGCGTAACTATTTGACCTCGTTTGAAGGCTAGATTTGCCCTGGCTGGGCATGCCTAGTGTAGACGTATTGGTACATATCAAGAAAATTATGTTAAATGATGGAGTTTATTTCTTTTTTGTGGTAATGTTCAATTTTCTTTTATTTACAGGTATGGAAATTCTGTGCAGTCGTGGAATTAATGTGAGTTATAACGATATTTCATACATGTTATATCAAACCTTAATATGAAATGGAAATAAATGAGCGATGTTTCGGTCAATTGTGTGAAAATCAGATTTTTCATTTCTGAAATTATTTCCATTGTAAAAAAAATACTCATCAGGAACCAAAATAGGACAAGAATCCAATAATTATTTTTCTTTTATTATGTAGGGCGTGATGTAATTGTGGAATAGTAGCTCTTTATGAATAATGAACTAAATAATCACACGATGATGTGCGGTAAAATTAGTATCACATCAACGAAATAAGATATAATGATTATAAATTTTATTTTTATGAGGTTTGGTATCATTGTACTGTATACTATATATGTAGCAAATTAAATTTAACATCATTCGTACTAATTTTTGTGTCCAAAACACTTTTAGTAATTTTGTATGTTATTGGCTATGCGTTTCTATAACATTACGAAACAGAACTGACCTAGAATGGACTAATTGTTATTTTAAGGCGGAATATAATGTAGGCTACATTTAACTGACATAAATTGCGACAATATTACGTTAGTAATAGTAGCCGAAATAAGATTAGTACATTCATGTCTGATTTTACCGACTTTGTGTTCTCTTCGTAAAGCATCTTAATTTCACTTGGAAAAATGCCAAATAAACAACAGAAATTCAGTTGAGATGAGTTAGACCACTGTTGCACTGGCCCTTTCAATTTCAAAATGTTCCTGAATTTATTAAAGTATCTACTGTACGTGACTTCACAATGTTATATATTGCTTCAATTTTGAGCCAAATGGTAATAATGTTTGTCCATGTTCAAAAATAAACTTAAATAACACACGTATCTTTTATTTGGAACCCATTTCCAAAACATCATTATTTCCCAGTTTTACATTTTTTTTTTATAATTTAAAGTAATAATAAAAACTGACTAAAATTTGTATTGTCAATTCTAAAATTAGACGAAATGCTCTATGTATTTCACACATTCAGATTTAAAATGTCTATTACCATCCTCTTTTATAAGCAGTTAAAAAGAAGTGTCTCTTATTTGGGTACTTTACCTTATCATAAACGAAATAAGATATAAAATGAATATAAGTTTCATATTTATGGGGTTCAGTATCATTGTAATTCATACTATATCTTTAGGTTAGGTTAGTTTAGGTTAGGTTAGGTTAAGTTAGGCTAGATTACGCAGAGGGTTGAAGGAAATAGGCATGGGATTTATAATCGGGGAAGATTGCAAGAACAAGCGAAATGTCTGGCGGAAAGTCAAGAAACGCCTGAAGGATATAGACAGGCAAATAACAGAAGGGGAATGTAGGGATAAGGTTGCTCTGGAGATCCAATCGATGATAAAACAAATTGGGGGGCTGAATTATATCTCTATGGAGGTAGCAGAGAAGGTAGACTAGGTTTAATCTGGTTTCGTCTAGGAGGCTGGAGGGCACTTAAAACCGTCAACGAAGAGGGGGCGAGAATACGTCCTCTTTGTGGTAAAGGCGAGACATCACACCATATTTTATCGGAGTGTGAAGCCACAGAAGCTCTGAGGAAACGATTCCTGCCAGAGTCATTCATTACATCTAGCAGGGGGCACTTGGCAACATACAATATGTTAAATAACGTTAAATTTTGTGACAGTGTGGGAAAATTTATGGCAAAAGTTTAACAGTTGAGGGTGGAACTGGCCGAGAGCGAGGGAGCCGAGGAAATAAGACAAAGAGTTATTAATTATTGTTGTAATGATGAATTAATTGGGGGATAATGTTTTTTTTCTATTTATTGTGTCTTTTTTTATTTGTATTTTATCGCGTGTGTATGTTTTTTTATGTATTGCCTTTATATTTATTAGTTGGTTTATTTCGTGCAGTCTCAATAAGGAATTGTATTGAATAATTTCAAGGGAAAAATTGTTCCGGGGCCGGGTATCGATCCCGGGACCTCTGGTTGAACGTACCAGCGCTCTACCACTGAGCTACCCGGGGACTCCACCCGACACCCTCTCAACTTTTCCCTTTATATCCACACAACTCGCGTGGGCTCACGAAACGCCAGAGACCCACAACGAGTGCACACAATCTCTCCCGGGTAGCTCAGTGGTAGAGCGCTGGTACATTCAACCAGAGGTCCCGGGATCGATACCCGGCCCCGGAACAATTTTTCCCTTGAAATTATTCAAATCTGCTTTACAGGGAGCTTCACCTGAAAGACTAGATTTGAATAATATATACGTCACTGTGTACGTTAACAGAAAACCACAATTCCAAGTCACACAGAGATTATGTGCACTCGTTGTGGGTCTCTGGCGTTTCGTGAGGCCACGCGAGTTGAGTGGCTATAAAGGGAAAAGTTGAGACGGTGTCGGGTGGAGTTCCCGGGTAGCTCAGTGGTAGAGCGCTGGTACGTTCAACCAGAGGTCCCGGGATCGATACCCGGCCCCGGAACAATTTTTCCCTTGTAACTATTCAAATCTGCTTTACAGGGAGCTTCACCTGAAAGACTAGATTTGCATAAGGAATTGTATTGTATATATATATATATATATATATATATATATATATATATATATATGTATCACTGTGTTTTTTCTCTCTCTCTTTTCATATCTTACATTTATTTTATTTTTATTATTTTTGTGAAATTTGGTTTGAATTTAGATTAGTTGTAATTGTGATAATTAATGATTACGGTAGTAATAATAATAACTGTTGTTTTACTATTTTATTATTAGTTGATATTATTTTCGTTTTGAAGATTCAAACTGTGCATAGTTATAGCACGAATGGCCGTACACGCTCGTGCGAAGGATCTTGTGTACATGAGTTTGTATAATTTATTATGCATGAATAAATGCACTCATCTATCTATCTATATCTTTAGCAAATTAAATTTGACATCATTCGTACTAATTTTTGTGTCCAAAACACTGTCAGTAATTTTGTATATTATTGGATATGTGTTTCTGTAGCACTACGAAAGAGAACTGATTTAGAACGGACCATTTGTTACATTGAAGCGGAATATATGAACATTTAACGTTTAACATGATAAATTACGACAAAATTTAGGATACATTTTAAAAGAAATTGTAGTAACTTATAGGCCATTAGGTATTTCGTGCAACTTACCTGTGCATTAGGGGAAGAAGAATGTGAACTGAGAAGCTTCCCTCCCTCCCTACACTCCTACCCGTAGTAAGCGAGCTCACTTACCCCCACCATAAGGTTATTACTATATGCTACGGCGCAAGCAAGCATTTTGTTTCACGAGATAACGAATGACCTATACTCCCTGTACAACTTACATCTTTGACGGTTTTCTCTCACACGCCGCGATGACCAATCACACCACGGCATCCGCAAAGTGCAATGGGATAAACAGCAGTTCGTAAACTTACCCGTGTACTTGGCGTACCTACTCAAACAAATAATGAATGAGGCAAATCGGAGACCCCACATATCCACTGTTTTGAATATTCATATTCTTAGTGTTTTCTGTTCTTTTGACGTAAGCTCGTCGTCACCAACAAAATTAATACATTTTTCGACCTCCAGTCTGTAATTACGAGGTGTAAGCATACAAATATCCCAATTCAAGCACAAATTCCATATGTTTCATTTATAAAAGGCTTGAATTACTCATGTTGGTAACAGTTACTGAGGCTGGAGAACTTTGGTTGCTTCACTTCGATGCATGGAAAGGAGTTATATTTTGTTCAGAGGATAACTTACAAATACTGGAAAGAGGAAATTATTGTATAAGTGATGAAACATTCCATGTGACTCCTGAAATTACAACTCAGTTGTATAGTATACACTGTAAAGTGCGTGATGTTTTTCTGCCCCATTGTATTTGTACTTACAAAGAAACGTGACAAAAGGACATACGAAGGATTATTTGGCGTCCTTAAACAAGAAGTTTCGGGCCGATTTCAGAGAAATCTGCAACCCGACTATAAATCAACCGATTATGAGCTCGTAGCCTTATCAGCTGTGGAAGAAGTTTTCCCCAACACTGAAATTGCTGGTTGCTTTTTACACTATGCACAGAGTCTGTGGCGTAGGATAGAGATAACTAGAAGATTACAAAATTATTCGTTTGAATGTTCAACAATCAGAATATTATGATGATAATTTTATTTCTGATGACCAGGTCATGAAATTTGTCTTGAGCTACTTTCTTTATATTTGTGCCGCGAAGGACGGCGATTAGAGAGGAATGAATGACAGCTATTTAGATTCCGTATTTCTTAGACAAGTCATCGTCCTTTAATCTAAATAGGTTAGACTTTCACGTGTAATTGAGCAAGTGATTGCAATAATCAGCTCTAGTTGGTTTCGTATACAGGTTGATGGATAACCTAAGCAAAAACTCCGAGGGATGATGTTCTTGCAGAGAGAACATTTTTTGTCGAACAACCAGGGCCTTTACCTCATACGTCTTCATTTTGTTGTGGTAGCTGAAGTATGATCGTGGTTTAGTTCTTGGACTAATTGAACGGAGTTACGCAATAATATACCAACCGACAACTTGAAAAAAAATAGATATTTCTACATATCAGTTGACGGCAGACTAATATAACTTGGAAAAATCAAGAATGCGATATCTGAATTTTGCTGCTATTTATAAGCAAAAATTCGTTTATTGCATAAAATTCATTTATTTATTTTGCTTTAAAATATTAATTCAACTGCTGGTCTCTTACTGAAAATCGGTTAGCCTTTTTTGTATTATTTGTGCTATTTTTGTAAGAGTACGAATGTTATAATACTTCTTGTATAAAATGTTTTATTAAAAGAAAAACAGATTTATTTGAATGGCCAATATCTCGAAACAGGTTTTTGGCGCTTGGTCTCTTATTGCGTAACTCCGTCTAATTGTAGGTGGTATTTTGAGTTAAAAATAGACGTTTATAGTTTATACAACATTTATTGTGATGTTAATGTAAGAAGTTTTCACAAATACATTCAGAAGTATTGGCTAGTATTTTCTAACATATTATCAAAGGAAATTATACAGTGAGGTTATTTGAAGTGCTGAAGAAGTTTCGGTGTTCCTTCATTTAAATTGCAGCCAAAACGCATGGATAATATGAATATCATCTTAAGATGTTGAAGCTTTACCTGAAAGACTAGATTTGCATCTTAAGATGTTGTTATTCACTCTTTTCTTGAAATTTTGACTATTTAAAATTTCTCTAAAATGTGACGATAATTAGAGATAATATAGTATAATATTTTGGGGTTCAATACTAATGTTATCATTAGAGCCGTGACATCGCTATTAGGTTCAGATCAGAAGAAGAACACACGACGCCGGACAGAATGTACAGTAGTCGGCGTGTTTCAAGTACAGGCAGCTGAAGCGAATTTGACACACGCCTAAGCAAGCACGTTCCGTGTTTTGTATACGATTATTGCGTATTTTAAAATCAAGACAATACAATAATTGTATATAAGGTTAAAAGGCATCATACAGATCTTTGACGGAAACGATGCATCTTCCATAGGTAATGCCCAAACTCTTCTTGGTGCCCAAAATATTAAAAAGCAGTGTGAATATATTTCATCTAATTTTGGATTTATCCCCTCTACAATCGAGTGTTTCCAAAAGACTGGTGTGAAATTGGTGGAGCAAATTCCGTTAGTAAATAATCTCATTTCAATAACGAATGATCTGCAAGATAATATAAGCAAAAAGTGTGAGAAAATGAACACAGTAATACAAAAAACGGTGGTTTCAATTCATTACGCAAAATTTCAAGAATTTTGTCAGATAAGTGCGATTGTTATCAATTTCATGTAGAAATGGTTGATGTGAAATATTTTACATATGCTGCCTTCGTTTCAGTCGATGTTGAACGCAGTTTTTCCGCATACAAGTTGTACTATCCGACACTCGGCGGTCATTTTCATTTGAAACTATGAAAATGAATGTCGTTGTTAATTGTAGCAGGAACCAAAACCGAGAGAACAACATGCAAGAAAAGCAAGGTACGAAATAGATGTGATAAATAAATGAATGTAACAGTTAAATACAGGGAAAGCAAAATTGAACGCCATATACGCATTCTAAAACTGTAGTGCATAACTCTAAAATATTTAAAAAAAAATCTTCAGACTTTATGTTTTACCACATTTGTGACAATTTAAGTCTGATTTCCAACAATTATTCTCAACTTCATCAGCATTTTAGACTTTTCCGATATTAACCCTTATATACAGTGACTGTATTGCCTTGATTTTCTAACACTCAATAATCGTATACAAAACACGAACGTGCTTGCTTAGGTGTGTGTCAAATTCGCTTCCGCTGCCTGTACTTGAAACACGTCGACTACATTCTGTCCGGCGTCGTGTGTTCACCTTCAATAGACCTCAAACTAACAGAAATATATCGTTGTCACGACCCTAGTTATTATATATCGTGTTAGTGAGCGCACTTTTTCTTGTCTCTTTATTATGCTTGGAAACGTATTTCTTCTTGCTTCTTTTTTATGTGAGCTCAATTATAGTAAACGTGATAATATTTCACAAGCTTTCTTCATGGAGCATGTGAACACCTGGGTATTTGAGCAAAAATATACTGTTGTTTCCCTCACCTTGACACATTATCTCTTTTAACGTATCAATCGTACATACATACATAATGTTGCTCATAATATTTTTCTCACGTGTCATTATTATCAACAGAAAAATACGACACAGTACAACTTCTGAACGTGAATTGTAGTGGTTTTTTTTACGATACAGTATCTTAATATACCACAAGATAACACTTCAAATGACCTTTCCGTACACATTTAACAAATCAACGTTTACTATGTATTAGGCTATTGTTCATTATTTTGTGTTTTTAACAAAGAGGAAAAATACATGATACAAACAACAATCTTATGTTAGTAAATGATTACATGGCTTGATTTCGTAATGTGAGATATAACACAACTATTAACAAACAAGCGAACGCTTCTTCTTTGAAATCCGACTATTTCGATGGTGTTTGGGTAAAGGGAGATAAGTAATAAAAAAGAGTTTTGAGATGAATTAAAATCAAACTCCGGATCTTATTTTAAATAAATTTATAAACAAATAGAACACATCAATTGCTAATATTATTGTGTTTTTGCACACCCACTTGTAGGATTTAACTTGTGTATTAATCTGGGGAACAAAACTCCTTTTGCACAAAAAACGACAACCCCCTTTACCCAAACACCATCGATGTATCTTACAAAGATTACAAAAGATACATTTTTCTTACGTTATTTTACATAGTCCTATATGTCTATTTGATTATTTCTTCAGTATTTTACAGTAAATCAGTATATTTCTAGAAACGTCAAACTAAATAGATTCATATTTATGACTGAAATGATGTTCGTGTTTGCACCATGTCATGGATGCAGAGAGATCGAATGTTTTAAAGTGCATAGGCTCCATCTGGAAACTTGCTGTTGATACAGTAGAGGAGACAAGACCTGCCCTTTGACCTTATCACATGCCATGGCTATATCAGCAATGGATATGGAGGGAGAAGATAGGTTTTAGTGTGAGATGAACTTCCGTGTCGGTAGATTCGTAAAACATTGCCATCATGAAACGAACTCTCTTTATGACAGCGTATTCCCTCCCCTCTCGCATAGCTGACTAGTCAGGTCTCGCCTCCTCATCTATAACGGATCGCAGAGATGACAATTCAGACAACAGCTTCAATGAACATCAAACATGCATTGCAAGAATACTGAATAAGAAGTACTAAACAGTATATCTATAACGAATTCTTAGAAAATAGGTGAAACTGTATCCTTATAAAATGAATACTGTTTTAGAGATTACAAAATCCAAGAAAACTCTTCGTGTACACTTCACTTCGCATACAATAAGGGAACATTTAACAAACTTTCTGGTGAAAATTTCACATAACATGGAGAATTAACTTCTGACAAGTGAAGAAAAATGGTATTCGCGTTGCAGAATTTTTTATTAATCGCTTTTATTTAGACATACTTTGTCTCTTAAGTTTTACTGGAAATGTATTTTAATTTCTGTATAAATTATACTTTAAAAACTCATTGTTCTAGAAATACTAAAGTTTAAATGAAGAGTTCAGAGCCATAGTGGGCTAAGCGCCATTTATTAAAAACGGAGGAAGCAAGGGTTAAAGTTAAATTAATACCATAGTTTAATGAAGATTGACACATCATTTAGTTTGAATGTGTATACTTTATATTACTTGCTATATGTTTCTATTGAATTATGGTGAACTTCATTTTAACTCTTGTTTTCTACGGTTTTAGTAAATGGCACTTGGCCCACTATGGTTCTGAACCCCTCAAATATACGTAACAATTATTCCACGTCTGTAATTATAAAGTAGTGCACTTCACACTTTCGTGATATTATTTGTGAAAGATCACTCTTCAATCTGTGGTGAAAATCAAATCAAAGTAGGCCTACACAAAATGATAGCATAATAAACAAATCTTGTTTAATGATACAATAAGTCACTGTGAACTATCAAATTTTTTCTTGTATACATATAATACTTTAGTTTAAGAATTATGAGTCTTAGAATTATTTTATATTACTAGATTTCAAACTATTTTAGCAACATGAATGTTATGCAATATGTACTTGTTTAATATAGAGTTACTACAGAAGAAGCAGACATTTTCAGTGTTTCAGTGTACAAAACAAAACAATCCGTGATATCGACGTGCTTTTTACTATTATGTTAAAGAAGTGTAGAACTTTCGATAATATACACTGTACTATAGCGCTGATTGTTGCGCTTTCGCAAGCATAATAATTAAGATTGCTGTCTGTGAGTTCCATGTGCATTTTTTACTGTTAGGTTAAGGAAATGTAGAAGTTTCGATAAGGTACACCGTTAGTGCTACAGCGCTGATTGTTGCATAATAGCTAAGATTGCTATTTGTGATTTCGGCGTGTATTTTCCGCTGTTCGGTTAAGGATTTGTAGGAGTTTTGATAATACACAATGGAGGTACTACGACGCTGATTGTTACACTGTCGAAAACATAATAGCTAGATGGATAAAAACGCTGCATACCACCAAACTTTAATCTATTGGTTAATGTCTCAACTGTATGATGAGGGTGGGGAATCTCATCTTCCAACAGAATGGAGTACCGTCCCACTGGCACCTGTGTGTTACAAATTATCTATACGAAACACTTTCACAACGCTGAATTGGCAGTTAACATTTTAGAACCGCGTTATCACAGTGCCACCAAGGAGCCCCGATCTCACACCGTGCGAATTGTGTTTTTAAAGATTTGTGAAAGACAATTTTTATGTCATCCCTATTCCTAAATAATATACAGTAGATGAGACAAAACACCACATCACGAGAGCTGGCGTCTATGCAGGTATTTTACACGGGGTGTGGGTAAAACTTAATGTATGCCATGTGATAAAAGGAACACATATTGAAAAACATTTTGTGAATTCCCAAAATAAATTTGAAGAATTACTTTTTGAAACAGTGTAAACTGATTGCTGATAACTAGACTTCGTGGAATTGCCACGGGATTCGTAAGGTTTACTGCGCACGCGGTATGGACTGTATGAGAAGGGGGCTTGCAAAGGATTGAGTATGCCTCTGATGTAAATACTGAGCAGTATACTGCGGTTATAATAAAACCTGTACCCTGCATTCAAGAAATATAATGAATGATCATTGAATTAGAAAATGTCTAAACATGTAAATACACAATTATTTTATAGCGAGATATATTATCTCTTAAAATTTAATGTTAGATACTCACATCATCCTTGTATATGTGCATTGCAGTGAAGAGTTACGTACATTTTGAGCGACTGCAAAGTAATCTCCTCCGATAGTCACTTAAACAGTTTTTATATTGGGAAATGTACAGTTTCCCTAGAAAAGGATGAGACGATTGAATATTCCTAAGTCTCAGATGTAAGACACTGCGCATGATCGGAGACCAGAGCACTGATACACAAGATAACGAATATTGAGTTACTTAAATTCAGGCTACTTGGTTTGTTACTAGCATCGTTCCGAAATTCACTTCAAAAACTACAAAAAATATGATAATATTACGTAAATAAAATATAAATATATACATAAATCGTGTAGTTAAATCGACGATGGACCGTCATGACTAGATCGACACTCCGCACAGAAAGGAAAGCCTTCGTGTCGTTGCAATAGCTCAGACGCTAAGACTTCCGCGTGTTGTGTAGAAGAGAGCGAGTTCGATTCTTAGTATACATCAACGATTTTTTTTTGTCTAAATAACGTTGAAATAGAGTTTTACAAAGTCCTCAGATTAAGTGTTAATGATTACAGACAATACAAAATTACAAGTTATAATATTATAAACGTTAATCTAATGAATGCATTTATATATACACATATACAATGTAAATGCATATATATTAAAAACTAGCAATTAAAATGAAACTAAAAAATATTCCTAAGCCACACAGACAAACTTTTACAAAGGTTTAGAGTCCTTAGGCTATGTCATTTGTTGAGTAATTATTACAATATTTTATTAGTAGCTTTCCCAAATGTGTAATAAATGCACTCGCACAAAACAATTTTTGTTGAAAGTGTGGCTTTGGATTATTTCATTCTCACCCCTTCAGTTTATTTTAACTATTTTATCTACGTGTTTGCAATAGTGTTTCATTTAATGTGCTTTCAACTTTATTCATGTTATGATTGAATGAAAAAGCACTGTTGCAGTTATTGACTAATTACATATATTAATACTAATTATTAAATGCATCTGTTAAGTAACTAATTGCAGTATCTTTTGCAAAATCTTGAATGTTTAATTTGTCAATAATATTTCTGTACTATATACTATAAGACGTTAAAAGAATTTGCAATAGATTTGGGATCCTCTACTTTATATTCACTGGTTTCAATGAAAAAAATATTTTCTTTCTTAGGATATCTACAAGTTCAACTTCAATAATATTCCGAATAGCTTTAATTGCATCATCTGAATTTTATACTTTTCTATTCAAATGTATTCTATTTCCCTCTTTCATAATTCAAAAAGAGAAGGATAGCCATCTATGCCCACCGACGCCATCAAAATCAAGACGAATTGTGGGATCAAGTTGTTGATACCTGGGAAGATCTCGCCGGGGATTAGAACTTATTCCACAATCTCGTGACATCCATGCCGGACTGACTTAGAGCTGTAATAGAAGCTGTTGGCATGTGGACAAGATTTTAAGTTAACAGGTCTCTTTTTGTTTCTTATGATTTTTGTTTGAGGAAGAATACTTTTAACTTCCAAGTAAGATTTATTTTTTTGACGAGGTTCAGCCCACTTGTAAGACTCAGAAATTGGGCATAAATTATTCATATTTTTTCGACAAATTAGACAGTCGAGGAACTCTGAAGATATTAATTACATCTCAATAAAAAAAAGTTTTACCTGGGATCGAACACGAGACGTTTCGGTTAAGCAGTGGAACCGACACGCTACTATATGAACTACCGAGACAAGACAGTGACAGCAGCAGTCTAGAATGTAGATCCCACAGCAGGCATTTGCCATTCGGTACAGAGAAGCAATGATATGTTGTGAAATCGTGGCCTTAAAAGGCTGTCTTCTTCGTGATCCTTATTCTGGTCCTTGTCCTTGTTGTAGTCCTCGTAACAATTCTTGTTATATTTGTCATGATACTTATCGTTACGTCGATATCGAGTGAACCGCGCTGTAGAACTTTAACTTCCGACGACCAAGAGTCGTCTCATTCCTTTTAAAAGTAACTGTACGTTCAACATCACACGATGTAATACGTGCATATTTGAAGAAGGAAAAGTCACTACTTTTTAGTACACCAACTTCAGACGTCTTGTCATGACCTGATAGTACATCATTTATAATACGAAGTGTGAATAGGCAGAATTTTTAGCAATAATGTTTCTCAACTTACATTTCACTTTTTCTGAAATTAGTGAATTGTTATTTTGGATAACGATTTGTGTTACTTTATCCACTATATTAAGAGCTTCTGAGAGTTGTAGTTTAGACGATTCTAACAGGATGATGCTTTTGGACACGATTTTAAAATTAGAATCAATGAACAGAATATCTTCCAATATCTGTTCAGAAGGCAATGATTTTACAGCTGCAACAGCGGAACTGTCTGTGCTATCCAATGAATCAATTACCTCCATTATTTTGCTGTAATGTTCTGCGTAATAATTAACAGAATCCAACCACGTTCCCCAACGGATCAAGACTGGCTGCGGAGGTAAGGGTATTCCAGGGGCAATTGTTTGTAACAGCATCACTCTCATTGTAGTATGTTTGATTGAATTCTTGTCTGCACTGAACAAATGTTAAACTTTGACTATTCCAACCACAGTAATGCAAAACGAGTGCTTACATAGGTTTACATTAGCTGTAGCTGCTCTATCTATTTGGACCGGTCACATCTCTTAACATGAAGTGCGTATACTACGAGACCGGGAGGTCGCTCACCTCTTCTATACTACCGTACATCGGCAACCTGATTGCATGCTGCGTGTGGAAATTCAACGAAGTCTACTGATAACATTGGATTTATAACGCATCGAAAATGTCTATTCATTTCGTAGCAAACATGTATTATGTTATCGTTCCCAATATCTATGAAAACTTATGAATATGAAATTCAATCAGTGATGAAAGTAGATGTATCGAAAACCATAGTACAATAGAGAAATGTCTTGTTTAACTACACCTAAAGACACTATTAACTATAAAATTTTGTCTTGTAGCCTGCATTTGAATGTAAGAGCGAAGAAGGTAAATATAATGTAGGCTATCTATTTTATATGTTCCCGTTCCCAATATCTACGAAATCTTATGAATATAACTTTCCCATACTTGCGTCAGTACAATCAGAAAAGTGACAATGGAACCAATTGTCGAATACAGGAAACTGAAATCAAGAACAAAAAAACCAAAAGCAGTAAATTTGGTATCAACATGGAGAAGTTGCTGCGAAAACAACTGGAGCTCGTGGATGACCTCTGGATCTAGGTTTTGTCGCAACATCAACTTCTGCACAAGAACTGCTGTCCGTGCGGCTTCCTTCTTCGCCATTTCACAAGCTGCAGTTGACCCAATCAACTTCAATATGGGTGGGATCGTCCATGCTAACTGGAGGCTCATAAATTTATACGTAGTGCATTCTGAGGATATTTCTCGATCCTTTGTGAGTGCAATAATACAAATATGAACGTTTAATGTTGTCATAACTGCAGAACTTATGAATGCCAACATTATCTGCAATCCAAAACTCTTGTTTACATATTTCACAATGTTGTGAAGAAGCAGATGAATTCTCCGCAAAGCTTTGATGCTTCGAATATTCTCATTTCTAAGATGTCTATTTATCCAACGGTTTGTGAATAGTTGAGTATCAGGAAAACGTTCTCCAATTGATATCTTTGATGTCTTTCTCCTTTCTATGATAGTATCCTCAAAATCTATGTCAACAATAGATATATTTTGGTTGATATCATCACTTCCAAATATATATGAAGTAATTGAACTTTCTAAACTCCTGTTCAGATACTTATGTCTATTTTCAACCATAAACACAAAATCAACAAACTGAATACACATCACAGCATTTATACCTTGCACAACATATCTTATAAAACAGTAGAACCAACCTACTGAATGCCAACTTATTGTGAAATCAAAACTGAACATTGCAAGCAGGTATGCAAAAATAATTATTATCTCTGATATGACTAATCGTTTTGTGCGTCTGTAAACTGTTCTGTAACCCTTGCTAATTAATTGATTATCTATACGAACTACTGTCAATAAAATTTCTTTTAGTTCTTTGCGACAAACTAGAGATTGCTGTAAAATTGATACCAAACTTGAAAGTATGATCAATGTTGAACCAACGAAGTCGAAAATGACATATGAGAAGCTAGATTTGGGATATATGTGCGTTATCTTATATTTAATAACTGGCACACCTGCACACAAAAGACTTAATAATAGTGTCACAGAATAAGTCATACCACAAAGGGATGTGGGAATATATTCATTGTTATCCCTTTTTCCGAGTGGTAAGAATGGATAACAAAATGGAGAAATGCCGAAAACCCTTGAAATGTAGAGCAATGATTTAACTGGAGTCAAAAATGTACTTATCGTGATGTATTCCTTTCGTATCATTTCTTGATATCAATTTATAACAGTAAAATTAAACAAATAAGTTGTATTAATGATCTTCTTCGGCGATATGATTTCTCACTGAACTCGAAATGCAAGAAAGCATGTCTCCTTTTGCTGATACAAAATATGTATACTTAGCCACAATAACTCCATGACATTTCGTTATTCATTCAACTGATTGAATATTATCAAAGAAGAACATTTCAGTCTTTGAAAGGTATTGTCATTGTAATATTCTTTCCTTGTCATGTTGACAGTTTGTTAAAGGTCACAACGTTTGCAACATTTATTCGTAGCGATTTCAAATAAGTAATGCACTTAAAGTAACATGGCCCATTCTCGACTTCAAACTTGATAACACAGTACAATTTTATTTTACATGAAAATGGAGTAGCTGTGTTTGACAAGTGTCATGGGGTTCTGAATTCGATTTTTCAGATGACATATTTCATCTTTGACATACCTTTGTATATACAGGGTGTTAGAAGTATAGTACAATTATTGTAGAGATAATCGAGTGTAGTATACGGAATCATATTATGTACCACATTTACCAATTTTTGAAGTTATTTTTACGCATGAAAAGTACTATGTTTTTAGACTAGTTAGTACTTCCAGACGGTTTGTTTCCTCTGCGAACGCCTGGCTAGTTACACGGAGGTCTAAGTTTGTTGGGGGTTGTCTTTCGTCCAGGCTTACCATGAAGGTATTTGTGGCGTAACGGTTAATTATCAAATAATTTTACGTGTATCTAAACATAATATTTTTACATTCACACATGCCATTAAATTAATTTTTTATTTTCTATAGTATAGAAATAGGTTTAAATTTCGAATACAGTCTACATTTTTTATTGTCATAGATATGGTAGACTCGAATGAAAGAAAATACCCTTCATTAAAATTAATGTGATCTAAATTAGCAAGATAATAGTTATTTATGCAACAAGTAAATAATGTTGATCGTTATGGCATGAGATGTTCGTCGCACGAACAATAATAAGTGCGACAATTTTCAGGAGTTCACAATAAGATTACCCACAAGATGTATACAATAGTGTATGTCATCTTAGCATTATAAATTGTAGGAAATAAATTATGAAATGGTTCGGCATCCATAGCTGACAAAGTATTCATATGTTCCTATCGATTAGTTGCTCCTGGCATTGGCATCGAATAAAGAGAAATAGATGGCCTTGCAGGTATTACAAAGTCTAGTTATATCCTAGGTATCACATTTTATGTTACAAATGTTCCTTTATTTAGTTAATATAGTTTCTCTGAACCACAGAACTGTTTTATGTGATATTACAAAAGTGATACAAAATTGTTAAAGATTGGAAATAAATGATACGTTATCTTTTTTTCTGCATTCCATTTCTTGTTACGTGGCGTGTAGAAACTGTAAACAAGATAGCCAAACGAGTTGCATGCATCCCCAATCAAGTGTTCCGGTATTACGTCATAGCGAATACACCATTGCTGTTATTGGCACGCATGCCATAATAAGGCGATTATGCACGATATTGGATGTAGTAACAACCTGTTTATAATGCTAGGATGGTATAAAAAGGCTTTATAATATATGTTGGCATACACTTCTAAACTATTACAAAAGAATGGAATTAAATTCACGATTAAAAATTGTTGTTGAAATAAAGAAAACATGGTACGACATAAAATGTTCCCACAATTGCTAACAAACGTTAATATTTTCTTAAGTGGTGTAGAATTTTTTTTTTTTTTAGAATCGTTGTGTAACATTTCGGAGGAAACTAGCGTGCATTCGTGGCTGTTGGCGGGTTTGCTATGTCCCTCTCCCTTCTGCACAACGGTGCATATTCCGATATACTCCTTACCCCTTACCATTTTCAGCGAGTGCTGACGACCACTGGTCTAGAGCCTCAGTCCGAGGACAAAGAGACCGAGACTTTGGCACACAGCAACGAACGTTAGTCTGTTTTGAATTCCACGATTTGTAAATCGTAGCCAATAGAACACCCTTGCGACGAATGGAGATTCTCTTGCTGTTCCGTACATTAAATAAATATCGACTAATTCAGCATCGGTGAATTCTTCCATTTCGTCAAATGAGCTTCCTCCAAGGTTAATGACCTTTAACTGGCTTAGAGAATGAAGGATGAGTGGAACAGAGAAAAATTCTCTCCGGCACCAGGATTTGAACACGGGTATTCTGCTCTACGTGCTGACGCTCTATCCACTAAGCTACTTCGGTACATCGCAATAATATAGCTAAGAGAATGTTTATGCTGGAGTACATGTGATCGAAAGAGGTGTGTATAGTCTAAATTGAGAAGTGCTTCATAATACGGTCATTCATAAAACATGAGATCATTAAATATGAGTATATGAACTCATTTATGGAAAAGCTGTTTCAGTAAAGAAAAGAGTAAATAGGATATTGTTTTGCATACTTTTTTTCTTAAACAAGTATCAAAATATTTTCACTATACCCCTAACATCCCGCATAAAGTAATTAATATTCAATTCTTATTTCAAAATGAAGTTTTCAATTTAAGATTACTGTTATACAGGGACATCATTTTATTTTTACTAACATTTTTAATATTAACCTGGCTATACCTTTAGAGAACCGGAAAACCCATTCGCTACCCCCTTCCACAACTGGAGTTCGATGATACTGGCGTAAAACACAAACAAATCACTTTACTAGGTTTAGGAGGGAAGAAAAGTACTTCATCCATTTATGTAAACTAGGATATATCGCGATTTTGAGTTCGATCATTTTCATTAGGATTTTTACTTAATAAAAATGCAGTACTGTATTAACAACAAGTGTTTTTACTCACGAACTGAGCTATCAATGCGAACGTATTCATTATGCACATTAGCGTACAATATAAAGAATAATGAAGTTCAATTGAAAAATAATCATAATATGGATATTTAAACAAATTTTTGAAGATGGTAGCCATTCATTTCAATAGCCTACAGGCTTCAGTTCTTTTGTGCATATTATGGCACTATAGACTATTGCATCTAATTCCAATTACCAGTTTCGTCCTTCGTACTAGTAACTCATGTTGAAATAATTCTGTACCTACTCTATAAAGAGTACCGTAGGCTATGTAATGTAAATTCAGTCTTCACTTCTGCCCGACTCGCATAGATAAAATTACTCAGACATGTTATCTACTGTCCGTCCAAGTGGTTATTCCGCAGTATCGTAGAAAGGAGGGAAATCACGTGACAGTTAATTACTTAACGAGGCCCTTTTATTTAAGTTATTTTAAACAGTTGTGTAATATTACGTAAACGTCCAATTCCTAACAGAAATTAATGTTTTCAGAAAAGAGCTAAGACAGCCCTGCTTTTACAGAGGGCCGTGCAGAAGCAGGTGGGGGAAATCGGGATGCGACGTAGGCAAACGGACAGTACCTGTGCGAAAATATGATTCAATATTAAAAGTTGTTTCGTCACTGGAAAACGCGAACATATTTTTGGAACGTACTATACTCAGTAACTCAGTACTGTTTACTATAAGCGGCCTTGATTCTGTCTGGAAAACAGTTGAAACTTCATTAGTAGAAGGAGTGGGAGTGAAGTACATTCAAAAACTCAGGTACAATAAAAATTGAAGTAAAAATAAAATGATGTCCCTGTACAAACATGCTCTGTGCGAAGTTCAATATTTTTACGTTATTTCGTTACATTTTTTCAGAAAGATGTGTGCATGTAAAGTATATATATTGAGTTCATTTTATTCGAAAATTTTAACAGTAAAATAATACACTACTTCGTCGATTTAGTAGAATGGGATTGTGACTAATCTAGGGAAAGCAGCAAAACAGTACAACGTGGGCTCTTGCTTTGACTGGAATCGAAGTCCCTGTATACCGGTAAGGCATCATATCACAAATTCTTCACATCTGAATATTTCTCACAAAGTAAATATTATGAAACACCAAGAAAAAGATGAAAATGTTAGGAATATTTATGTAGAGTTTAAGGTAATATTGATTTATTTAATAATTCATTTGCCTATTTATTTACGTATTTACTTATTTATTAGTTTATATATTTATATATACAGTATATAATTATTTACTTATTTATTTTTTATTTATTTATTTATTTATTATTTTATTTTATAGATAAATATAGACTACGAAATAAATTTAATTTATATTAAAGTTCTAATAGATTCGCTTTCTTTAAATATCCATTCCCATATGAATGAGATTTTACTGTCATAATATTTCTGAATTTTCATGTTCTAACTAAACATGATGCTTGCCGATTTCAGAAGACTTGCTCCACATGTTATACCTATCTAGGTAGACATTGGCTTTCTCCTATGTCGACGGAGCAGTGTATTGACAACAGGAAAATAACAATTAAAGAATATTTAAGACGAAAACTACTATTGAATAATATTGTACAATTTTTAAATAAACATTTATTTAAAACTCTTATATGCAGGAAGTCGCATGTTACGATTGAATGTCACTGTCTTAATAACGAAATATAATTGGAATATCATAGAATGTTAGAATATTATGAAAACATCCAGGAGAATAATTTGAACATTCGTGTCAATATGAAAAAAAGATTTGAACAAAAGTTATGAGTGACATTTCCATCGAACAATATCACTTCGAAAAAGTTAAGCAAATCATTATCTCTGCAATTTACTATCTTCTGCATTTTTCTTCCTGCTGTGCTGATTAGTAGAGGGCGGATTAATATGCACTAAAACTAGTGAATATATGCATGCGCATATGCAGTAAAAAGTCGGAAATATGCTCTAAAATTGAGAAATATGCACAAAAATTGTTTTATCTTTATTAATGACATATACAATTTCTTCTATACTTTTATTGCTTTTTATGAAAATGATAATAAATGTAATGATAAACATAGAATAGTGTTATTATGTCATTGCTGTTATTTAGCAATTAATTTATAATTCCTTACATAACTATCATTAATCTAGTATCAAATAATAAATCCCCAATGATTTCACGATCATTCCATCATCAGTTGTTTAAGTTGCAATAAACAACCAAATATTTCTCTAAATTTTCTGGCACAAAACTTTTTCTTCAGTCACTTAAAATCCTTTTGTACGAAGAGAATGACCTCTTCACGTCACATGAAGTCACTACGGCGCAAAAGAGAAAGTATTTTATACACAAAGTGATGCTGGTTTGGATGTAAACATAGGTCTATTGAATTGCCTTAAAATTTGTATTTGTGTTTCAGTTTCACTAAATATTGTTCTCACATTTATGGAAAAATATTTACATTTCATCGATCTCTGGGTAGAAAATGTAATATATGCATTCATAATAAAATATTTGTGAAATATGCACCAAACCTTTAAAATGCATTTATTTGCAATATAAAACTTCCCCCATTGATTCCCCAGAGCATGAAACACATTTCTTTCATACATGCGTAACTTTAATCTTTAAGAATAAAACATAATAATGTGCAAAAAATCCGCCCTCTATGATTAGCATTAGACGAAATAGAAGGTTATCTTCAGCTATATTGTAAGTCAATTCATCCAATTACTGAATGAGCGAATTCTTTCTGTATGCAAAGTTTATGTCTACAGAACTTTTGTTCTTAGGTTTATATGATGTTTTCCAGTAAGTTAATATGAAAAAATTGTACGATTTCGATTAATCGGAACACTCAGGCCCGATTTCCGAGGTTGGTAGCATAGTCTAAATATAGGCGCTCACATACAGCGTATTCCGAATCTCACCGGACCGGTGGACAACAATGACGTTACGCTGCAGCGAAAGAGGAACAAAACTGCTGGAAGGATCGATGACTGTAATGGCGACTGTATAAGTTGTTGTCTGTGCTACGCTAGCAAAATTTTGCGAAATTGCCGTACTGCCATCTCGTTCAAAGAAAAGAGAGCATAAACAATTTATTTCTTGAACCGGTAGTAATAACTGGTCCGTTGACATGTTCGCTCATAAGCCATTAACATATTGTTTTTACGTTGTGCTCATTACAAACAATACAGCAGAACCAAAGCAGAATACTCCGCCATGACACAACAGTGCACGATGTCATTCGTCTGCTAACGCACGCCCTATACAAGAACCAATCAGATTCACTGAAGGCGGCTGATGGAGACTGCCACCACCTCTGCAAGCTGATGGCACCTGTGCGACACCGGTGGAGCATCAATGACTCCATCGGTGAAATTTGGAACACCGTGATGCCATCAGATTGCTCAGCGCTGAGATTCGGAATACGCTCTTACAGAAACGAATTCGTTCGGCGCAATCGAATTTTCATTACAGCACAGCTCACTTGTCTGCACTCCCGATTTGATAATTTAATAGTATTATTATATACCGATAAAGCTAGAACATTAGACCTACTGCCTCGAAGTGTTGTGAATTAAATGTGGAAATAAAACGAGTAACTCTAAGAATACTGTATTTTTAATTGCGTTAGCTTTGGAAGAAAAAAAAAAAAACAAAATAAGCTTCTCGTTATCGAGAAGCCATTGGTTTCTATATTTCGATCTTGTCTCGTACTAAAATTTATCTAGATTTCTCTCATCATAATTCTGGACGGAATCCGGTCATGTGGGCAGAGGATATACGGAGGAGTGGCCGATGCCCAATGTATTTAAATATTGCAAAGATTAACCTAATAGATCGACTATTAATCAGATTTTTTGTATTCGACAGATGTTTGAGAAAAAATGGCAATAAGTTATAAGAGTATAGTACATAAGTTATTCATAGATTTGAGAAAGTCATATGACTCGGTTAAAAGAGAAGTTTTATAAGATATTTTTATTGAATTTGGTATTCCCAACAAACTAGTTCTATTAATTAAAATGTGTCTCAAAGAAACTTACAGCAGGTATAGGCCAGCTTCTGTCTGATGCTTTTCCAATTCACCGCGGGCTAAAGCAAGGAGATGCATTATCACCTTTACTTTTTAACTTCGCTCTAGAATATGCTATTAGGAAAGTTGAGGATAACACAGAGGGTTTGGAATTGAACTGGTTACATTAGCTTCTTGTCTATACGGATGACGTGAATATGTTAGGAGAAATCCACAAACGATTAGGAAAACACGGAAATTTTACTTGAAGCAAGTAAAGCGTTAGGTTTGGAAGTACACCCCGAAAAGAAGAAGTATATGATTATATCTCGTGACCAGAATATTGTACGAAATGGAAATATAAAAATTGGAAATTTATCCTTCGAAGAGGTGGAAAAATTGAAATGCCTTGGAGCAACAGTAACAAATGTAAATGACACTCGGGAAGAAATTAAACGCAGAATAAATATGGGAAATGCGTGTTGTTATTCGGTTGAAAAGATTTTGTCATCTGGTCTGCTTTCAAAAAATCTGGAAGTTAGAATTTATAAAACAGTTATATTACCGGTTGTTCTGTATGGCTGTGAAACTTGAACTCTCAATTTGAGAGAGGAACATATGTTAAGGGTGTTTGAGAATAAGGTTCTTAGGAAAATATTTGGGGTTAGGAGGGATGTAGTTTCAGGAGAATGGAGAAAGTTACATAACGCAGAACTGCACGCATTGTATTCTTCACGTGACATAATTAGGAACATTAAATTCATATATTTGAGATGGACAGGACATGTAGGACGTATGGGCGAATCCAGAAATGCATATAGAGTGTTAGTTGGGAGGCCGGAGGGAAAAAGACCTTTGGGGAGGCCGAGACGTAGATGGGGGGATAATATTAAAATGGATTTGAGGGAAGTGGGACATGATGATAGAGACTGGATTAATCTTGCACAGGATAGGCACCGTTGGCGGGCTTATGTGAGGGCGGCAATGAAGCTCCGGGTTCCTTAAAAGCCATTTGTAAGTAAGTGCAAAGAATAAAAGTTCTATTGCGCCGGAAGAATCTATACCGGTAAGTCAGCTCCAATGTTATTTTTAGTCCCGATAACAACAACCTTTCCTTTACCTGTATTCATCTTCTCTCTTTCTGAAACTCACATCCAGTGTTGTCAGGTTGTTTTCCGAAGAATCTAGTCTTTTTTAAAATGACAGTTTAGTTGAAAAAATAGCAATTTGGAAAATCTAGTCTTTTCAATACGTTGTCTAGTTGAAATATAGTTTTTCATGTTTGCCTTTAAATAAGAGTTGTTAGTCAATTTCTAGAAAACAAGCGAAGCGTGGTTCACATGTACTATTTTTTTACTACAGCTTGTGCAATAATAGTACATTATGCAACGAGCCTATAATGGTAGTAATTAAGTCGCGAGTATGTTTGTTTATGAAACGAGCGCAGGCGAGTTTCATAATTTTTAATACGAGCGTCTTAATTACCATTATAGGCAAGATTCATACGACTTTTTATGCTCGACCGCATTTATGACTTGAAATTATTCGTAAGTATTCATGTTATGATTATTTAAGTGAGGAGCAGAAGTGACCTTCTAAATTGTGAGATGTGCGCAGACGCGAAAGTATTGATTTTTTCCGAGGAACGAATGTCATTGACCTTGATGTAATATAGAAAATAACATGAACATTGGTCTTGATATAACCTGGAAATTGATTTTGAATTGAAAAACGAGATGACAAATTGTGTTTATGTGAATATTATTTATAATTAACGCTAATTATTATAGTAACAGAACATAACCTTCTGCGACAGTATTGGATTTCCAGCCTCCGTGACATTTCGCTAGTTGTCTTTCGATTGCATATCCGAGAATAATCGATACTTGCGCTTTTATAATGCTACAATGGTGATTTCTCATTGGCTGAAGAACTGAACTATAATGAATAGGTGTACTTTAATGAGGTGCATTAAAGGGCTACTACCAGGTGTACAATTACTGCATTTCGGCATGGTCGAGGATAACAATTTGTAATAATCGGTAGTTTAATATAATTGATTTTTAAGAAATAGGTAGCTATGACAACAATGATGTATTAATGTAGCATGGCAAATCGTTTCTTAATGTTAACTTTATGGCATAAGTAATGCCGCAATAATAGAAGTCATGGCGATTTAGTTGTCATGGTAATATTTTAATGCTCTTGTACGATAATGTGACATATTATGCACGATTTTCACTAACAATAATGACTGTTTATAATGCCGAAGTACAAAAATGTTCTACATAAGCAATTACGCTGTTTGATTCAGTAACAAAATAACGACGTATGTAATTGAAACTTTTGCCACAGAACCTAATATGGCGCTGTCAAGATTAAAGAAATCGCAAGCAGTGAAACGAAGCCTGGTGTGCAATAATTGTTGCGAGAATTTCTGGAGCTGTGCTAACAGATAGATGCTACGTGCCTGAGGCAAAAGCATTAGTTTCTGGACCAATACTGCTGTACAATTTCCACTATCAGCAGTGAGTTGACAGCTCGATATGATAGCTACTAATTTCAACACACTGTAAAATAGCCAAATTACACAACAAATCATCCCATAATAGCTATTGTAATATTTCGATATACTGAAATCTGTAATGAAATATAACATCATTATAATATCTGTCCCAATACTAAACAATTCAAAAATAATAAAACATTCATAATTTGAGATCACAAGATTTGATATGCTATGTATTTCACTGTGATTTAAACGTATTTTAATCATTCTAGTTTCTAATTCTTCCTGACATACGTTATCATTTTTGTTCTTAACAGACAGGGCTTCTCTTCCAACATGACATCCAGAAATAGTGTGACAGCAAGAACTAGTTTTGTGTGATTTGTCGTACGACGCACATTGAAGTAGACACTCATCCAGTTGGTTTTCCGATTTTACACGAAACAAAGCCAGTAATTCTCTTTGTATTACATCAAATCTTGTTTTTAATGCTACATTTAAATTGATAAATTGCACATCCATTATAAGTCTTGCAGCGTTTAAAACGTATTTTTCTATAATTGTTGTTAAGTTTATCATCTCAATTACAAAAAAGTAATCATAACAACAAACAAAAGAAAACAACAGCACAATAAGTATTAATTGTTTCATAATCAATACAAAATTCTTTTTGTAAATTTCAAAGGCTGTAACACGTAAAATACACTTATCAGCTTTGTTCAGCTTTGAAAATATTTCATTCAACTTATTCCTGTTGAAAGTTGAACCCTGAAGTATGGAAATGAAAACTGTGATGAACACAAGTACTGAATTAAATACATCTGCAAGTACATACGTGTACTTAAACTTCATATACGTGTTCTGTATTTTCCACTGGAAGGAGAAGAAACACAAACCAGTCAAAGCTGTTAAAAGTACTGCAGAGTACAAATTGTTACTTACTGACCAAATAGTTCGTCTCATAGACGGTTTGAGGTTGTTCGCAAAGGCTACTCGTATAGAATTAAGTCTCAGTGGTGACAATCCAAATAATTTTGATACATAAAACAAAGGCTTCATAGCACTGTAAATATTTTTTGGTTGAGATATTATCTTCATCTTGAGTTCAATTTTTCCTTGTTCTTTATAGAATTTCTCTGCTGTCCTTTCAGCAGTAGAGAAATGCAATGATATTACATTCACACGTTTATAGTCCCTTCACAGTAAAATGTCAAATCTTTTCTCACATGGTCAGCTGTCAATTTGATCCAAATGTATTAAACTGCCTGTCATCGCAAGGAAATATGTCAACGTTTTGCATTATATTTCTTTGTGTGTTAAATTTAATAATAAAAAATATGTCATTTGATTGATCAGATATATTATTCAGATAATACACGCAGAAGTCTTAACCTCAGTCGGTAGTGAAGAAGATCCCACCTCAACATTATCAATTTGATTTCGAAATAAATATTAAAGACGATTCCTTAATTTATTTTGTTTCATTTTTTTTTTTCAAAAAATTTCCGTCTCCCATAAAAATATTACATTTTACATTTGTTTAATTAGCAATTTTGTGGTGGTATCAATAGGCCTATATACAGGCTGGGTTAAAAGTAGATTTCTCCAAACATTTTCTTACATTTAATTACATTCAATTTAGTACATTTGACTACACATTCATTTACAGATCTTGTTCAAAATGAAGACCCTGTTTCTCGATACACAATTCCCAACGTTTAGAGATTTATTACATATGGCAGAACATAATTCACGATTTTCATCCATTTTCACGAATGACTGTTGGATCATCTATTGTAACTGATGCAGATCTTGCGGTTTTTGAGTAAAAACATCATTTTTCAGGATACTCCTCAGCGAAAAATCACATTTTGTCAGGTCGCCTGATTTGGGTAGCCATTTTGTTTTACCCCGAAGGCCAATCCATTCATGGAATTATTGGTTGACTCCTACACCAAAATGAAGTGGTGATCCATATATCGGCAAAACGAGGGCTGTTTTCAAAACATGACAATGGAAAAACAGTTGACGCTCGAACATGGTTACCAACCTACCACTTATTATATCGATCGTCCAGTTCAAAAGTGCGACAACTCAAAAATTGCCAATTTTTATTTATTTATAATACTGAGATCAGTCATATTTACAACCAAAAAGAAACTAAATAAACTGCTTTAGAAGTAATTATAACTATGGACTTTACTAATTCATTATTAGTACATTTCGAAATGTATTAATAATGAACTGGAAGATTGTGATAAACTCGTCCTGAATATTGACTCATTTATAACTCTCGTGGTTATGAACCAGAACTCTGTTCCTTTCTAAGTGATTTATTTGAAACTTTTAACTGAAGATATCTCAAAACTTGTTTTTTTTTTTTAGTTGTCGCACTTTTGAACTAGACGATCGATATCAGCTATTCGTTTGTTCAAGTTATGACATCTGTATATGTGTACATGTATGAAACCTAAGAAAGCGGCTTTTGATCCATCTTGTATTTGGATATTCTTGTAATTGAATTTTTCGTAGTAGGTACATGATAAAGGATAAATATTTCCCTATATATATATATATATATATATATATATATATATATATATATATATATATATATATATCTGTGTGTGCGTGCGTGCGTGCGTGCGCGCGCTGACAAATTTAATTGCATCTAATTCACTTATAATATATTCACTTTTAATCAAATCTAGAATGTTTTATTCCAAAATAACGCCATTTTATTTTTAATTGTATATCTACATAAGTTAAAGTCAAAGGTGAAATAAATATTTACTTTTACACTATTTTCTCACCATCATCATCATCGCTTACGATTGTAGACCACATGAATGTGTTAGTCTTGAATACTAAGTTGTTAGCCGAAATTTTGAAATTAAGGCTGAAATAAAAATTTTATCATAAATTCTATAAAGCATCTGGAATGTGAAACTTAGTCTCTTCATATCTAAATCGATGTATCTACACCCAAAGAGCAGTTATTACATTACAAACTCATTTTCACAATTATTATTTAGGCCCTTTCATAAATAACCCATTTACATGGTCCATTTCGGCATACATAATTAAAGAAATCATCAATCAGACTTTTAAAAGGTCTTTTTCCTACTTCTCTTGCATTTCATCCCAGAAATCAACATTTATAGAGAGATTCTTTTGTCTTCCTTCTTGACATGACATTTTATATCGAGTTATGGTTGTAATTTCTGATATTTTTTAAGTAAATGTAGTTTCTAATTTCATACATGTCATTTGTTCTATGTACTAACAAAATTGGTAGCGTAGCTCAGTCACCTGAGCGCTTGCCTGCCTCTCCGGAGTTGCACTCAGACGTGTGTTCGATTCGCACTTAGGCTGATTACCTTGTTGGTTTTTTCCGAGGTTTTCCCCAACCGTAAAGCAAATATCAGGTAATCTGCGGCGAATTCTCGAAATTATCTCGCCAAATGCCATCTCACTATCTCAAATCCATCGACGCTAAGTAACTTAGTAGTTGATACAGCGTCGTTAAATAAACAGTTTAAAAAACAACAAAATAGGTATAATCAGAAGCTTTCCTAACAAGTGCAAACTGTGCAGTATTTAATCTAGTTCAATTTCGTTTCCAAAGTGTCCAAATTTCGCTATAGCCCGGCAACAACATTTCAATGACTCAGAAACCAAGTGCTCTTGCCGTTCATATTGGAGTGAGGATTAAGTCATTTGGCTTGAGTCTGTAATAGAGTGAAGATGGCTACTGTGAAGTACGGTTTACTCTAGATAGTGTAATACAGCATTTGTATTTGCACTACGTTATCGTATTAATTTCAATCTTAACGTGTAAAATGACAATTCTCTCTGTCACGCTTCTCGTTATCAGTTAGTGGGCGTCAAAGCATAACATCATGCGCTAAGCAGGAACGGAAGCGCTATGTTTAGTCTGTAGGACTATACCTATACGACACAAGGAAATTATTAGAGGTGTTGTATATTTCAGATTTAATTTTTGTTTAACTATTCTTTACATAATTGCATAATATCAAATCCACACCTCTGGATAAAAACAATTTTTGAGAGTACAAGTTTCAAAAATAAATTCATAACTCTGACTTGAAACGAAAATATATTTAGCCACAATTTCAATAATGGAAGATAGATAAAACACACGAATTTCTCAGTAATATTAAATTAGATATATCCATTACAGAAAGAGTAGACCTACAACTAAGAGAGTGTATTTTCCACACTATTTTCATGTTTCACAATTACGCAGTTAGGATTTCTTGCTTGCTACATATTACGAGTATATACAGTAAGGTAGAGAGATGACTGCAATAATTTTAAGAGGTGGGTTTGTTGTTTCTAATCCGACTTCATTTTTTTCATAGTTACAAGTATCTCTTTGTTTTCTAGAGGGAGTGTCCATAATATATTTTTCTTAAACGATTTGCTTTCATAACTAGTAATATAGTTACAGACAATATAAAAAGTTCCGCATTTTAAATATTTGTATCTTTTCTTAGCAATGATTTTTGTAAATTGTAATGTAATATTAAAAAAGAAGTTAATGTACAGAGTTGTCAGCGGTTTAGTTTACCGATGTTATGACCCACGGGTCCTCCGCGAGGACTGAGTTTGCGGCCGTCAGAATTAGACCGTGACACCGCAATTAAACTACACAAACTCAGGTCCTTTACCCCACCTTTTACGGAGTCTAAAATAATTCACTCGTAAATGTCGATTATCTCATCCAGAAGCCTGTACCGGGTTACAGTATATATTTCTGTATAAAAATATATGTTGTAATAAATTACTGGTAAATTTGAGATTCCTCTCTGTATATCGGAAAATAAAATATAAAGAAAAACGTATTGATCTGGATGTGATAATATCTAGCCTATTGTACAGTTAAGTGGAGAAAACTATACATTTCATGTTCTAAGAAGAAGATTCTTAACAGGAAAATAGCAAATGTACGAGAATTGATTCTCACTTAATACTTACTGTATAACCAAGTAATTGATACAGCGTCGTTAAAAACCAACAAAAATACTTACTGTAAGAGATTAAAGACAATATTCTCTTCCATACAAGAAAGTTTGGATCTGTTTTGGGATATATATAAAAGGAGACATATAATTAACATGACTTTATTATACATTGGGAATATGAACAGTCGTTTGCAGTTTTTAGAGTATTGTTGAAAAATACGATGGCCAAAATAGTTAATAATTGTTTTTATAACAGTTACAACTCATCTACTCTCATAAGTACCAGAAAGATCTTCTTTGTTTATTCAAATCGAAGATACACCAGAAAGTTGAATATAGTATAAAATGTCTTGAACATATTCGCCATAAACGTTATTGGTTTATTGTGTCCTAGTTACTCAAGTGTGTAGTGATAAAGATAACATTCTGGAAAATGTCATTGTATAGGGGACATGGAACAAACACAATTTCCGTTGATACATTGAGGGACATCATCTTCAGGGCAAAGATTCTGGCAGCCCATAAAGTTTTCGCAGCCCACTGTGTAGAAAAAAGGATATATACAAATTATTCACAGAGAAAATACCACACAAAACATATACAACGGGATTTTTTTTCCAAATCCGGATGAACCGTCAAGAACGTAATAATTGAGTGGTGCTCTGCAATAACAAGGTATGAACACATACCTCGGTATAGTCGTCACCATTATAAATACAAAGTAAATGCACTTATCTTGCTGTTCCATCACTTAGGTGGCGAGTATGAAATGTCTTACTGCTGATGCACGGCTTATAATATGACTATATCGCAGTTTAAATACGTAGACAAAAGAGAGCTTTAGTGTCGGTGCACGTTCAGACGTCACTGAAGGAAGCAGACAGTAGAGGCCGATCGCAAACTCGTGCCACTTGCTCGGAAGACGAATTGGCATTCACTTACATGGACTCTCTCAAGAGTCTTGCTGTGTGTGGGGTGGGGGTGTTTGAACATTTCGCTCTATGAGTAAGCAGTCGCACGCTCACACAGAACCCCCCCACTCCGAAGCATCAGAAAGAAGCTCGCGCATATTGGTGCCACGACTTTTTGATCGAGCTCTACTATCAGAAGCTTTTCGAAGCTGCACATAAGTCAGAAGCACTAGATTCTAAACTGGAATACTGATTGATGATATAAAATATTCCTTCGTAAAGTGATCAAATCAATGTGAAGAAGCAATACTGTAACGATACTCGTAAGGTTATACCGTTGTTTAGGATTTATTTTGATTTTGAGAAGTCACATTTTTTCCCCATTACCTAAAAATACTGGGATATACAATAAAGTAACAAGTTCTATTTTCTTATTATCATGTATTGTATACTTATATTGTGAAAATATAGTTCAACTCTTAAATTATTTTATGTTCGTGTATTAAATTTTAACCCTTATTACATTTAGCAACCTTAGAAAGAATCTGTAATGTTCTCATGCATATGAAATAACAAGGCAAGTTGTATCGTATTACTGCAATAATAAGGCAAGTTGTATCGTATGAGTTCAATAACAAGGCAAGTTGTACCATATGACTGCAATAACAAGGCAAGTTGTATCGTATTACTGCAATAACAAGGCAATTTGTATCATATGACTGCAGTAACAAGTCAAGTTGTATTCTATCGAATGAGTGCAATAACAAAACAAGTTGAATAGTATGAATGCAATAACAAGGCAAGTTTTATCGTATGACTGCAATAACAAGGCAAGTTGTATCGTATGACTGCAATAACAAGGCAAGTTGTATCATATGACTGCAATAACAAGGCAAGTTGTATCATATGACTGCAAGAACAAGGCAAGTTGTATCGTATGACTGCAATAACAAGGCAAGTTGTATCGTATGACTACAATAACAAGGCAAGTTGTATCGTATGACTGGAATAACAAGTCAAGTTGTATCCTATCGAATGAGTACAATAACAAAACAAGTTGTATCGTATGATTGCAATAACAAGGCAAGTTGTATCGTAAGACTGCAATAACAAGGCAAGTTGTATCATATGACTGCAATAACAAGGCAAGTTGTATCGTATGATTGCAATAACAAGTCAAGTTGTATTCTATCGAATGAGTGCAATAACAAAACAAGTTGTATCGTATGATTGCAATAACAAGGCAAGTTGTATCGTATGACTGCAATAACAAGGCAAGTTGTATCGTATGACTACAATAACAAGGCAAGTTGTATCTTAGGACTATACTTAAGAAGGTAAGTCGGAGTACTTTACCGTTAATGTATTAAAATAAATTCAGTAACGATATATTGACGAATAATACATGAAACTTATACATAGGCCTATAAACTATCAATAATACTAATTCAAAAACGCAGCTTTGTTAATGAAAACAATGTTACTTTTACTTACTGCCAAAAACCCACTTCTTACACATAACTTATTATTGCAGAGCACCCCTATATTTTTTATTAGATTATTTTACGACGCTGTATCAACATCTCAGGTTATTTAGCATCTTAATTAGATGAAGGTGATAATGCCGGTGAAATGAGTCCGGGGTCCAGCACCGATAGTTACCCAGCATTTGCTCATATTGGATTGAGGGAAAACTCAGGAAAAAACCTCAAGCAGGTATCTTGCCCCGACCGGGGTTCGAAACCCCTTAATTGTTTATCTTCAAACTCGAAGACAATTGGAAACACCTGCAGATAGTGATGAAATTTTCTCTTTAAGCAACTTTCTGGTTTATTGGTTTTGCTAATGTATAATTTATAATTGTACTGATTTAACAAAATTATACATTTTTCTGATAAATAATATCTACTAATTAAGCAATTGCTTTAGCTTCTTCATTTTGCTATCTTCTGTAATAAAACTATTTTATTGATATAGTAATAAATTTTCCTGAAAAAGGTTCTAGTCATAAAAAATGTTTTCGTAGCTTTATGATTTTGCTGTTTTGTAACTGAATTGATGTAATTATAATTTAGTACAAAAATTTACCTCTTATTAAGCTGTTTTTCTAAGCCACGTGAATTTCAATGCTATTATTGTTGTTCCTATATGATTACGTATTTTCGTGAAAGTGTTTGCCGTATTAATTTTTTAAACTTCTTAATATCTTAACATTTATATTTATCCTGAAATAATGAAACATTTTTCTGATAATTTTCCCGCTTTAACTATATAATTTAAGTCTTTGAATTTTTAATTTTCTTTGTCATATAATATTCTTGTGCAATTATAAATCTTCTTGGATTTTTCCACATTAATATGAATTTTTTAGCTTATAGGCCAAGTTTTATGGTTTTGCTGATATTATTACGAATTTCCCTGACTTGTTTTCCCTCAATTATTTATTGAGCTTTTCAAGTTTACTAAGTTTTATAATTATTGTGTTGATATAAATTCCCCTGAAAATTTTTCCCTTAAAAATAAAGTGATTAAATTTTTAATTTCATTTCTTGCCTTATCTGTATTATATATATATATATATTTTTTCGAAAATTATCACCCACTCTTAAGCAGTTCTTCAGATCATTGCTTTTGCTAATTCTTATAATAATTGCACTGATATAACGATCACTCACATATTATCCTGATCCGTAGTGGAATTAATTCCTACTGAAATAGCCACCACTTACACAATACTAATTTTGTATTAGGCATTCATATGAAAGCTTACACACGCAATTTATAACGGACAAGTCTAGAAATAAATTTTATCTGGAAATTAACCACACTGGAACAATTTTCTCACATATCATAGATGATATTCAATAGAACGCCAAACTTCCCACTTTCTTGGGTATGGGACCTGAAGATGCCGTAAGGACGAAAACGTTTGTCCCCCTCCTCTGCCAATTGCATTGTACACTGTCATAAAGTGTAGTAAGTTTTTATAAAACAATAAAAAGATAAGTTATAGACGGAACAGGTAACATAAATTTACTTACAAAATTATCATAGTGACTTATCGGAACAATACGTCAATAAAATTATGAGTAACTAGCTGAGCCGTGAAAGAGATAAAAAAATGAAGTGAGGTGTCCAGTGACGCAACGAGTCGGGGAATCACGAACCACACAACATTTGAATGTTCTTTGCCATTAACAAGTAGTTATTTTTTTAAATTATATACGTAAGCCACATGTGAAGCTAATAATGTTGAGAAAATTTAGGTACGAGTCAACTTCTCACAAAATTATTAGGGCCTACATTTATCAGTATTTGTTTCTATTTCTTGTCGGTGGTAATGTTATAATTAGAGCCCGGATGTTTAGGCATTTATAACAGTTGAAATAGCAGGCAAAAAGGGCAATAAAAACGGCTCAATGATATTTGAAAAAGACGTTATAAATTTAAAAAAGCATAATATATTTTAGCAATAAATTTAAATTAGGCCTATATCAACATAAGTCATATATTTATTTCGTAGGTGACACAAGTTGACTTATAAAATACTTTTTTTCGTGATTAACTGTCTTTTCACAAACCACTGTTACATCGATTAGAAAACATATGGATACCAAATGCACTAACGTAAGCATGAAGTTTACTTTTCAATGGTTTACTGAATTTAGGCATTGTAGCTAACCGATCTTATACCTTCTGTCACCCGACAATAACCGACTGTTCCTCACTCAAGTTTATTTCTCCTACAATAATAAACACGTGTAACACAACATTGTAACAGTAAGATTTGAAAATATGAAAGCAAACAATTAAAAATGCTACGTGACAACTTCTATGAGAACGAGCTTAATATTTAAAATTATAATACTGATTGTTGTTATGATGAAGACATGACAATATTATATTTTTAACTGTAGATTGTCGATCATTATTCATATTACACCAATAGTATTAAAGCACTATTATTAGGAGATTAAGCACCGAAATAAATTACCTTTATTTACTATTGTTAGTAAAGTTAGTCATTGTTTCAAATATTTAAATTTCATACACATTACACTACAAATAATTAGAAAGTTGCAAATAAAGAAGAAATATTGCTTTAAAATTACGAAAAAAAAAGGCATTTATTAGTAAGAAACACCTTAAAAAGAGAATATAGGCGAAATCAAAATCGGCGCTATCACTTTGATTTACTCCAAATCACATTTATATGTATGCAAATAATGATTTAATTCCACCCTTAAAAAAAAAGGCATTTTGCCAAATATCCGGGTTCTAATTATAACAGAACAAACGTAACAGTGGCGCTAAGGACCTCTGTGGTGGCTGAGTGGTGAGACCTCTTGAGGTCAACAAGGTCTCAGTTGGGGTTTTCCTCGGGGTTCTCCCGTTTTCCCGCATTAGGTATCTACATCATTCTGACAATATCTCTTTAATGTCGTCATCATTCTATAGCATTCCCCGAACGCCGACTGGCGACTGAGGAAGCTGGCAACAGGTGTGGATTTGAGAACGTGACTAGTTTGAGGGTTAGCGCAATACATCTTGACGTAGTGCTGGATCATAGTGTATTCCTCCCTAAATTCAATTAAAATACATTGGCGCTTGTTTTAGAGTCAGTATGGAAACAGCAATCAAAAGTTAAACGTCTGATGCCTTCCGATTGATAAATTTGTGTCTGATGAAAATATTGTGTAAGTAAGAACCTTATATTATGTAGGCCAACAGCTATTGATACTGTAAAGCTTTGGTTTTCTTTAATCGACGCATGCGCAGTGTGAGTTACAAGGACGGCTCGCACTAATCCGGACTATACGAGACATAGTGAGTGGTATCCGGACTACGCGAGAGAGGGTGAATGGTTTCTGTAGCTGCGAGGTGAGAGGTCTACGCATCCCACAGCTATAGAAGCCACTCACTATCTCTCGTGTAGTCCGGAATTGTGCGAGGCGGGCATAGAGGCGATTGTAAATTGCACTTGAAGAAAGTAAACTGCACTGCAAAGAAACCGGACGGTTAATCACCTACCATGTAAACTGCACTGGATGACCGAGGAGTAGAAGATACAAACTGCACTGAAGCTGTGAGCTGATATTTGTTGTATAGACTGTACTAACAATTGAGTTTATTATGCCTGTCGATTATAAAACACTTGTTCAACAGTAATACTGTACTTTATGCGTACCGATTATCAAGCACTTGTTCAATACATACTGTACTGTACCACTTCATTTTATTATGTGTGTCGATTATCGAACACTTGCTTAACAGTAATACTGTACTGTATTTTGACAAAGCTATAACATGTATTTTTTTTATGAACCTGAATCGATCAATTTTTCCTTCCTGGTAATCAGAAATTTGTCTTTCATAGTAAATTTGTTCCCTCTTAGTGTGTGAATTTTTTCTTCTATGTAGCGTATTCATACTATTGATCTTTACGTAAATTTCAATCTGAAGATTGATTTTTTTCCACCAGGAATTGGTTAAATGAAACCTGCACAGAAACTTTTCAGTATTTGCCCACACGTTTTTTATCGCAACAAGAATAGCTATTTCGAGATATGAAATTACTGTAGCAGGCTCAAATTTCTTATTAAAGTTCTCCTCACATTTGCTAAAAATGGCTATTTCAAGCAAGGCGATATATCGATTGTCGAGAGTGTACAGGCAAAAATATTGGGCAAAAGTTAATAAAATGAGAAGAAGAGCAATGTACAACATCCAATGCAATTTACCACATGTAAAATCAGAGCAGTTTACATACAGGAAATTTCAATTCCAGTGCAATTTACCACCACCCGGGCATAGCACCCTGTAAGCGTCGGTTCATAAAATTCAGGGCTTTACGAAATAACAAAGAAATAACAGTTTGGTTAGGCGGAACATTTTCCGGAGAATTATGGGGGGAAAATTTCAGAAAGTTATCCGCGGAAATAATTTTTCCTTCTCGTATAACTACATACAGAGTTACACTGATATTGATCTGAGAAAATGATAATAATAATAATAATAATAATAATAATAATAAATATATTAATTTCTTTACACAAAATTTAAAATTACATAATTGATAACTTGCTCACTCCTGAAAAAGCCAAAGCTTGTGCTCGGGAGTATTTTTGTCGTTTTTGGAAACATTAAAGTAAAAGCATATATATGTACATTAAGCACATCACGACAATATAAAATATTAAAGAGCATAAACTACAAAACGAAATAGGATTAATTGTAATATTGAAGTGCACAATTTTTTTTAAACAGTCCATATTCTGTTACGTAAAAGTTTGATTGTGATATAATAGAAATGGTACTTACTTGAGTTGAAATTAGATCTAGGTATTCCTCAGACTATATATTACACTTAGGTTCTATTAGTAGGAAAGAAATAGCTAACCTTGCTGTAGAATACTTCCTAAGTATGAATATATCCAACCTCCCTTCCTGAAGTTGGATATGTATAAAAATATTCATTGGTTCAATTAATATTCTTCTCTCCTACAAAGGGATTCAGTGAGAAACATATTAACCGAGAAAAAAGTTTTACATTACAATGAAGCAATAAAGATTCGTAAAAAGGAAAGTTTATCACTAGAGTGAAGGACATAAGACACAATGTAAATTACGTTGTAGACTAAAAAAGTTATGAGGCACAGTGACAAATACATTTGGTGTCAGCATAGATGGAAGCGTGTTGCAAACCAGACATAGCAAACTTAACAGCATAAAATCCAACGACAAGCAGATAACACGTAATAAATCTACTCAGTATCTCGAATAAATAAATCGTTAAATACTATTGTAAACTGCTGACATATCTAGTCGGATATTCAGGATGGAAGGTTGGAGAGATATAACATAATCTGTTCTGTTCCACCTCTGAATCCACTTAATAAGGTAATAATTAACATTAGGTTTAGATTATCAAACAAATCTCGTAAATAAAAGTTTCAGAGTTTCAGACATCAAAATGAATTACAAATATGTATTAACATACCACAAAACAAAAATACTCATCAAATTGTCATACTTATTCTACAAGAATATATCGATGACTAAGAAGTGGCACCTCATATGTAGAAACATGTTCATTTAGATTAACCACAATATTATTTCGATTAACTACATTATTATTATGTTCACAAAGTTGGACAGTTAACTAATATTTTGTTCATGAGTAGCAAAGTTTGCAAAACACAAACATATATAAAACGTTTTTCTATTTTTAGAAGAAAAAAAATTTCGAAACAGTTCTTTGATTCGCCTGCAATTTACAGATACTAGATATCACTTCTTAGCTATCTTTCCAACTAATTGAACCTAAGAGTAATACGCAATATGGTATGAGTCATAGCCCTAATTTTGGCCGAAGACTATAGATTTCCTTTATTAATAAGTATTGTCATCTAACATTAATGTATGATTTCAGGTTTAAAGAGGATGTGTACAAATTTGTTTTGTGAACTTTTATGAAACAGAAAAATGGAATATAAAGAATATTTCCTGAAATTTTATATTCTAATTAATTTCATTTCGTTTTGTGACGTGCACTAATTGATATTTATAACTTAAATTATCTTAATGTAGTTAATATATAAGATTTTATCTTCATTCTAAAGACATCCTCGAGTACAAGCTTTGCTTACTTCGAGAAAAGGTGCGAGTAATTACAAAATAATGTAATTTTACATTTTATGTAAAAGAACTCAATAAGTTTATTATTATTATTATTATTATTATTATTATTATTATTATTATTATTATTATTATTATTATTATTGCTAATAATTGTGGCAGGGCATAAATCACGGTAAAGTTATACAGAGTGGAAGTGAAATAACCTTGCAGATTGAAAGAGATGATAGGGTAAGGTACATGTAAATGAAAAGAAAACCTATAGTACGTTGTGTGATTAAATCCACAGTTAATTAGAAAATTAAGTTTGAAGCTTCAGCAGTCCGGCAACATCGTCACTAAAACGCTCTACTCGTGTACAGATGTAAGAGATCAACGAAATCGGTGAGTCTCCGTACGTAAGCTGCCAAGACGTTGCCACGCGTTCGTTTCGTGCAATGAATTGAGGGGTTTTTAAAAATAAATTTACACTAAAATCATGTGCACGCTATTGAAATATACCAGAGGGATTAGTTATTCTTTATTATATATCCTATCCATATGGAAGAAATCAGGATCCTACTCGCAATAGTTACCGAATAGGAAAGTGTTAAACAATTGAGAAAAAAGATATATATATTTTTTTAACTATGAACTTTCCACCAATATATCATAGTTTTTTGTTACATACAACATGAGCTATTCGCCGTGGAAATCTGCAATGCTATTTCACTTCCACCCGGTATAATAGAGATTATGTTAACTAACTTCAAAAGTATATACACAATTTGTGAAGGAGAAATTATATTGGGAATTCCATATTGTGTTAAGATTATAAGCAACGTTTGTGAACTAGCGTACTTATGGGTTCCATTATAAGAATCGTAAAAAACGAAAAGAGAAACATTTTCCTAGTCTGTTGACTGCGTCATTATGGGCTAGCTTGAACTAGTGACAAAAGGAAACCTAAAGTTCTTGTATGTTATCATGGTCAGTGCTAATGTTTAATTTTTTTCATTTACTATTTCAACATTCTTTATCATATTCGCTATTTCTCAGCCTGGGTTTAATTCGTAATAGCGATATATTACAGCGTGATCTTTTTTTATTTGTGACGCCATTTTTTTCTCTTTCAGAGACACTGGTGTGTAGCTTTTGGTACTCATGTGGGAAGTATGGGACGTTGTTCCGTCTTATTTGATCTACGTATTCCGAATTCTTAAGCGATAGATCGACGTGGACTTCGAGTGACTGCTTTTATCACTCGTTCTGTGCTTTCAGGCGTTGTGATGCTATGCAGGCGAGGAACACAATACTCATCTCTTAAGGCTTGGTTTTTCTGAACCGATGCATGCGACGTGCGAGACCCTCCTCGCACAAATCTGGACTACATGAGAGATAGTGAGTGGTTTCTATGGCAGCGAGTTGCGCAGACCTCGCATTTTTCAGTCATAGAAACCACTCACTATCTCTCATGTAGTCCGGATTTGTGCAAGGTGGGCTTCGCACCTCTCACGTCGCATGCATCGGTTCAGAAAAACCAAGGCTTTACTGAACCTGTTAAACGCCACTTGGTGACCCACTGCAGTATGACGTTACGAGAAGGAGCATTAAAGCATTGGAATTGGTGACGAAATCTTCGTTATTTTTCCGTAATGGAGTTATTCTGTGAAAACAGAACGACACTAACAACGCGCTTCTGAATTGTCCAACTCTCCCTTATTGATTGTGAAACTGATTCTAAATAAAACTCTCGACATTCCTATCGAACTTGAAGACTGGCGGACGCGATAAAATGTAAAATCAATTATGTTACGTCAATTTAAAATGTGTAAGAACTTTCTGACGACCCGTTATTATACAGAAAAATAAAAAAACAAACTCTTTGTGAAGGGGTCAGATCGTGGTGATGATGATAATGATGCTTGTGGTGATTGTAACAACGATGAAGATGAAGGTAGGAGTGGAGATATTAGTCAATAAAAGAAAATATTTACTTCGTTTACAAAAATTAAATGAGTGATATACTGTAATAGTTCTGTGATTGCGTTAAAAGGAACTTAGCGTACTTCAGAAAGAATTGCCGCTATTTGCGCGATAACTAACACTTGATTGGATGGTAATCTGAAATTGTAGTAAGTTATGATTATTACACTTAGTAATAAATTTTTACCTGTTTCAACTCAGGTTTTTAAATTTAAATATTCAAAAACTGTGATGCATTTCATACACAATGTAGCAAATAGCTTGTCAAGAATCGTATTATTAATAAATGCATATGAAAACATATTACCATATCATTCTTTACAATTTAAATATTTCAATACAAAATACTACTCATCTTCTTAAACGAGTATATAAATGCTTTGACTCACCTGATATAATGTCACCTTGGACGGCAAGCATCTGAAACAGCTAATGCAAGTGAAAATAAATATTTCCTTTTATTTCTAAGTTTGTTTTAAAATTATTACTGTCAGTTCAATGTAAATCTTTCTGTACATTCCTGAATACGTGATCATGATAGTTCACAGAAGGAGATAATGCCTTATGTACTGTATTTAAATATGAATATGTATGGAGTGGGGTAACTATAATGTATTCACTTTACCCTTACTCCATTTAATAATTGGTTATATGTGTTACTGTATAAGAAAATATTACCATTTGTAAGAAGAGGATCCATATGAAGATTATACGATCAGTCGCCATCATTTTCATTGGATTATTGCAAAATATTTCTTCCTTGCAATTAGTAGTTTGAAGTTATTATAGTACGCTATATAGAACTAGATAGTATGATGGAGAATATTATGCTCCGTCAGTTAGCTACTTAAGCCTGTGCGAAACTTTCTGTTCCCTCCTGCTGTTTTCTCAGACTTCCTGTTCGAAACTGAAATCTGAAACCCTTCAATGAAGAATCGTTAAATGTCTAACTGAGATACATTATATTTTAGCGGAGTTTACTTCTTATATTGTGAAATTCAGTGATGAAATACAGTCCAGGCACTGCAATCTGTTTATTTATACTCACTTTCGTGTTTAACACATGGTGCTGTATGTTTGATAATTTTGCCATTGATTAGATTACTGCAACTTTCAAATAATACATATTTTCTTTAGAAACTGAAATTTAGGTTAACACTTTCACCATGTATGAATAGAAGAATCACTTCTCTTTTTTATCTATATAATGACCCGTACTTTCTTTTGCGTTATAGCGCAAGCTATTTACAATTTTTTGTACGTGACACACAGAAAACCTAAGAATCGCTTAAATCTGATTAGAAACGTAATTGGTATTAAATACAAATCAATACACAGTATAAGCTTAATGACATCTAATCTTGCGATATTACTTTAAAATGTATCACTTAGATCGATTTGCCTTCATTTCCAAATATTACTGAAGAAAGACAATAAGTGTGTTCCAGTGTGAATGATTATATTACATTAATATTTGACTCAGAAAAAAGTGAAGCTCTTGTCTCTATAAATGGAATAAAGCGCACCAATATGCGTCATAACTAGATTTCGAATTTGTAGGTCCTTAAAAATCGACTTTAAACGCAACTGAATTATGCTCTAATATTATCAAAACATGAGGTGAGATTGGAAAGTTTTAAGACTGGACTTGTAATTTCAAAACGGCAGTCTTACAGGCTATTCTGATGGATCTTCTTCAAAGTAGTCCCCTTCTG
Source organism: Periplaneta americana (assembly GCF_040183065.1). Classification (NCBI taxonomy): domain Eukaryota; kingdom Metazoa; phylum Arthropoda; class Insecta; order Blattodea; family Blattidae; genus Periplaneta; species Periplaneta americana. The sequence continues at coordinate 84,828,417 of NC_091129.1, read as the reverse complement.
ACTGAACACACCGACTCCAACGGTGTCTCCACTTTTGAAAGCATTCCTGGACATTTTCCTTCTTAAAGGTATTAAGAACCCTCTCCATATTTGCCTGGAAGTCTTCAAATCAGTCAAATCCATCACCTTTCAGCGAAAATTTCAATTTAAGAAACAGATAGAAGGCGGCAGGGATTATATCAGGGGAATAGGGGGTTGCGGAAGCACATAAATTTGGAATTTGGCCAAAAATGTCCTGATTGAGAACGCTCAGTTTGCGTAGAGGATCCAATTGAGGAGTTGAATCGAATACGGGCGTAATCCATGTTTTGCTCTTTTTCCGTTCAATGCATTATTAGATTCTCTAATGTATTTGGTCACCTTGCAAAGTTTCGATTTGATATCTCTTTTCTAGTGGTCTGTGGCGCAGTGTAAGTGTTGAGCTGTTTTCACAGTCTAGTATATACAGTCACGAAGCTCAATTCGTAGTAAATATGCATCCATAGATAGTTGCTAACCATTTGGATCGCTACTATCGCCTCATCACAGGCAATACGAAATAGTACTTGCACAGTCTATTGTTCCTAGCACCCTCAACAACTCAAGCTTCGTGACTTCATATACTAGACTGTGGTTTAATGTTAGTTATCAGGTGGTGGTTGGAAGGTTGTGTTTTCTAATTTCTACGGACATACTTGGGACTTAAGGGAGAACTCAATTTATTATTGTTTTAAGGGGTTAGGTACAACTTACAGCAGTAAAATTTTGGAAATATTCAACATTTTTTTCCTCCATTACTGTATTCAGTACAATAATGGAAGTTAGTAAGTGTAAAACACTGTCCTTCTGCTATATGAAAAAAATATTTGTACTATTTAAAACAATTATTTACATTTTTTTCCAAAATTCAATTCATTGTGCAGTGATGAAGCATTTCCCACATGACTCAAAAACTATCCAACATTCTGTGATGAAACTTTTTGTGTGTATTTATGCATGTCATATCGACAATATGGTGCAAGATCACTTCCGTATCATTGATAGATTGTCTGATAAAAAATGAATTAATTAACAAAAATGGTCAAATATTAGTATTTCTTCTAACACAAAATAAAAATATATATTATTTATTAAGGAATGTCGTTGAAAGAGCATGATATTGTAAATATGTGTTTCAGCAATATAATAAAAGAGAGAGAACATGAAGAAGTTAATAAGTTTGTGAGTTATGAGGGAAACGCTTCATCACTGCACAGTGAACTACCACCATTATTAATTTTGAAAAAAGGATATATATATCATTTTTTTAAATCGTAAAAATATTTTTTTTCATACAGCAGAAGGACAACGTTCCATACATACAAATTTTCATTATTGTACAAGATAAAGTATTGGAGGAAAAAAAAATGTCGAATATTTCCAAAAATTTCACTTCTGTATACTGTACCTAACCCCTTAATGTGTCTGCTTCAGAGAGTGTTCTTGGTTGTTACTGTCCATATTCTTTTGGCACGAGGACGCAGCATTTAACAGATTTAGATGCTCCAGCAGTCCCACCAAACCCTGTAAAATCGAAACTTTGCACACTAAATTTGTAGAATATCTTAAATTTTTTAATTAAATGAACATACACACGTAACTCCTATACATGATTATTGACACTAAGTACTGACGCATACGTTATATGGAAGATTTTCACATAATATTGTACACTTGAACTCTAACACACATATTTTACAAGTACTGGTCTGAAGAATGTATCTTTTTAAGGCTCTGTTCATTCCCATATAGCTTCACACTAAGTTCTTCACATGAGGATTGAAAATTTTTCACTTGTAACAAAGCTGTTTCAATTTTCATTCTTGACTTTTCATCAATCCAGATTGAGTTCATTGTGGAGAAAACTCTTTCATCTGATGAATTACTGACTGAAAGACACATAATTAATGACACTAGTTTGAGAAGATTTTCAAATGGGATAGAATTTTTTTTTTAATATTGAAAAACATCATAGCAATTTTAACCTGTTGGTTTGTTACAAAATTTCTCAGTTTTTTAACTACTCAAAAATGGATGCTTTGGCAGTTCTAACGCTTCCGCTTAACACGAAGGAAGACAAAGATGGTACGTTCTTCTGAAAGAGTGCAGAATTTCTCATACTGTGCTCGCTGGTTGTTCAGTCTCATACTGAGAACCGTTCAGAAATGTGCATGAATTGCAGCAGTTTCATCGCGATACTTAAATTTTAACGTGTAAAATATCAGTGAAACAAAATCTAAACTACTGGGGACAAAATTAATATCCGGGGGCAACTCAAAATCGAGGACTGTCCCCGGAAGGCGGGGACATCTGGTCAGTCTAGGTATGTCCGATAATTGAAATATTCTGAAATTGCAATATAAACGAACTAAACCTGAAAAACCATAATTTAGGTCAACACTTTCACTACATACATGCAAAACTACTGCCTTCTCTGTCCTTATCTCGTACTGCAATTTTCTTCCGCTTGACACATTTGAGGCTATTAAAGTCTTGAAAGATGATTTAGAAATCGCTGAAACGTTATTAAATGAATAACACAATATTTCACAATATATTTACGTTAAATATCAAGGTAAAATATAACCGTTTAATTTCCACCTATTTCCCAAGTATTTTGGAAATGTTATTAATGAAATATATTGAGAATGGTTTAGCGTGATAAATGTATTGTTAAAATTTCTTTCTCATGAATAAGAATAGCATACCGAAATTTATTTCAGAATTATCAAATCATAGGAAGGAGAAGCGTAGGCCTTCTTCGACGTTCAGAGAGACCAGTTATACTTTCAAGACCCAAAAGGGAACAAGTCACAAAGAACTAATCCAGACAAATTCATGATAATAGGAGTTTCTACTTCGAGATTGTAGCTACGTCTGACTCTGCTGAAGCGACGTTATGTTACTAATTGATATTATGAGTGCAGTAATGAATTTGCTACTCTTATGTAAATACGTCCAAATGATTTGAGATTTAAGGTGTGTACATTGTACTTAATTCGAATCCGGAACATTGTTGCTAAATTAAAAAAAAAATATGGTCGTATTTGTATTTGATATAAACTTAATAATCAGGAAATTATCATTAATCCTATTATACTTCATATGTTTTTGTAGCAGACATTATTTCTGTGGTCTCAGGGTAAAAGTTCTTAAGTCAATTTTTGACCAAATTGAGTTAAGTACAGAAACTTTTAGTAAAATGACTCAAGTCAAAGGACGCCTCCTTAAGGGGAAAAATCAGCCGGAAAAAACAGCTTATGTCAAATTCCACTTCATCATAATCGGGTAAAACTACTTAACTGACAAGAATTTTTTTATACTTCACAATATTGGGTAAATGTTCTTAAGTCAAATTACGAACTTTTACCCAGTTACAGATAAAATGTATTTGCGGGTGTCAACACTGCAGAGTTTGACATAAGCATTGTTGACCATTTTCCGTGAAGTTACTTTTGTGTTTAGCAGCCCACAGTAACAAATAAAGTTAATAATATTCGTGGTATCGTTTTTGTAATAAACATACAAGACGCATTATCTATAAAATGAGTTTTATGTCAAGAGGAAGAGCAATGGTTCTTCAGTGTTTATCTAATAATTCTGGTGGTAAGTATTACAATAATCCGATGCTGTATAATTTGAGGTTATACTAATCTTACAAACTTACCCTAAAGCGGAAAAAATATAATAATATATATAATTTTTCTCGGTTTCTAATTTTTGCACATTACTAAAAATGTCATTTCTCATACTAATTTTGTACTACATGCATAATTTTTGTGAGAGTTTTTGACTGTATGAAACAAAACTTACTAACAGGTTTTTCTTTAAGTGACACAGAATTAAAATTTTAATTTATTTTTTTTTCTAACAGTTGCTAATTTTTTACTGCTTTTGAGATTGACAACACAAAATAACTTTTTTTACTATTTATAGTGAAAATAATGAAAATTCTGCTGAGTGAGTTTTGTTTGGAAGAGTTTAAAAGTTATAAAAATATATTTTCTTGCAAAAATCTTAAATTTTGTAGCAGAAATAGCGATTTTTTTAGAAATAATTTAATTTTACAAAAATGTTAACAACTCACACTACTTTAAACCAAATTTGATAAAACTTAGTATACACACTATTTATGTTTATCATAATAAATATGCAAAATTTGAGACTTCTAGTTGGATTAGTTTAGAAAACTCAAATTTCCCCTCGGAGTACTCTTAAGAGTGGAAGAGAATGAAATAATAATGTTATCGTATAAAGATCAATAAAATATAACAGAATGGAATTCAGGAATCATATAAGCCTCGTAAATTGGTAAGTTTCTAAAGAGACAATGCGTAAGACAATAAACGAAAATCATATTAATTCATATAATTATTATTTATAGCCAGGTTCAAATTCCATAGTTACTCTCCTTGATGGTATGTATTCGTAACAGAAGCATCTTTTTAAGTAGCACCCTGGATGGCGAGAATTTTTTGCTGTGCAGTAATTCACACAGTCTTCACGACTGGAACATTTCACACCTATAACAGAAATCATCATCAAATGCTGTACTTTTGGTCTGTTCACCTCCTAGATTGAGCTACTACGTCTAACATTTCTTCGAACTTTAGATTATATAGTTATGTACCGATGTGGAGAAACCGGTATGGTGTAATATCTAACGTATAGTAGTAACATATACTTACAAATGTTTAATTACGAAGTACTTATACGAGGTTGATCCCAGAAGTAATGCTCACTGCTCATGCGCTCCTAATCCATGAGTATGCCTGGTTGTCATTTATTGCGTTAACAGTGAGAGTTATTCCGAACGATTCTGTGCAAGTTCAATTAAATTGCTTAAAATCTTTTTGTGTAAAAACGATACAAATGGACGACGAAAATCAGTCAGATGACGTCACTGTTTGAGATCAAAGATCATTAATTGAAATAGAAACTTTACGTGAACGTACGGCACCGGAAATATATGAATTGCTTAGAGAGAGGTGTGTACTGACTCTATAATACATTGTGGCACCCTTTCCTGATGGTCTCGACGTTTCCGTGAAGATCATATTCCTAAAGTAGATAACCAACGTACTGGAAGACTGCAATCATCACCGGATTTCATACAGAGGTAATTGTTGCCAATTCTTAAGTAGAAGACAGACGGATGACTTGTGCAAACATAGCTCTTACTGTGCCCAAAAATTTGACAGAATCAACTACAGCTATTTGAATCTGATGTGGTGTTTCTCTACGATAATGCAAGACCACAATTCGCCGAGCCAGTTAATGCGGTATGACTGATTACAAGCGGAAAGCAATTCCTCAGCCAGCCTACAGCCCGGACATGAATCCATCTGACTGTCATTTTCCGAAAATGAAAAACCCACTTGGAGTCAACATTTTGCTACGTTAAAAGAAAAGGATACAGCTGTGACCCAATGCATCCGAGACCTACACTTGAAAAGAGAATTAAGCGTCATCCAAAAGCTACCATAACGTTGGGAACAGTCATAACTTATAACACCTCAAGCGGACTATTCTGAACGATGTTTAAGAAAGTGGATTGAAAAAATAAAATGCGTGCCAATGAAAGAATTTTGTGTTTTAATTCTGGGATCACGCATGTAGAAGTATTATGATACTGGAAAAAATATATTTCGATATTTTTACCGAAATACACTATGGAAAATGTGAGTTATGTAAGTCATTTTTTCACAACCAATATCTGCGAGTACATTATGCACACAAATTAACATTGTCATAAAGACGATCAATACTTCCTGATTATACTCACTTACTCATGGTTTTTAAAGAACCCGGAGGTTTATTGCTGCTCTCACATAAACCTACCATCGGTTCCTATTCTGTGCAAGATTAATTCAGTCTCTATCATCATATCCCACCTCCCTGTAATCCATTTTAATATTATCCTCCCATTTACTTCTGGGTCTCCCCAAAGGTATTATTCCCTCCGGTCTCCCAGCTAGGCTAATACTCTATATGCAATTATGGATTCACCCATAAGTGCCCTGCCCTTCTCGAACGTCTGTATTTAATGTTTCTAATTATGTCAACTGAAGAATAAAATGCATGCAGTTCTGCTTTATGTAACTTTCACCATTCACCTCTTACTTCATTCCTCTTAGCCCCAAATATTTTCCTAGCACCTTATTCTCAAACACCATTAACCTCTGTTCCTCTTTCAAAGTGAGAGTCCAAGTTTCACAACCGTACAGAAGAACCGGTAATATAACTGTTTCATAAATTCTAACCTTCAGTTTATTTGAGAGTAGAATGTATGAGAAACCTTTCTTAAACGAATAATAATAGGCATTTTCCACATTTATTCTGTATTTAATTTGCTCCCGAGTGTCATTTATATTTGTTACTGTTGCTCGAAGAGATTTGAATTCTTTCACCAATTTAAGGAATAAATTTCCAATTTTTATATTTCCATTTCGTACAATATTCTGGTCACGAGACATAATCACATACTTTGTCTTTTCGGAATTTACGCCCAAACGTAGCTCTTTATTTCCTTCAAGCAAATTTCGCTTGTTTTCCCAATAGTTAATGGATTTTGTCCTAACATAGTCACGTCATCCGCATAAACAAGGAGCTGATGTAACCCGTTCAATTCCAAAACCTCTCTGTTATGCTGGACTTTCTAATGGTATATTCTACAGCGAAGTTAAAAAGAAAAGGTGATAGTGGATCTCCTTGCTTTAGCCCGCAGTGAATTGGAAAAGCATCCGACAGAATCTATCCCATACGTTTGTTTTTTCGTCGTTACAGCAAAGGGACTCCACTATTGACAGTTGATTTTACTACATTCAGAGTTACCAGCCAAGATAAGTATGTCGAAATATTACAAATAACTTCTCTGGGGTTCTAATTGAAGCTACTCCTGCCATTTACTGACATCTATGACTAACGTCTTGCTGAGAATCCTTCAGCATGTCTTAGTCTAACGTACGTAGGTACAATAATTATATTAATATTTAAAAAATATATGTTGTTTTCAAAATGTACTATTGTGCAAAAAATACTGTACAATACACGTTTGTAAAGTGCAGTACAAAAACTAGGAAGTTGAAAAACTCGCTTTGCTCGTTTTTCAAACTTTTCCTCGATTTTTTTAAAAAGCACTTCCCAACCTTGTAGCATAGTATGCTATAGTGTAATATTATTAATATGGTTACTTTGATTTCTTTCTGCTTGACACAACCACATTCTTAAATTAATCTTTTCTATCGGTCATCGTCACCTCGCTTCACGTCAGAGACACATGTACAGTGACACATACGTGCAAAACTACATGTTATTTTTAATTGGTTATTTTACGACGCTTTTCTAACTGCTATGGTTATCTAGTGTCTGAGTGAGATGAAGGTGATAATGCCGCGAAATGAGTCCGGGGTCCAGCGTCGAAAGTTACTCAGCATTTACTCTTATTAGGTTGAGTGGAAACTCCGCAAAAATTCTCAACCAGCAAACTTGACTCCATCAGGATTTAAACCGAGGCACGCTCGTTCTACGGTCAGGCATACTAACCGTTCTCTCACAGCGGTGGATTTACATATTATTACGCAAGCTTTACATATAACAGAAAGTAGTGACGTTAATTATTTCTAATTATCGTAATATATGCAACTGAAGAATTGACAAATTGTGATCAAGTGATTATCAGCACGAATATCATTCTGTGTTCGGTATTTGACTCACCTTCAACAAGGCTGCGGTCAGCGGCAAATATCTGAAATTACAAATGGAGACAGGAAGGAATTACACTAATGTGATTTAATTATAACTCTTACAGAATAAAAGTTATGTTGCGGTTAATTTTTTGTTACCTCATAAATATTAATATTTAAAAGACTATATGTACTGTACATCGGTATCAAATATAACTAGACCATCATTAACGAATGATATAGAAATCGTGCATAATCGTTATGACTAGACAGTGGATGCGGGATGAGTTAAGGAAAAGTGAAGTTGTTTCGTATCGGAGTATATGGCACGTGCCGCGTCGTTGGTTTTTGTGTACCTGGCGAGTACAGGAGCGTACATAACGAAGGAACCCCGGTCCACATTCCAACACAATGTGTGCAGTTGTGTTATCCTGTTCAAGTATTTAGTACGAGTTGAATAGTGTAGTGCTGATCCATTCATAATGTCGAAGTCAAAACGTTAAAGTCGCTTAGAGATACGAAATGCAATTAAGAAGTATGAGAGTGACATTTTATATATTAACGAAGACAATATCGTGTGTAATGTACGTTTGTAATATTGAAATAAAAACCAGAACAATTCAGCCTATAGAGAAACATTGCAACAGTACATCGCACAGTAAATGGTTGAAATGAAATCTGAGGAACCATCATTATCATGTCCACACCTGTGGAGTAACGGTCAGCGCGTCTGGCCGAGAAACCAGGTGGCCCGGGTTCGAATCCCGGTCGGGGCAAGTTAGCTAGTTGAGGTTTTTTCCGGGGTTTTCCCTCAACCCATTACGAGCAAATGCTGGGTAACTTTCGGTGCTGGACCCCGGATTCATTTCATCGGCATTATCACCTTCATTTCATTCAGACGCTAAATAACCTAGATGTTGATACAGAGTCGTAAAATAACCCAATAAAATAAAATCATCATCATCATCATCATCTTCATCATTTAGTTGTGCGGGTCTAAACGACATTTGCAACATGATGCCCAGTGCAAATATTCCTCTAAAGAAATTGAGTGATCCCCATTTTAGAGTTTTTCTTCAGAAATTCTCTCGATACAAAAACTGTTTAAGCGATAGGCGAAGACGATTCAGCTTCGACAACTTACGAGAATATATCGTCGTTCACTTCAACGCTGGTAATTGCACCAATGATGACGAGGACTGAACTTGCAAGGTATGTGCTACACTACTACAGTACGTTATTTTTCTTTTCCTTCTGACTGTACGGAGATACAGTAGCATGTTGACGTCGTCTGTTTACGTTTAAACCCTGTTGAGCCAATGGTCTGAATGAAAAAAAAAAAATGTAACATATAGTAAATGTGCACCTACATTCAACGATAAGTCATCCCGCATCCACTGTCTAGTTATGACAATAAATATACATATACGGGTAGATAAATGTATACCTATGTATTACCTACATACAAGATGAACCGTAAGTTATTGATTCTGGTGAATGATTCCTTCAGTAAAGAGCAATAAAAAATAAAATACCACTTTGCTATGTTTTGAATGCTTTTCCAGAAGATGCTTAAAATACATGAGTTATGAGATCGTGCAACGATTCAACGAATCGCGAGTACACATTAATCTGTGTTGCTCTGAACAATCCCTTCGCCTGATATGTTGAAGTTAATTGCTATGTACAGTAGTGGCAAAAAACCGGACCGACGGAATAATCAAATTCCCCGAAATGAGCCACTGCGCATGCCACGCCCGCATACACAAGATAGCGAGTAATCTATTGAAATTGTGTAGTTTCGACTGCTGATGTACCCCATTTCGAAAGCCATTAGGAAATAAGCTTGCAAAATTCATATTCTGGGAATAATAATTTAATTAAGTAGTAAAATATAACTGCAATCGAAAAATATTAGGAATAAATTCGAATAAGGAACAAAAAAAAACTTTTTTCCCAGGCATAATTTGAATCACGAAAGTCTTAGTTACCAGTCTATAGTGCTGTCACTGTAAACAAGGCTCTGAAATCAGATACAAGGGTCGGTCCATTTTTTTTGTGCCATTACTGCACATTGTTTTTAAATTCGTAATAAAAATTCAGATAACATACCGCTTAATTTTTGTTTTTAAACTGTGTTAGAGAACTTAGAATGAACAATGCTCTTTTCACGTTAAACAGTATCTTGAAAAAATTATAATAAACTCACCAACATAAAATTAATTCAATATTAGAGAACACGGGCAATAAGACATGCTTATTTGAAACTAAATTTAAAACATTAAAATATATTTCTACATTCTCATTTCGATTGAATGTTCTAGACATCGTAAACAATAACTGTGCCTATTTCAAGTTATAAAAAAAACTTGAAAACTTTAAAACTCAAAATGAAGAAATGAAAATAAGACATGCTTATTTTACGTTAAAGTAACGAATAAAATTAGAAGTATCATTTTTATACTTTCGATTTAATTTAACTGAACATTCGGTGAACACAGCCAATAAGAGAAACTTAATTTATATTAAAAGATCTAATTAATGATTAAAATATCTCAGCTTCTTCTTAAAGCAATTAGAAATAGTTCCATCCTACTTTGATTTCTAAAGTATAAACTGATAAACTTACGTACAAGAAATGAAATTTCTCGAGTTATCTTTGAAAGTAGTTGAATTACGTTAACATTTCTCGTTGTCTCTTGCATACAAGAACTGCACCTCCCCAAGCACTAACGTTTACAACGTCATCATATAGTACCATGTTTTAAAATTCCTATACTGAACGAATAACTTACATTTGTTCGGATCTAATTTCTGCTCATTTAAAGGACAAAACTAAAATTATTTCAGTCATTTATTATCATAATACACTGCTTTCTTAAATGACTGAGGATATTGGGAATTATTTTAAAAACTTTCCCCAAGTAAGGTATGAAATGTTTCATACGAAGAATTTTATCAATAACTGGTATCTAAACTGTTCTTCAATCCATCGTCCTTACAACATAAACAATATCTTTTCACAGCACTGAATTAAAAGTTTTTAATTCATTGCTATGATTTGAAAACTTTCCATGACAACGAACACATTAGCAACTATAAAATCCATACATTCATTCACTTATAAATTCTTCACAAACAACACATTACAAAGAAAAGGCGTACAATTTAAAATTAAATTTAGATACTACATATGGATAAAATATTGTAAAACACATGAGAGTAAACAGATTTTATGCCGTTGTGGAAATTGTTACCCTCGGCTTCGCCTCTGGCGCTAAACTTTCTACTCGCTAATACAATCTAATTTTACTCTCACTATAAACTACTATTTTTCTCGACAAGGAAGCAAAAACAACTAAAGTTGTATTAACCGTTTTTGTCTGAAACAGGGTTGAAAAATTGGGGTAGAGAGAGGTAGAAACATGGGGAAAGAGTTCGTTCCCCCATCAACAAGGCCGGAGCCTTCAATACGTTTGTGTTACATTTGGCAAACACACTGTTCTCTCTTCTCTCTTCTCTCCTCCGACTACCGTACAATGCTGTGAGGGTTGAAGGGAAGGCATAAGTTACGTGTTCCGACTTATGACGCGTGCTTCAATTGGAGCACAGTTTTGCATCCCTAGTGTAAAATATCTCAAAGGATGACACCCCTGAAATTAATGGCATTACTTACGGTTCATCACGTGTACCTATATATATATATATATATATATATATATATATATAGGGTAAACATTGGTAATTTCGTGGCAGTGGTTATTTCGTGATACTTTTTCTTTGCTCTTTTGTGAACTAACCAATGGTGTTACGAGATCCAAATTTCCGCCAAGGAATTGCATATGTTGTCCAGTTTCCAGAAACATCCAGCAAAGCTTTGTGTGACTATTGTAGTTACTTCAGTGAGCTTTTATGTTTGGAGAGAGCAAGTTTACGTCGACGTCTCAGGCATACAAATTTTGTGGATGTTTGTAATTACATTACAGGCTTATTACTAAAGGTAAGCATATGATATTTGGTACAAAGATTTATTGTATCTTCATGAAATTTTAGTAAATGTTTTTGGAATTTTAGATTCATCTGTAGTCGCCATACAGGCTTAGCTTTACTGATAGAAATCTTAGCTGTTTGAGCGAAATTTTGTTGCGCATTAAGTTTTACAATTTTTAAAATAGTATAAAATGTATTACAATAGGAATTTTAGAAATCTCAAGACAAGATGTGATAACAAAAAAGAAAACGGAGACGCAATGGGTTCAGTGTAGCTTCTGTTTGATTTATTATCATGCTAAGTGTCATTGATAAGTACTAGATGACATACTTGCAAGAATTGTGACAGAAGATGGAACATGGCTCCACAATTTTGGACCGGAAACAGAGGCAGACAATGGAGTGGCATCATGCAAAGTCACCAAAGAAATAGAAATTCAAAAGTACACCTTCGGCAGGAAACGTTATGGCTACTGTGTTTTTCGATTCAGAAGGACTCTTGCTTGTGGACACGCGGAACCACCATTAATTCTGACGGGTATGTTGCAACTCTCAAGAAACTACAAGTTCGACTGAGTCGTGTTCGACGATATCGGGAGAAGCAGGATGTTCTGCTATTGCACGACAACGCACAGCCATATGTCAGTCACAAGACCACAGACCAGATCAGAAAATTCGGATAGACAACACTGAAACATCCGCCTTACAGTCCTGAACTGGCACCGTGCAATTACAATCTCTTTGGTAAACTGAAGGATCCCTTCGCGGAACGAGGTTAGAAGATGACTCCCTTGTGCATGCTGCTAAAGAGTGGCTCAGACTTTTACCGTGCTGGTCTACAGTCCCTCGTTCCTAGGTTACGTAAGGCAGTTGAAAGGGACGGGGATTATGTGGAAAAGTGACATTTTCTTCCTTAAGGATGCATCTACATTCCGTGAAAATAGCAAAGCTGTAGGATAAAAATATAATTTTTAAGCAAATGTTATGCATTAATTTTGGAGTTACCCTAGTAATATAGGCTATAGTAAAGTCCGTAATAAAAGTGTTCACCCTTTCAGGGCAAAGAAGATCTCTTTTCAATTTCAATTTTTACTTTGATATCATTCTTATTAAGTGTTGATATGTATTTCTATGTTTTCTTGCTATGAATATTAGACGGAATTACTATGTTGGAAGTCTTGTAACAATAAATGAGAATTTCATTTGACTCTAATGAATTTTTCCACAATTCTTCTACCTCTCACGAAATTATCAATGCAATATCACGAAATTACCAAGGTTATCACGAAACAACCAACCTTTCAGCTTAAGTTGTAAGAGTAGTTTTTGGCACACATTCAAGAACGTATCCAATCTTTTATGTCTCCAGATTTGTACAGCAAGTTATCGTCTTTGAGATGAAAAAATCGGAATAAGGATATATTTACACATTTGAATTTTAAATTAGTTTTCATAAAATTATCACGAAATTACCAATGTTTACCATATATATATATATATATATATATATATATATATATATATATATATATATATATATATATATATATATACTACTTATTCATGATATTTTAGTGGCTCGAGATCGACTTTATTAAGATAACTAAACAGGTAGAACTTGCACGCATTTAAACTAACATTTCGAATGACGTTATTTTTATCTACTTTGTTGTAAAAAACTGTGTTTGCTCACGGTTTATTATATATATGCTTTCACAATTAATTTAACCTTAAATGTAGTGGAAAGATGATAGTTTTATACATACCGCCATTACAATTAAGATGGCAAAGTTGAAGACGAAGGAACGATTCGTGGCCATTGTTGTCTAAGATATATTCAGACGCAACTGGAAATGAAATTATTTGAAGTATAGCATAGAAAAACTTTGGATGACGTTATTAGAAACCTCAAGGACCGTGGAATGAGTCCTGACGATGCAAATGAAGGCTTCATCATTTGTAGGAGCACAGAAATATATTACTTCTTTGTCTGCAGAAAAATGTACATTTCCTGGGAAATAATAGTGAATGTTCTTTACAGTTCTCTCGTTTAGAGACAGGGCTGATTGCTTTGCAGTATATTTAGACTGAGTATTTAGATCTTTAATTCCCCTATGAAGAATCCTGGTTTAATCTAAATTAACATTCAGTACACATATGTCTGATAATCAGTAATAGTCTATAGAGGATAAAGTGTTTTTGGCTTTAGAAATTTACGCTCCGATACATACTAAATATTTTATAATATCTTACTAGTTCCTTGTATCGTATAAATAATATATCTAATATTTCCGCAATTTTGAATTACATTCCAGATTGAGTTCTTGCTATAATGAACTCTTTTCAATGATACGTTAAATATAATAGTGTCGACTTTGTTTGTGTGTATGAGTGACTTCCGTTATTATTCAAACACAGCTACATAGTATGTTTATTTTGAAACTTATTTCTATGAACATTTTAATAAATGATATTAACATTTATTTTTGTAACGAGTGAGCAGATTGTATAGTTAAAAATTTGGCCACAACATTACAGATAAATTATCACAAGTAATTGAAGAGAATGAACCCAAAACCCACTTAGTCCATTTGGCCATTTTTTTTATTATTTGTACATGTACAGGATGGAAGTGAAATAATCCTGCATTTTGAAAGAGACGATAAGGGACACTGAAATTAATATAAAATCTTTATTACGTTTGAGATGTACATGTACAGGGACGGGGTGCAGCTATTCAGAACGAGTGCGTGTGTGTGTTTTTTCTTAAGTGAGCCTAAATTCCTCTATTGCCAAATTACATTTTCCCCCCTATTTTATAATTAACTGTGCACTTACTTACAAAACGCCATAAAATGTGTTTTATTTATTTTAATGTAATCTGTAGTCCTATTCAGTCAGCACATTTATAACTCTTCACAGCTACAATACAGAACCTGTTAGCACCATTGTTTCATATTATTTTTTGTGGCATAGGATTTAACGCATTTCTCTATAAAATTTTAATATTTATAACTCGTTCATTCTCTAGATAAGTTGGTTTAATATTCCAGTTCTGATAAATACAAACAAAGAATTGTATTATTTTAATGTAAAAGAGGGTAATAATAATAGACCTAATAAATAAGACTAAAGAAAGCTATGAAACGTAAACCGACTTCATACCTCAGAACTAATTATTTCGAAGAATATTGTCGCGTTCATGACTAGTCAGTTCCTCAATGTCTTTATATACTACAGTAAGAAAGATTGGCAATGGTATTGAGAAATTATTTGTTAAGTTCAGAATTTTGTAAGTGTAGATTAAACTAAATCGTTAAACAACATTCATGACTACAAGTCACTCTAATTACAAACTGAGTTAAGTAATACATTCTTCTTACCTTATTAATATTTATGTTATAAGTCGGTTTTATCTCTAAGTTTTGCCATGATGTAAGTGCGTCATAATCTTGGAGTACACAAAGTTCCTGAGAATTAAGCCACATTTTCTCATTAGTAATAATATAGTTAATGATTGATTGGCTTCTTCTTTCTGTGCAAGTGTATGAATATTTTTATGTGGGTGAAACGAATTAGTTATTCTTAGGTTGTTATATATGCAAAACTGTCTTAGACATCGTCCATTTTTGTTTATTATACTTTCTCTAGCTATGTGAACCAGTGATACTTGTTATTTCTGACTTGCCAATTCTGGCATTCAAATCTACTAGAATTATGACATAGTCATTTCTCCCTGTATTGTTCACTGCTTCTTTTAGTTGTTTGTACAAAGTTTCGGTTTCATTTAATTTTCCATCTGATAGAATTCATTTCTGCAATCATTGATAATGAATTTTTGGAATGCATTAGCTTAATATAAACAGGCCTTTGTCTTTTAATCTTGCTTTTGACATTATCGTCTTCATTTTGTTCTTGCCAAGAAGTCATTTGAATAAATATGTTTATGATTTCTCCATTTATAATTTTTATTTGGTTATTAACAGCGGTTTTTCAACCACGGAGTTATTTAGCATCGATAGAATTGATTATAGAGAGATGGTATTTGGTGAGATGAGGTTGATGATTTATCGTAGACAACCTAACATTCACCTTACGGTTGGGGAAAACCTCGGAGTTACCCAATCAGGTAACAAGCGCAAGCGGAAATTAAATCCATGTCCGAGCACAACACCGTATTAACACGGAAACGCGCTACCGCCTGAGGTACGTCGGTGGACATTTCTAAATGCTTGGCAACATTTTATAATTAATTAATTCATTCATTCATTCATAGTTTTCTGGCCAAGGGCATGTCTTTTACCACTAACTCAGGATTCCCCAATCTTTCCTATTTTCTCCCTTCCTCTTTCTATCCGCTTATGATTAATATATCTTAATGGATTCACGGACGTAATTACCCGAGGCTATTCATCTAAATTACCATTTCCTTGAATCTAATTTCCCGAATTAACTTCCCCAGGAAACTCTTTTATTCCAGACGACAAATTCCAGAAAACTAATAATCCCGAAAGATTTATACACTAATAATTATGAAGAAATAAAAATTCTAAAAAAGTTTGTCTACGAGAATTTGAAAACGGTAATGCCACCCCTCACTTATATTGCTCGTGCGGTGATTATTTTCTATTCGCATTGTGCTGGCTCCAGAAAGTCGTAGGGAAACGTGGAAGTTTGGAAAATTCTCTGCCTCTTGCCTGATGATCTGTAACAGAATTGAGGTCGAAGATATCTAAAATGGTTAACATATTGTCTTGTGCTATGTCTCGAATCTCCTAAAAAAGCGTTGCCAACATTCTCGCAATGAACAAATGCTCTTAACTTCTCTGTCCTCTTTATCATTGTATACCTCCTGCAGGCCTTCTGACTGTACAAGTCTGTGGACGTTTCGGCCTAAGTGAAAAAAGAAGAGGATATTCGGCTATTACAAAACGTTTCTGTGTCATTGGTAATGATAGCTACTTCAAAGTCACCACATAACTATTTCCGAATATGAGATTGCGATCCCCATTCTTCTCGTAGAGTTTAAATTTAATATAAGAAAATTTGCATACATAGCTTTACTTTGGTTGGGAAAAATGCGTGCACGAGTGGTAAGGTCACTAAATCGTCCTCCATCTTTGGATTCCTTTCTTCGCGATATCTCACTTTGAGAACAAAATGGAACAAACCATGGAGATATCAAGTGTGACTTTTCATTAGCAATTCTGAATTTTGACACATCGCAAACACTTCCACACAAGATTTTCGCTCGACATTTTTGCTGGAGTAATCATAGAAGAAAAATATTCTCCTTGAGAAATTCTAGAGTAACATTCGGAAACTTCTTCCACATCGGATGATAACTGAGGATTGCCTGGTTGGTCTCACCTTTTCAGTCTACTCAACGTCGCGTCATCCTGAAACTCTCACGTTCCGATAACAGTACGAAGAAGGCTGACGAATCCATAGTAAGTTAAATATTTAACACGTTTTCTGGAATGAGGTAATAACTTTAGATACATTTCTTCCTAGTTTTCACTATTTGACCCTCCGTAGATTAGCAATACAATGAATTGTTAGTTCGTTGTGCTTTCGGAGCTTTGTATCCTTTGTGATTTTTAATTCAGGTAAATTTTTCGGGGTTTAAACTTAGGGTGATTGGATTCGTGGGATTGTCCTTTCTGGTATGTACACATTCGGGATATTTGATTCGGGTGGTTCGGGAGAATGGGTGAGAACGATCTTAATGTCGTCTGTCATCTAATATATGCTTCAGTTCCGAACTCTTTTCCCGTTTACCATTCATTCTAGTGTATTCTTCAGCAGGCAGTTTCTTCTCATCCAGCGACCAAAGCAATTCTTCTTCCTCTTACGGATCAAAATAATATATAACATTCTGTCTTCTTCTTTGTAGAGAAAAACATTGAATATTTTTGATGATATACCTATATGAATCTTATATATTATGTATTTATTTACACTGCAAGTGGACAAGCACCCGGTGCCCGGTGGCAGTGTTACAAACACTATAAAGAATACACAATAAATTACAGAGACAATACAATTATACAATACACAATACAATTATATACAAAATAATTACAATTAATAATGATACATAAAATAACCTAATTAATAAGTGAACCTAATTTTACATTACAACCTATATAATATGTATAGGCTCTACTGAAATTTCACATTGGTACAGATAATAATCTTTCACTTTACTCTCATTTCACTCAGTGCACTGGCACTATGACACATTTCACTTACACTTCAAAACACATTTCACTGACACTATATAACACATTTCACTGACACTATGGACCACATTTCATTGACACTATAAATTGTCACTGATCGAAACTATTCATTGCAAATGTAATGGTAACGGTAATGTCATAAATATATTCTAATTATTGCGACGTGTAGTATTTATTAGTATAATTAAAAATTTTGTGAAGCAAATTCAGAAATAGATCATGTTAGTAAAACTACTGAAAATTAGTGTACGTTTGGGGTATCATACTACAGACAACACTGCTTTATTTCCAAAAATTAGATTGTACTTCATTCTGCGCATATAATAAAAAGGGAGAGAGACTATTATTAGTTTAGCGAGCATTTTTCAGTCTCAAAAGTCGGTAGGAAATAAATTGTGAAAAATGAAAAGTAAGTATGGAGGAGACACGAGGGAAAAGGCGAATATGTAGAAAATTGTATAAAACAAAGCTTTCTGGGTTGTTAAGAAATTTTCACTTTCTGTTTGGAGTATGCGTGCCAAGTGCCTTCTATCGTATTGATTAGTCTATTTTAGGATGTCACGTTTTGTGATAACATTCACGATCATTGTATATGTGAAATTTTGTTCCTTTTATGTGTAAAAATATGTAAGTAATATTATGTAAGCTTCGCGTGTAGATAGATAGCAATCTTACATTTTATAATGAGTATGAGGATAATAATTGAGGCGCTGACATGGGAAAGGTAGTAACTGCCAGAAACAAAACTTTTCAGGGGAAGCAAAAAACAAATTTATGAACACTTTCTCACTTACATTATTACAGGAACTGCTTTAAGTGAAAGGCATACACTCATGTTTGTGTCACATATGAAATTTGAAAAGTCTGGCACAGATTTATCTGTGAAATCCTATTTTATGAAGATAAAACATTGAAATCACTCCTTAGCCAAACTGAGAATTAACGTTATTTATACATTATGCCCAAATTTTTCGGTAAAATGCATGATACTTTTCATCGAGGAAATCTAACATAGATAACAAGTCTCTCTTTTTGGCATCAGGGACGACTGGTCTTCTTTCAAGGCGTTGCAAGCACTGCAAGTTAGTGATTGACGTTAATGACTGTCCTTTCTTAAACATCCTGTGCTCTGTTCACATTTCAAGGTCATTAAATGACTGTCTTGTTTTTATTAGAGGAAAATCAGCTCTTGAGAGTCTGGTCCAGTTGAGGGTGCTGATTTTGATAGGAGTTGTATTAAAAAACTTGCCACATTCTGCACAAAAGTCGAAGAAATCCTCATCCTTCATTATTAATACATTATTAGGTCTTACCTCTTCTGGAACCATGGTCTTGCATCTTTTTGTTTTCTTTTCTCTATGATGCCAAATTCCCTATCACATGGCATGTAGGAATGTTCTGAAACCAGGAATTTCAAGTCCACTGAATCAAAATGTTTCTTGGCAATAATGTAAATCAGGACCATTAGAATCATCCGATTCTTATTCTTCCCTGCACAGTTATCAGCCCATATTTGTCTAGAGACACTCTGATGTTGTAAAAGGAGTTACTACTACCTTCTCCGCGCCAACAGCTGTGCACATACAACTTACAAATTCTAGTGACTACGTTTCCAACTTCGTTTCATTACATACGGACATACTACCTTCTCTGTGCCTTTGGCATGGCCATTTACTACCTTCTCAATGAAAAACCTAAAAATTCGAATTTTTGGCAGTTACGACCTTTCCCATGTCAATGCCTCAAATGCCAATTAAATAATCGATCTCACATTTAGTGCAATTTTTTTAACTCTCTCACTATCTCTTTATGATATTTATGCAAACAATAATAGTAATAATAATAATAATAATAATAATAATAATAAATAAAAGGAATGAAGTTACAGGAGAATGGAGGACGTTACACAACGCAGAACTGCATGCATTGTATTCTTCGCCTGACATAATTAGGAACATTACATCCAAACGTTTGAGATGGGCAGGGCATGTAGAACGTATGAGCGAAACCATAAATGCATATGTAGTGTTAGTAGGGAGGGCGGAGGGAAAAAGTCATTTGGGGGGGGCCGAGACGTAGAAGGGAGTATTATATTATTATGCATTTGAGGGAGGTTTAATATGATGATAGAGACTGGATTAAATCTTATTCAGGACAGGGATCGATGGCAAGCTTAAGCGAAGGGCGGGAGTGATCCTCCGGTTTTCTTGAGTAAATATTACCTGTCATTGGATTTTCAGTAAGGAAATGCGTAAAAACATCTATATAATCAGTTAAAGGAAAATCAAGTTCAAGTCAAAGCGATCCTCTGAGAACGAGTTGCGTTGGCTAACACACAAATCACGCTTGTGGATGATTACTAAATTACACGGTACAGAAATAAGGCGAGACCTGTCGTGTAAGATGTGCAAGTGAGGAAAGAATGAGCTATCAGAAAGGGAGATTGCTTCGTGATAGTATAGCCCAGTGATGTCAAAGCAAGCGCATTTTCTGACCTTGACGTCGTGCGCGGGCATTAAGCGCTAGGTATGCTAGGAGGAATAAGCAGCCTGTTGGATTAAGAAATCAGTGGCGCACAAACTTCAAACGGAAGGTGAAATTTTATGTCGTTATTTTTATATGGCTTCTTTCTGTTTGTTATTTTCTATATTGTCTGTAAAATAAAAGTACTAACACTTATTTCTTAGCCTAATATTGCAGTTGTGTTTTAAACGTTAATAACATAATAAAGAGTAAGGAAGGAATAGTCACACAAATTCCATAATAACTACAACTATACTGTACTAAGTGAATTAAACACATCATTCATAAAGAAAGTGTTATCCCAAAGAAAGACACTGAATACGACATGATAAGTTGAAATTGATATTGATGGTATCTTTAGCCTTATAAAAGTAATCAAAAAAATATTATAGTACAAAGCAAAATTGTCTAGGTATATGTTTTAACTGTAACTAATATTACATAATAAAACTCATAGCATTATCCTTTTAGGTGATACTGGTGCGCAACTTTCTGTTATCAGAATATTAAATTATCCGAAATCTGCTTAAGCTATAGAGCTGAAGTTTTACCAACACATAGGCAAATGTCTTTTGTTTGTGATGTAACAGTATTTGCTTTGTTAATTCATTTCCTTACAAACATTTTCCATGCGAATATTTTCAAACATTTTAATACACTATCTTCAGTAATACGTATTTACGATATATTAGATTTACGAAAACATTGTTTTAGTACCTTTAAGGCTACTAAACAAACATATCTGAAAATTTCACTTTTGTATAAAAAAGTTGAGAAAATATTCCTTATGAATAAAAAAGCAAACATGTGAAAAATGAACATTAAAATTAAAACTTACATTTTTATAACGCACTTATACTTCTCAGACAAATCTAAAAATTAATATGGATACAGTTTTAGTAAGTTCTCCTCCTTTTATCCATTGAATCAGTTCTGGTCATCCCTTTATATAGCTCGACCAAGCGGCATATACTACCTCTTTCTTCTGTCTTTTTCCTTTCAGCTGTAAAGCGCTAAGGCTCTCCTTGGCTCTGAAGCGCGCTCTTGCTCCTATGGGCATCAGTTGACATCACTGGTATAGCCTATAGGAATCTACCGACACTAAAGTTCATCTCAGACAGAACCCTATCTTTACCCTTTCATACCCATTGGTGACATAGCCAACGTACATGTTAAGATCACAGAAGATATCCTGTCTCCTGTACTCTAACTACTGAATAGAATAGGAAAAGTTAAAGATACGCCGAGGTGAGAATTTTTTCATTTTTAGTCAATAAATCACATTTTTTATTTTTAGCATTAAAACTTTTTTGTGGTCTAAGGAAACTCTGGGCCAAATTTTCATGAACTTATGTCCCTCCTATTGCATATTACGGAGGCCATGTTTAAAAGGCTACGTGATTTGGGTAGGTATTTAAAATTCAAAAATAATTTTTCTCGGTTTGTAATTTTTGTAAATTTTGCGATACTGAATGCTATATGTGCAAAATTTGAGACTTCTAGTTAGATTAGTTTAGAAATTTTAAATTTATTCTCGGAGTACCCTTAAGAGTGAAGAGAATAAAATAATGACGGTGTCCTATATGGATCAATAAAATGGAACAGAATGGAATTTAGGAAACATATGCTTTGTGAATTGGTATGTTTCTAAAGAGACAATGCGTAGGAAAATAAACGAAAATCAAAATAATTCATATAATTATTTATTTCCATGTTCGAGTTTGACATTTATTTACTTCGCTAGTGTAAATGGTAGCAGTAGCATCCATTATGGTAGCATCTTCCAGTGTTGAAATTCTTATCTTGACAGTACTTCACACAGTCTGATCCAGTTGTACATGACATACCTGTAACAGAGATCATCATCAAATGCGGAACTTTTGCTCTGTTCACCTGCTAGATTCATCTTCTACGTCAAACATTTCTTCGAACTTTTAATTATGTCTCTATGTATCGATATGCAGAAACCGGCACGGTGTTCTATCACTCGTATATTAGTAATATATACTCACAAATTTTTAATTACGAAGTTCAAGTACGAGATTGATCCCAGAAGTAATGCTCACTGCGCATGCGCTTCTAATCCACGAGTATGATATTTATTGCGTTAATAGTGAGAGTTATTCCGAACGATTCTGTGCACGTTCAATTAAATTGTTTAAAACTTTTTGTGTAAAAGCGATTCAAATGGACAACGAAAATCAGTCAGATGACGTCACTGTCTGGGATCAAAGATCATTCATTAAAATAGAAACTTTACGTGAACGTACGGTGTCAGAAATGTTTGAATTGCTTAGAGAGAAATGTGTGGTGACTCTACAGTGGACCGTAGTCTCGAAGTTTCCGCGAAGATCATATTGCTAAAGAAGATAACCAATCCACTGGAAGACTAAAATCATCACTTGACTTCACCACAGAGGTAATTATCGCCACTGTTCTGGTTGAAGACAGACGGATGACTTGTGCAGACATAGCCCTTAGGAAACTGTGCCCAAAAATTTACCAGAATCAACTACAGCTATTAGAATCTGGTGTGCTGTTTCCCTACGATAATCCAAGACCGAAAATCGCCGAGCCAGTGAATGCCGTATGACTGATTCCAAGCTGAAAGCACTTCCTCAGCCAGCCTACAGTTCGGATATGAATATACATGACTATCTTTTTCCGAATATGAACATTCCACTTTGGGTCAACATTCTGCTGTGTTAAAAGAAAAGGAAACAACTCTAACCCAGTGCGTCCGAATCCTACACTTGAAAGACGAAATATATATTTCGATAGTTTTACGGAAATACACTTTCGAAATAGTGAGTTCTGTTTGTAATTATTTCCATAAGTCTACTTCGAATTTTCTTCAGATACAATATCTGCGAGTACATTATCCAAATAATATATACTTGTTCAAATTAACACAATCATGAAGATGATCGATACTTCCTCATTATACTCAGTTATGGCTTTTAAGGAATCCGAAGGTTCATTGGCCACATATAAGCCGGCCGTCGGTCCCTAGCCTGTGCAAGATTAATTCAGTTTCTACCATCTTATCACACCTCCTGCTAATCCAATATAATGTTATCCTCCCTTTACTCCTCGGCCACCCCAAAAGCCTTACTTTCTTCGGTCTCCCAATTAACACTCTATATGTATTTCTGAATTCGTGCATACGTTCTACATGCCCTGTCTTTCCAAACGTCTGGATTTAATGTTCCTAATTATGTCAGATGAAGAATAAAATGCATGCAGTTCTGTGTTATGTAACTTTCTCCATCCTCCTGTAACTTCATTCCTCTTAGCCCCAAATATTATCCTAAGCACCTCATTCTCAAACGCTATTAACCTCTGTTCGTCTTTCAAAGTGAGAGTCCAAATTTCACAATCGTACAGAAGAAACGATAATGTAATTGTTTTATAAATTCTAACCTCCAGGTTTTTTGAGAGTAGACTTTATGAGAAAAAGCTTCTCAACCGAATAATAAATGGTATTTCCCGCATTTATTCTGCGTTTAATTTGCTCCCGAGTGGCATCTATATTTGTTACTGTTGTTCCAATTTATTTGAAGTTTTTCACCTCTTCAAAGGAAAATTTCCAATTTTTGTATTTCCATTTCATACAATATACTGGTCATGAGACAGAATCATATACTTTGTCTTTCGGAATTTATTTGCTTCAAGTAAATGTTCCCGTGTTTTCCCTAATATTTTATGGATTTTCTCCTAACATATTCACGTCATCCGCATAAACAAAGAGCTGTTGTAACCAGTTACATTCCAAACCTGTCTGTTATCCTGGAATTTCTAATGGCATATTCTACAGCAAAGTTAAATAGTAAATGTATTCGTGCATCTCCTTGCTTTAGCCCGCAGTGAATTGGAAATGCATCCGACAGAAACTGCCCTATACGTGTGTTTTTTCGTCGTTACAGTAAGCAGCCGCTTCTATTGGAAGTTGATTGTACTAAATTCAAATTTGCCAACCTATATAAGTACGTCGAAATATTACAAATAACTGGTCTAAGGTTGTAATAACATAATTAAGTTTGCCATTTATCTACAGCTATGACAAACTTCTTGCTGAGAATCAGGCAGCTGTTCATAGGCTAACGAACGTAAGTACTGTAACTATATTAGTATTATAAAAATATACGTCATTTTCAAAAAATACCATCGTGCAAGAAATAGACGTTTGTGAAGTATATTACAAAAACTGGGAAACTAAAAAACATGTTTTGCTCGTTTTAAAACTTTTCCTCGATTTTTAAGAAGCAATTCCCAACCTTGTATCATAATATACTATTGTGTAATATTATTAATATGGTTACTTTGATTTCTTTCTGCTTGACATAACCACATTCTTAAATTAATCTTTTCCATCGCTCATCGTCACCTCGCTTCAAGTCAGAGACACATGTACAGTGTCACATACGTAACAAGCCCACATGTTATTTTTAATTGGTTATTTTACAACGCTTTTCTAACTGCTATGGATATCTAGCGTCTGAGTGAGAGGAAGATGATAATGCCGCGGAATGATTCCGGGGTCCAACGTTGAAAGTTACTCAGCATTTACCCCTATTAAATTGAGGGAAAACTTCGGAAAAAATCACAACCAGGTAACTTGTCTCAATCAGGATTTAAACCCGGGCACGCTCTTTTCACAATCAGGCACATTCACCGTTACTTCACATCGGTGGATTTGCATATTATTACGCAAGTTTTACATATAAGAGTAAGTAGTGACGTAAATTATTTCTAAAAATCGTATAATTTCCACCTGCGGATTTATGATATTGTGATGAAGTGATTATAAGAACGACTTTTATTCTATATTTGGTATTTGCCTCACCTTCAACAAGAGCGCGGTCAGCGGCAAATATCTGAAATTACAAATGGAGACAGGAAGAAATTACATTATTGCAATTTAATTGTAACACTTTAAGAATAAAGCTTATGATGCGGTTCATTTTTTGTTACCTCATAAATATTAATACTTATAACACTATATACAGTATACCGGTTATGAAATGTAACAAGGCCACCATTAACGAATAATAAGAAAAGCTTATTTTCCTTAAAAAATTTAAGAAATGATTAAAATATCTCCGTTTGTCGTACTACGAGAATTTTCTTCAATCAGTTAGAAATAATTCCATCCTCCTTTAATTTTTAAAGTAGTAACCGATAAACTTACGTACAAGAAATCAAATTTCCCGAGTTATCTTTAAAAGCAATTGAGTTATATTAACATTTCTCGTTGTCTCTTGCATACAAAGACTACATCTCTCCAAGCACTAACGTTTACAGCGTCGTCATAGAGTATCACGTTTTAAATTTCCTTTGCAGAACGAAAAACTTACATTTATTCGGATCTAATTTCTGCACATTTAAAGGACAAAACTAAAATTAATTAAGTAATTTATTATCATAATACACTGCTCTCTTAAACTGGATAATGATATTGGGAATTATTTCAATAACTCTCCCAATGTAAGATATGAAATGTTTCATATAAAATAATTTTATCTATTACTGGTATCTAAACTAGTCTTTATTTCATCGTCCTTACAACAGAAACAATAACTTTTTACAGCACTGAGTTAATAATTTTAATTCACCGTTGTGAATTAAAAACTTTCCATGATAACCAACTCATTAGCAACCGTAAAATCCATATATTCATTCACTTATAACTTCTTCAAAACACATTTATTACAAAAAAAAAAAAGGCGTACAGTTTAAAATTAAGTTTAGATACTAAATATGGATAAATTATTGTATAACATACGAGAGTAAACGGATTTTATGCGCTCGTGGAAATTGTTACTCTCGGCTTCGCCTTGGGTACTAAAGTTTCTGCTCGCCCATAGAATCTAATTTTACTTTCTTATAATTTTTTTCTCGACAAGGAAGCAAAAACGAGTGAAATTTTATTAAAGGAAAGAGTTCTTTCACCCATCTACAAAGCCGGAGCATTGAATGACATTTGTGTGACATTTGGCCAACACACTGTTTTCTCTTCTCTTCTTCCACTACCCTACAATGACGTGAGCGTTGAAAGGAAGGGCTGAGTTACGTGTTCCGGCTTATGACGTGTGCTTCAATTTGAGCACAGTTTTGCATCCATAGTGTAAAATACCTCAAAGAATAACACCTTGAAATTAATGACATTAGTTACTGTTCACAATGTGTACACATATAATGTATACTGCTTATTCATGATATTTTATTGGCTCGAGATCATCTTTATTGAGATAACTAAAGAGGTGGAGATTGCACGCAATTAAATTAACATTTCCAAGGACGTAATTTTTATCTATAGGCTATTTTTAGTCAAAAAGTTTCTTTTCTCACGGTTTGTTATATATATATATATGCCTTCACAGTTAAATTAACCTTAATTGTAGTGGATAGATGATAGGTTTATACGTACCGCCATCACAATTAAGATGGCAAAGATGAAGACAAAGGGACGATTCATGACCATTGTTGTCTGAGATATTTTGAGACGTACCTGAAAATGAAATTATTTGAAATATAGTACAGAAAACCTTTCGATGACGTTATTAGAAACCTCGGGGTTCCTGGAATGAGTCCATACTATCCAATTGAATGCTTCATCGTTTGTAAGAACATAGAAAGGAATTGCAATTACTTTGTCTGCAGATAAATAAATCCTTCATGGGACCGCATATATTTATCTACAAATGACAGCTAATGTTCTTTATAGCTCTCTCATTTAGAAACAGGGCATATAGATTTGCATTTTATTTAAATTAGGGGTTTATACTTTTACTTCACGTATGAAGAATCCTGTTTTAATCGGAATTAACATTCAGTGCCCATCTGTCTTAAAACCGGTGATAGTCTACGGAGTACAAAATATTGTTTGGCTTTAGAAATTTACCTTGATATACATAGTAAAGATTTTATATCATCTTACTAGTCCCATGAATCGTATAAATAATGTCTATAATATTTCAGCAATTTTGAATTACATTCCAAACTAAGCTTTTGCTATAACGCATTCTTTTCAATGATACATTAAATATAATAGTATCGACTTTATTTATGTGTATGAGTGACTTCCATTACTAGTCACACATATCTACATAGTATGTTACATTTGAAAAATATTTCTATGAACATTTAATAAGTAATATTACAATTTATTTTTGGTAATGAGTGAGCAGATTGTTTAGTTAAAAATTTCGCCACAACATTTATAAGGGAGAGAAAAATTTTAAATATAACGAAATAGGCTCATGCAGTGAAGTAACGTTCCCTCTTAAAAGGACTGCTACAAAAAATAAGAAATATAACCATAACTGTTTCATTCTGTATTTCGATGTAACCTTTTAAATCCTGGAAGCAGGAAAAATTACAGATAAATTATGACAAGTAATTGAAGAGTGTGAACCCAAAACCCGCTTAGTCCATTTGACTGTTTTATATATATATATATATATATATATATATATATATATATACAGGCTGGAAGTGAATTAATCCTGAATTTTATAAGGAACGATAGGGAACACTGAAATGAATATAAAATTTGTATTACGTTTGAGATTAAATGCACGGTTAATTAGACATTTAAGTTGGAAGTGTCAGAAGTCTGGCAACATTGCCGTTAACACACTGCTCTTTCTTCTCATAATACAGATGTAAGAAGTCAGCGAATTCATGTCTGAGACAGACGTACCTTCCACCTCCCTCTCAGACTGTAACGTTATGATTTCTTCGCATCGTTCAGTAGCTTGAAATTGGAGGTTTTTAAATTAAATTTGCATGAAAAACGTTCACGGTATTCAAATGCGCTATAGGGATAAATGATTATTTATTAGAATATGTTCTATCGATATGGACGAAAATCATGCTCTTACACGCAATAAAAATTATCGAATAAGAAGTTGTTAATCATTTGAGAAAAAAAAAATCTGAAAAAAATATTAGCTTGTCACCAATATGATACAATATAATTTAAAGTCAATATAAATTTAGTCAATTTGATCTTGAGTTTCAACAACAAGCATAACAAGATTAATGTAGGATACTAAGTTTGTAGTTGTTGATTTACCTTTAGTAAAACCATGTTGGGCTGAATAAATTTTATTCTTAACATAAAATGAAATATGTTTATGGATTAGTTTTTCAAAAATTTTAGAGAAATTGATTAATATTTAAATAGGTCTGTAATTGGAAACAACACTTTTTTTCCTTTCTTAATGTTAGGAATAATGATTGCTTCCTTCCAAAGCAAAGCATATGTACCAGTTAATAAACTTAAATTAAATATAAAAGTTAAAACGGATATTAGAATATTAAAACATCCCTTCAGTTATAAAATTAGTAATGTCATTAGCGCCCTTGGATTTATGCCAAATCAAACGCCATCAACTGTAATTTTAGGTAAGGATAAAAATTCAGCAGAATTAGAATCCAACAAACAGAAATTAAATTTACGCTGTTTTTGAACAGATGTGAATTGATTAACAAATGCATTAGCAACTTCTTTCTGATAAGTAATGTGAACCCCATTTATTTATAATTCAGTGGGATAATTATTGGATTTTCGAAAAGATTCTACATATTTCCAAAATAATAATAATAATAATAATAATAATAATAATAATAATAATAATAATAATAATAAAACACTAAAGAAAACTATGAAACATAAGCCTCCTTCATACCTCAGAACTGAATTATTTCGATGAATATTGCCGTGTTCATAACTAGTCTGTTTCCTCAATGTCTTTATATACTGCACCAAGGAAAAATGGCAGTGGTGTTGAGAAACTATTTCTGAATGTTCTGAATTTTGTAAGTGTAGATTAAACTAAATCGTTAAAAAAAACATTCATGATTATAAATCACTCTATTTACAAACTGTGTTAAGTAATGCATTCTTCTTACCGTAATAATATTTATGTTATAAGTCGGTTTTATCTCTAAGTTTTGCAATGATGTAAGTACATCATAATCTTGGAGTGTACAAGGTTCGTGAAAATAAGCCATATTTTCTCATTAGTAATAATATAGTTAATGATTGATTGACTTCTTCTTTCTGTTCAAATACATTTATGAATATTTTTATGTGGGTGAAACGAATTAGTTATTCTACGCTGTTATATAGGCTACTCAAAATTCTCTTAGACATCGTCCATTTGTGTTTATTATACTTTCTCCATATGGACCGATGATACCTTTTATTTCTGAATTCCCAATTCTGGCATTCAGATGTACTAGAAATATTACATAGTCATTTTTCCCAGTTTTGTTCCCTGCTTTTTTTAATTGTTTGTACAAAGTTTCGGTTTCATTTCATTTTCCATCTGATAGGATTCATTTGCGGATTCATTGATCATGTATTTTTGGAATATATTAGTCTAATTTCAACAGGATTTTTTTAAATCTTGCTTTTGACATTATCGTCTTCATTTTGCTCTTACCAGGGAGTCATTTAATAATTATGTTTGTGACTTCTACATTAAATTTATAACTTTTTTATTCGGTTATTAACCACGATGTTTCAACGAGGTTATTTAGGATCAATGAAATTGGTGATAGAAAGATGGTATTTGGTGAGGAGAGGTTGATGATTCATCATAGGAAACCTAACATTCTCCTTACGTTTGGGGAAAACCTCGGAGATACCCATTCAGGTAACAACTCCGGATTAACAAGCAAAGACGCTACCGCTTGAGTTAAGTCGTGGACATTTCTAAATGCTTGGCAATATTATATAATTCATTCATTCATACATTTATGCCCAAGGGCATGTCTTTCACTACAAACTCAGGATTCTCTAATATTTCCTATTTTCTCCCTTCCTCTTTGTATCCGCATAGGATTCATATATGAAGAGTCCACTGCAAGAATGATGGATATCATATGGAATACATTTTGCAGGAGAAGCAATTGAAAGTTTGTATTACTTAACGCTGAAAGCTTAATTGTGATTTTTCCGATCGTTACTGGACAATGACTATCAGTGTTATTGCCATATAACTCTGTATGTACATTCTATAAGTCTTAAGCTATGCATTGACAGTCTTAGTTAATTTTCGGCAAGAAAGTGACATCCATCATTCTTGCAGTGGACTCTTCATATCTTAATGGCTTCGCGGACGTAATTATCCGAAGCTGTTCATCCGAATTCCAATTTTCTTGAATCCAATTTCCCGGCTTGGCTTTCCCCGAAACTCTTTTCTTCCAGACGACAAATTCCAGAAAACTAATAATCCCGAACGTTTTATACACTAATGATTGTGAAGAAGTAAAATTTCGAAAGGTGTTTGCCTACGATAATTTAAAAACGGTAATGCCACCCCTCACTTCTATTGCTCGTACTGTGATTATTTTCCAATTCGCATTGTGCTGGCTCCAGAAAGCCGTAGGAAAACGTGGAAGTTTGGTAAGTCTTTTGCCTCTTGCCCTCTGATCTGCAACATAATTGAGATCGAAGATATCTAAAATGGTTATCACATTGTCTGGTGCTATTTTCGAATCTCCTAATAAGCGTTCCTAACATGCTCTCAATGAACAAACGCTCTTTACTTCTCTGTCCTCTTTATCATGCTTTCTGCAGGCTCTCAGACTGTACAAATCTGTGCACTCTTCGGCCTAAGTGAAAAAAGAGGAGGATATTCGGCTATTACAAAACGTTTCTGTGTCATTGGTAATGATAGCCATTTCAAAGTCATACCTAATTATTTCCGTATATGCGACTGCAATCCCCATAGGTCACGTAGCGTTTAAAATTTCGTACAAAAAATTTATATACAGAGCTTTACTTTTGCTTGGGAAAAATACGTGCACGAGTGGTAAGGCCACAAAATCGTCCTCCATCTTCGGATCTTTTCTTTGCGATATCTCACTGTGAGAACAAAATGGGACAAACCTTGGTTGTGCCATGAAGGTATCAAGTGTGACTATTCGTTAGCAATTCTAAATTTTGACACATGTCAAACAGAGTCACAAGAGAATCTGGCTCCACATTTTCGCTGGAGAAATCATACAAGAAAAATGTTCCCCTTGAGAAATCCTTGGGTAACACTTGGAAACTTTTCCTACATCGGATAATAATTGAGGATTCGCTGGTTGGTCTCTCCTTTTCAATCTCCTCAACGTCTTCCTCAAACTCTCACCTTCCGATAACAGTACGAACACACTTGACGAAACCTTAGTAATTTCAATATTTAACTCGTTTTCTGGAGTGAGTTGCGATATGTTTCTGCCTAGTTATCACTATTTGACCCTCCGTAGCTTAGCAACAGAATTAATTGTTAGTTCGTGTGCTTTCGGGGCTTCAGGATTTTTAATTCGGAGAAAATTTTCGGGTCTTAAACTTAAGGTGGTTGGATTCGTGGGATTGTCCTTTCGGGTAAGTATACATTCGGGATATTTTATTCGGGTACATGGGCGGGAACGTGCTTAATGTCGTCTATCATTTGATGTATCCTTCTCCCCGATCTCTTTTCCCGTTTACCTTTTCTTCTGGTGTATCTATCTTGCAATAGACTGTTTATTATTATTATTATTATTATTATTATTATTATTATTATTATTATTATTATTATGAACATTCTCTCTTCTTCTATGTTCACAATAACATTGACTATTTGTGAATCTTATATATTATGGTAATCACATAAATTTAGGCTAATTATTGCGACGTGTAGTATTTATTAGTGTACTTAAATACCTTGTAAAACAAATTAAGAAATAGATTATATTAATAAGACTACTAAAATTAGTGTACGTTTGAGGTATCATACTACAGACGACATTCCTTTATTTCCAGGAAAGAGATTGTACAGTATTCTGCGCATATAATAAAAAGGGAGAGTGACTATTAATAGTTTAGCCGGTAATTTTCAATCTGAGAAGTCGGTAGGAAATAAATTGTGGGATATGAAAAGTCAGTATGGAGGAGATGCGAGAGAAAAGGCGAGTATAAAGAAAGTTGTAGAAAACAAGGCTTTTCGAGTTGATAAGAAATATTTATTTCTTGTTTGGAGTATGCATGTTGAATATTGTAGGTTCTGTCACGTTTTGTGATAACATTCACGACCATTATATTTGTGAAATCCTGTTGCTTATGTAAACTTGTAAGTAATTTTATGAGAGCTTCGTGTGTAGCTTGATACCAGACCTAAATTTTGCAATGAGTATGAACGTAATAATTGCGAAATACCGTAAATAATCGGTCTCATAATACCTTCAATTCTTAAAGGGATTCATTTTACTCAGCTGTAATTATCATTTGAAGTACTCATGCGAATATTTGTTTTAAAAAATCTACAGAATTAGGACCATACTAAAAATTACGGTTATTAATATTGGAATGCTAAACGCCTCTGTACAAATTCCAGCTTTGGTGGAAATGGTGACGGGAATATATCATTGGAGTAATGAGCCCAAAATTCCTCTAAGGGATTACCTATCTTTAGACTTGGAATTCGAAAAAAATATATGTATCCTAGAAGCAAAACTCAGCTCAAACTTCTCGCGGCGCAGTAGGCGTGAGAACATTCTGGGAAATGGAGCATACGTCATCTGCGCGAGACAGTCACGCCCGCTGGTTTCTGCGCTCTGAGATCTCCTTGTCGGTTGCCTATAGTAGAAAGGTCGACAGGTACATTGTTTTACTATACAGCATATCCTTACATAGAACTACGTATAGGTGTGAACACCTATCGGCAGGTGCATAGCAAGTGGCATACAGGGAGAACGAGGGCTAAACAGGGAGAATAAGGGAAGTCAAAGAATATAAGAGAAAGGCAATGAAAACAAGGGAAATACAAGTGCAAATATTGAAATAGCAGGAGCATAAGAAGGAGGCAATGAAAACAAGGGCAATATAAGGAGAAAAAGAGGAATAAAAGAGTAAAAGAAGACGAGAACAAGAAAATGACAACGATAAGAAGTTGAAAACAAGAACAGAAAATGGACGACAATAACAAGTGTAATACAAAGATAACAAGAGAAATACTAGGGAAACAAGGGGAATGCAAGGAGAAAAAGAGAAATACAACAAAGTAAGAGGACACAAGGAAAGAGAAGAGGACATAAGGAAAGGACCAGGTGTGCAAGAATCTGTAGGAGAATGTAATGAAAAGAAGAGGAACAAAAGAACAAGGTGTAGATAATGAGAACAAGAGAAATACAAGGAGAAGAAAGAGGATACAAGAAGAGGGTGAAGGGAAAGAGAACAATGGGAATAAAATGAGAACAACGGAATAGAAAGTCAAAAAGGGAAATATAAGGACAAAGAGGAGAAAAGGAAAAGGGGGATGACAAGGCGAAGAAGAGATGCAAGGAGAATGAAGCTGATCCAAGTACTAGAACAAGGGGAATACAAGGCGATAAGGGGTTATAAAGGAGAAAAGGGGGAAAACGAGGAAATCATGGGTACTGAAGGAGAAATATTGGAATACCGACAAGGAGAACGGGGGAAATACAACGAGTATGAGGGGAATAAAAGAACAAGAGAAAATAGAGTAACGAAGAAAATACGAGCATAATGTTATTATGAGGAGAACAAGTAGACAAAAAGGAGAATATGAGAGGGAGTTATATTTATGTGGCGGCAAATTACTAAGTTACTCTCCGTGCCTAGTTAGGAGAAAACCGTAAGGCGTAGTTCACGTAAAAACCAGCCTGATAATCAGCCCAGACACAATTGGTTCCCAGACACGAATCCCGTTCTGTACAAGCTATATCCGCCTGTGACTGATTAAAGCAGTACCTATTCGTTAATTACCGAATAAAAGAGAATGAAGTAGTAGTACTGAAGGAAATAAATTAATATTAAAGGAGAAAAATTCGCCCCTGCGCCGGGGATCGAACCCGGGTCCTTGGTTCTTCGTACCAAGCGCTCTGATCACTGAGCTATGCCGAATTCTATCCACAGCACCGGATCAAATTCCTCTCCTTTCGTGTTTCCCTTTGTGGCCTTATAGTTAGCCATAAATGTTGACGTTTGGATCCCCGGTGCCGGAGCGAATTTTTCTCCTTTAATATTAATTGTCAATATCACAGATATTATTCTGTAGGACAAATTAATATATCCGTGAAATAAATTAAAATATAGTGCGATATATTTCAATAAAATAGAACAGAATGAAATTCCATTACCATGAATCCTTTTGAACTGACATATTTGTGAAGAGGCGATGTATGGGGTAATAGAAGAATGTCATAAGAATATATATTATATATATATATATATATATATATATATATATATTTATATGTTTATTTATTAGGAGCTCTTAGCTTTGACATTAATTTGCGCTTAGTCGGTACAATAGCACCTATCACTCAGGCATCTTCCAGTCTCATATCTTCTAATCTTGCAGTAGTCCTTGCATATAGCATAAGTGCAATTACCTGTAACAGAGATCATCATCAAATAATTCTATATCGATTAGAACACTTGGTCTCTGAACGTCTCTGGTAACGTAAAAATGTGATTCTTGGTATGACGACTTTATATTTATTTGTGAACATATATTTTACGTAAACTGTAGCACGGACATTATATTATACAGAATGACCCGTAAGTGATGTCATTAATCCTGTTGGATGATTTCTTTAGTAAAGAGCAATAAAAAAGTGGAAACCATCTTACTATATTTGGAATAGTTTTCCCGAAGAAAGTGTACTTTAAAATACATAAAGTATGATATCGTGGAACGCTCCAACGAGTAGCGAGTGCACATCACGTCGTGCTCCTTTGAACAATCATTATCCTTCAACTGGATTTTTCTGGATAGGAAAGTGGATGGTCATTGTCGTTTAAAGTGAGGGACATAATTGATGAGCTGGCAAAAATGTTTCAATTTCAGTAGCACGGTTGATAGTTAAACTGGTTGATGATTATGCTTCCAATTCACCCTCCAACGTCGTTGAACCTCAAGAACTTTCTCCACTTTTCAATAACATTTCAGTATCCACTTACGTTCATCGAACGATCATTGCACCGCCATGTTTTTTTTTAAACAAATAAACATATTTTCACAGCAAAAACCGTATTTATATATCATTTCTTTGCTGTGAAATGTTATTTCAAAGAGTGTATACTTCAATTTTGGATGCTCTGTGGATGTACATATCAGGCACAACCTAAATGAGATAACTCTGAATATTATTTTATTGCTTTGTTCTTGATTTTATTATAGAGTGTATTAGTAAATGAGTTGAGTATATCACTAAGAAATATTTTTGCTATTTTTTTGCTATGAATTGTATTCATTAAATATAATTATCTTTACATAAAGTGTTAATAATAATAATAATAATAATAATAATAATAATAATAATAATAATAATAATAATAACTTCCAATGATAAAACAGTGCTAATGGCAGGTTTTTTCTCAAATATCAAATATACGTGCATGCAAGATTTCAAGAATGTATCTCAAAATTTGTATAAGTTATGAGGAAAACGGATTTGGAAAAACTATGTTACGGAAAATGAGCAACAAGCTACCAAAGGTTAGAAGCTCTTTGCGTTTTAAAATGGCCTAGTCAGTTGATAGTCTCACGTTTTAAGTCTTAACTCGGATAGTATTGCAGTTATTTAGACATTTTTCTACCATATTATTGAGGAAAGTGTATTAAAAAAATGTGCTCCCCTATCTGTTTTATATATATGTCCCCCCTTTATGCTAGGGCTTTGCTTTTCCAATCGACTACTTTGGTTAGTGACAAAATGACAAGAAAGTACCAGAAAAATGAAAAGTTGAAAGTTTTTTTGTTTAAAGCTTGTGAGATGTCTATTTTTTAGAAGTTTACGAAATAAGATGTCGTATCATAGTATGTATTTCTTCACGAGATAGATGAAAAGAGATTATTTGTGGTGCACTTTTATCAGAAGTAAGAAAATATTAAATAACTAAAAAGGCGGGATTTTGAATTGTTTGGCGGTGAAGCATTAATTCGAACAGTGTTTCGTCTAAATTCACCTCCAATTACAGGTAAAAGCAGTTCCATTTCTGTAGAAATTAAAAAGAATTTCGAATTAATTAATGTTTTCCTTTCAAACTAGGAGAAACAAATCTTTGTATATGCAGTTGTTTTAGGAATCAATATTAAAAATTTTCATTTGAAACAATTAACCGCAATATTTTGTTCTTCTTTCCTTCAAAAGTAACTTAGAAGATATTTGAAAATTTGACCAAACGTCTCGATTGGTCAAAATCATCTAAAGTGTTCAGACTAGTCCCAGTAAAACTCAGTTTACTTATCTGTATGTTTAAGAAACACGATCATCTGATAGTGCAAAGTTGGCGCTTTTTTTTTCTTTTCACTAGTCAAAGCAATTGTTTTAAGGAATAGGACCCGGTGTCATCCGGTGATACTCCGACCACATAGAGAGAAATAATTTCTTAATCGTATATGCTAGGCCTATATGAACTGCATTAAAAATATCAACCGTGCTGGTATTTGGGCACAAAAATCGGAGAATTCGATATGGTAATGCCTGTCATTAAGAGTTACATTACCGGTTGTTCTATATGGTTGTGAAACTTCGATTCTCACTTCGAGAGAGGAAGAGAGGCTAAGGGTGATTGAGAATGAGATTCTTAGGAAAAATTTGTGACTAAGAGAGATGAAGTTACAGGGGAAAAGAGAAAGTTACACAATGCAGAATTCCACGTATTGTTTTGTTCACCTGATATAATTAGGAACATTATATACAGGTTTTTGAGATGGGTAGGACATGTAGCACGTATGGGCGAATCCAGAAATGCATGTAGAGTGTTAGTTGGGTGACCGGAGGGAAAAATACTTTTGTGCGAGATCGTGCGTATTTGCTTGGTTTCCGCACAAAACCAACCCGCGGTAAGTCTAAAATTCCACATTCAGTATTCCCAACCGAACACACATAACAATGTCCCTCTTCTTACCGCTTAAGTGACATATTGATTTTACCGCTTTAGGCTTTTAACATATTATTTTTAGAGACGTTCAATATAGTAATAATTATAAATTGGAAACTTACCACTGCAATTTCACCTAAATTGCACTGTTAATTATTGTTTTTAAATATTTGCAAAAATTAAGTAAACTCTACAACTCCACTAAAGTTACTGCATTTCGTGATGCATGTAACATTAAGGAAGCCGTTTGTTTTAAGTTCGCATTTATAGACTGGGAGAAAAAAAAAAAGACACGTATATCACGGCCTGCTGGATTATAGTAAACACAGAAAATATTTTAAAGCAACAATGTTGAAGATAGATATTTCTGTTTTCCAAATTGCCGTCATTGAACAGAAACCAAGATGGAGATTTAATTGCAACTAATTAGAAATTCCTCTTTCAGGTATGTAAAAAACGATCTTCGCACAAAATAATGTACGATACACGAGCGGTATGTTTTCTTTCAATTCTCGGAAATTAAAATAAACTCAACTACGTTTCGCTTTTTCAAACTTTTTCTCGAACATGAAAACTTCAACACACCGCTCTTGTAACGCATATTATTATTGAATAGGCTTAGACATAGATGGAAGTATAATATAAAAATGGATTTGAGGGATGTGGGATAAGATGATAGCGACTGTGTAACTTTCTCCATTCTCATGTAACTTCATCTCTCTTGCCCCAAATATTCTCCTAAGCATCTTTCTCTCAAACACTCTTAACCTCTATTCTCCTCTTAAAATGAAGTCAAGTTTCACAACCATACGGAACAACTGATAATATAATTGTTTTATAATTTCTATCTTTGAGTTTTTTAGATAATATACTGGATGACAGTAGCTTCTCAAACGAACTGTAAGAGGCATTTATCATATATATTCTGCGTTTAATTTGCTATCGAGTGTCATTTATATGTTTTACTCTTGCACCAAGGTATTTGAATTTATCCAACTCTTCAAAGGATAAATATCCAATGTTTATATTTCCATTTCGTACAATATTCTGGTTACGAGATATAATCATAACTTTGTCTTTTCGGGGTTTACTTCCAAACTTATCGCTTTTTTTCCTTCAAGTAAATTTTCCTTGCTTTTCCTAATAGTGTATGGATTTTCTCCTTACATATTTACGTCATCCGCATGAACAAGGAGCTGATGCAAACAGTTCAATTCCAAAACCTCTCTGTCGTCCTGGATTTTCTGAAGGCATATTCTACTGGAAAGTTAAAAATTAAAGATGTTAGTGCATGTCCTTGCTTTAGCCCGCGTGTATTGGAAAAGCATCTGACAGAAACTGGCCTATACGTGATTTTTCGTCGTTACACCAAACGGTCGCCACTATTGGAAGTTGATTTCACTAAATTCAGATTTTCCAACCTACGTAATAATTCAAATAACAGCTTTAGAGTTTTAATTGAAACTACTCCTGCCATTTACTGAAACCTATGACAAACGTCTTGCTGAGAATCAGTCAGCTGTTCATAATCTAACATACGTAGGTAATATATATATATATATATATATATATATATATATATATTATTTTCAAAATATACTATCGTGCAAAAAATTCTGTCCAATGCATATTTGTGAAGTGCAGTAGAAAAAGTGGGAAGTTGAGAAACTCTCTCTGCCCTTTTTTCAAACTTTTCCTCGATTTCTTTAAAAGCACTTCCCAACCTTGTATCGTAATATAGGCCTACTATTGTGTAATATTATTAACATAGTTACTTTGATTTCTTTCTGCTTGACATAACCACCTTCTTAAATTAATCTTTACTATCGATCATCGTCACCTCGCTTCACGTCAGGGACACTTGTACAGTGACACATACGTACAAACCTACCTGTTATTTTTAATTGGTTATTTTACGACGCTTTTCTAACTGCTATGGTTATCTAGCGTCTGAGCGAGAAGAAGATTATAATGCCGCGAAATGAGTCCGGGGTTCAGCGTCGAGATTTACTCGCATTTACTCTTATTGGGTTGAGGGAAAACCCCGGGATAAATCTCAACCAGGTAACTTGTCTCAATC
This sequence comes from Periplaneta americana, assembly GCF_040183065.1. Classification (NCBI taxonomy): domain Eukaryota; kingdom Metazoa; phylum Arthropoda; class Insecta; order Blattodea; family Blattidae; genus Periplaneta; species Periplaneta americana. Next base: position 84,788,979 of record NC_091129.1, on the reverse strand, counting down.
AGGATTTAAACCCGGGCACGTTCGTTTCACGATCAGGCACACTAACCCTTACTCCACAGCGGTGGATTTACATATTATTACGCAAGGTTAACATATGAGAGAAAGTAGTGACATAAATTAATTCAAACAATAGTATAAATTGTAACTGTGGATTTGAGATAATGTGATCAAGTCATAAGAATGATTTTATTCTTTATTTGGTATTTGACTTACCTTCAAATTGGCTGCAGTCAGCGGCAAATATCTGAAATTACAAATGGAAATAGGAAGACATTACAATAATTTAATTATAACACTTAAAGAAAACAAGTTATGTTGCTGTTCAACTTTTGTTACCTCATAAATATTAACATTTAAAAGACTATATATAGGCCTGCCGGTGTGGAATGTAACAGGACCACTGTTAACGAATGATATACGAATTGTACATAATTTTTATGAAAATCAGTATACGATTGCCGGTATATATACCTACATGCAAGATGAAACGTAAGTTGTGTCATTTATTCTGGTGAATGATTCCTTCTTTAAAGAGCAAAACAAAAAGTGAAATACCACTATGCAATATTTTGGATGCTTTTCCATGATATTTTAGTGGCTCCAAATCAACTTTATTAAGATAACTAAACTGGTAGCATTTGCAAGTATTTAAACTAACATTTCGAATGACGTAATTTTTATCTATATTTGTACTAAAAAATTGTGTTTGCTCACGGTTTATTATATATATATATGTCTTCACAATTAAATTAACCTTAAATATAGTGGAAAGATTATAGTTTTATACATACCGCCATTACAATTAAGATGGCAAAGATGAAGACGAAGGAACGATTCATGGCCAGTGTTTTCTAAGATATTTTCAGACGTACCTGAAAATGAAATTGTTTGAATTATAGTATAGAAAGCCTTTCGTTGACTTTATTAGAAACCTCTAGGACCATGTAAGGAGTTCTTACGATGCAGTTGAAAGCTTCATCGTTTGTGAGAGCACAGAAAGCTATTGCACTGCTTTTTCTGCAGAAAAATCAATATTTCATGGGACCGCATGTATTTCTCTAGAAACGAAAGCTAGTGTTCTATAAAGTCCTCTCATTTAGAAACAGGGCTGATTGATTTGCATTTTATTTAGGAAATGTATTTATACTTATACGTCCCATATGTAGAATCCTGTTTAATCGAAATTAACATTCAGAACCTATCTGTCTGAAAACCGGTGATAGTCTACGGAGGATAAAATGAAGTTTGGCTTTAGAAATTTACCTTCCGATGCATAGTAAATGTTCTTTATCATCTTACTAGTCTCTTGAATTGTATAAATAATGTCTCAAATATTTCCGAAATTTTGAATTAAATTCCAGATTGGGTTAGCAGATACATGGTCCAATACTGAAATGTCCATATTACAAAAATGTCCATTTATGTAAAATGTCCAAGCTTACAAAATGTCCAATTACATAAAGAGCTAAATTAAAATATCCAATCTGATCATGGGCCGATCTGAAAAGGTCCAATTCTTAATTGAATATGATCCAATGCCTGAAAAGTCCACTTGGAATGAAGTTACGTAAAAGTCCGGACTTACTAAAATTATATTACTAATGAATAGTGATAAAAAGTGTTAAGGTAACTGTATTTAAATTAGTTCAGTTAATTCATTTAGAATTTTTATAACAAAGCACTGAAGAAATACATTAAAGTTCATCTTGATGATCATCTTCAGGTTGTGGGTCAGAAAGCAATTTTAGACGAAAAGAAATTGCTCTTAGGTAGCGAAGTATATCATTCTTGTCTTTGAATTACTGGTATCTGGTTACAAAATTTTCCAGTTGTTTATTGTGAAGGTAGCCTATTTTCTGCTCAGAGGTTGTTTAATATTTTTATGTCCACCTGATAATTGTGTCACCAACGTTTCATTATGTTGCTATTTTAAATGTTCTACAAATCGCCATATATTTACATGGTGAGATATAACTAATCTTTGAAAACTGAGAGTGGAATCCCTCCATAGCATTGTACGTTCGTTGACGACCCCATTCCACATTTCAGGTGGGAACTTATGGAGAAGAGTCCTCCTTCTTCCTCTTGCTGGCCTACTATTGATGTATTTAGTATGCACATATTGGACGAACTCCAGAATTACTTCTTCAAAATTATCATTGAGTTTTACTACAATGTAATAACAATTTTCGAAGTCTTGCGTTTCCATAAAAACAAAAACATTGATTTCGTGAGTTAATTACTCGTGTGTCACCTTGGAAACATTCACGTGTAGAGTTTTTTTCTCAAGGTATTGCTTTCATATGTTTACTCACTAAAAAAAACATTTTGCATAATGACCCATTTTGCATTTGAATTTTTTTTTTTGCACTTTAGACTTTTTTCTATATTGAACATTTTAAATTTGGACATTTCTACTTTTGGACTTTTTGTTTATCGACTAAATATCATGGACGAATACGTATCTGGACTTTCTGTATGGACCTTTTATATATTTGGACCTTTTCTTTTGGACCTTGTCTCTGGGAATGCCAGAATGAACTTTTACTATAACGGATTCTTTTCAATCATATTAAATATAACAGTGTCGAATTTATTCATGTGTATGAGTGACTTCCATTATTATTGATACACAGCTACATAATATGTTAAATTTGAAACATATTTCTAAGAACATTTTAATATGTGTTATTACATTTATTTTTGGTAATGAGTAAGCAGATTGTTCAGTTAAAAATTTTGCCACAATATTTATAAAGGAGAGAACAATTTTAAATATAACGAAATAGGCTCGTGCAATGATGCAACGTTCCCTCCTAAACGGATTGTTGCTAAAATTAGGAAATATAACCACAAATGTTTGTTCCTATATTTCGATGTAAACTTCAATAAATATGCAATAGACATTTGAAATCCCAGAAACAGGAAAAAACTACAGATAAATTATGACACGAAATTGAGGAATGTGAACCCAAAATCCGCTTAGTCCGTTTGGCCATTTTTTAAATGATTTATAGATATACAGGGTGGAAGTGAAATAAGCCTGCATTTTGAAAGGAACGATAGGGAACACTGAAATGAATATAAAATCTTTATTAAGTTTGAGGTCAAATGCACGGTTAATTAGAAATTTAAGTTGGAAGTCTCAGAAGTCTGGCAACATCGCAGCAAACACACTGCTCTTTCTTCTCATTGTACAAATGTAAGAGGTCAGCGAATTCATGTCGAGACAGACCTACCTTCCACCTCCCTCTCTGACTACAAAGTTGTGATCTCTTCGCATGTCTCAGTAGTTTGAAATTAGTGGTCGTTTAATTAAATTTACACGAAAAACGTTTACGGTATTCATATGCGCCGTAGGGATAAATGAATCTTTATTAGATTTTCTATCGCTATGGACGAAAATCACAATACTACACACAATATTATCGAATAAGTGGTTGTTAATCATTTGAGAAAAACTTTTTTTCCTGAAAAAGTATTAGCTTTCCACCAACATATATATTTTTTTGTTACATGCAACACAAGCTATTAGTTCTGAAAATCTACAGGACTACTTCACTTTTACCTTGTATATGATTATGTTTGAGACCACTATCAATATATATTAAGCGTGTTTTCTACCAAAATAACACCAATCTTCGTCTAATAGTTCGTGTTATTTTGATTGTCAATTGAAAACTCCCTCAGTCCTCAGACCTGTATGTAAAAAAAACTAGCCTAGTCCTTTAGTAAGAATGGACATAACACGTTTTGGAATCACACTGTTCAATTGTAGATATATGCATATACCAAAATAGCAATAAAATCATGATTACACTTTTACAAGAAGGAGAAGTTCATAAGGAAGTGCGGCACGATTGTACGCTTTCACTAATATTAAGTAATATCTACATGGACCATATTGTCAATAAATGGTATTTCTATAGAGGTAGATACGAAAAATTGTGGTACTAACAATGTCATCGGAACTATGAAAGTTTAATACATAAATTCGCAAATAATAAAATCGTATTTTCAAGCTTATTCGATGTAGTCCCATACGCCATATTGTTGGTTAAACTATAATCAACGGGGGTTTACTTCAGAGTACTGCAATGGGTCAAGGAATTTTGAACTTGAAGCACTCAGAGAATACGGGTGGGGGAGGAATTATCGACCACAATATACATTTACTTCCGGAGTCCCAGGGGATTGACTCGGGGTCCCTTCTATTCCTGGCGTCTTAAAATGATCTGCCAATTAACATCTTGTCCAAGTTTCGTTTATTCGCGGATATACTGTATCGTATACAGAGAAATAAAAGATCATGAAAATACTACTCTTCTTCAGAATGACCTCAATAGAATAAATGATTGGACAATGGCCAACAAAATGAAAATATATTCTCTAAAGAACAAAGCCTTCAGTTTTACAAGGAAAAGAAATAAAATAGTCGCATCGTATACGTTAGAAGGTGAAACAATTTCGGATGTTAACAAATGTAAATATCTACGAATAATTTTACCAGCGATCTCGGCTAGGGGGAACACGTTACCGACACAGCGGAGAAACCATGGAGCACTTTACACTTTGTGATGAGGGTACAAAGAAAAGGCTCTAATAAATCCAAAGAAATTGCATATAAGGCACACGTTCGTCTAGTAATGAAATATAGTGCTGCATGTTGGGGTCCTTACAGATTAGAACATATAAAGACATTGGAAAAATTTAGAAAACGGGCTCTCAAGCGTTGACATATTAACTCAACATTGAAATGGGACACACGCACAGAAAAACACGAATTCGATTATGCGCAATGTTCAAAACATACAGAGATGAGCCTGCCTGGAAAGAAATAAAAAATAGTTTACAGCCACCAAATTACTCTTCAAGGAAGAACCGCTCACATAAATTGAGGGAAAGAACACAGAGGACGGACACTGGAAAGTTTTCTTTTCTCAAGCTACAGCACTAGTAGGGACTGGAATGCTTAACCGCAGACTTACGAAAGGCTTTACCAGTAACCAAAAATATATTTAAAAATAAGCTTAAGGACTTTAATAATAGACGGTAGTATATTATGCACACTATTTAAAGGGTGTAGGCCTAATTGATGTTATGATATCTGAAGTGTTGCATTTGTGAAGAAGTGTGTAGTGTAAGTGAAATATGAGGTATGTTTGTGTCAGTGAAGTTTTGTAGTTTATAGTGGTAGTGCAAAGTATTTCAGCAGTGAAATATTTTTGAACTGTTAGTGAAATTAGGCTAGTGTCAGTGAAATATGTGGTAGTTCCAGTGCAATAAGTTGACAGGGAATTGAGTGTAGTGATGAAAGGTATTTGTGCATGTATGAAGATATCAGACTCGTGGGTTTTAGTTCGAAATTAGGGTTAAGATACAAATTAGATTTTTTATATTGTTGTTATTATGATTTTATTACTAATAGTATTATTTATTATTGTTACTATTAATGGTTATTAATTGTAATTTATTATTAATTGTGTTTATTATTAATTGCCATTATTTGGGTGTAAATATTTACCCCTGCCACCTGATATTTACCATTTACAGTGTAAATACCTATATACACACACGCACGCACACACATACTTACTTACTTACTTACTTACTTACTTACTTACTTACTTACTTACTTACTTACTTACTTACTTACTTACTGACGTTTAAGGAATCCGGAGGTTCATTGCCGCCTTCAAATAAGCCCGCCATTGGTCCCTATCCTGAGCAAGATTAATCTATTCTCTATCATCATATCCCACCTTCTTCAAATCCATTTCAATATTAACTTCCCATCTACGTCTCGGCCTCCCTAAAGGTCTTTTTCCCTCCGGTCTCCCAACTAACACTCTATATGCATTTCTGGATTCGCCCATATGTGCTACATGCCCTGCCCATCTCAAACGCCTGGATTTAATGTTCCTAATTATGTCAAGTGAAGAATACAATGCGTTCAGTTCTGTGTTGTGTAACTTTCTCCATTCTCCTGTAACTTCATCCCTCTTAGCCCCAAATATTTTCCTAAGCACCTTATTCTCAAACACCCTTAACCTATGTTCCTCTCTCAAAGTGAGAGTCCAAGTTTCACAACCATAAAGAACAACCGGTAATATAACTGTTTTATAAATTCTAACTTTCAGATTTTTGGACAGCAGAATGGATGATAAAAGCTTCTCAACCGAATAATAACAGGAATTTCCCATATTTATTCTGTGTTACTTTCCTCCCGAGTATCATTTATATTTGTTACTGTTGCTCCAAGATATTTGAACTTCTCCACCTCTTCAAAAGATAAATTTACAATTTCTATATTTCCATTTCGCACAATAGACTCGTCACGAGACATAAACATACAGCATACTTTGTCTTTTCGGGATTTACTTCCAAACCTATTTCTTTACTTGCCTCTTGTAAAATTTCCGTGTTTTCCCTAATCGTTTGTGGATTTTACGCACACACACTATCAGATATTAAATAATTGAGATTGAGAATCTCAATTTGAACGAAATTATGGAACAATATAGTTTACTAATTTTATTATATAATTTAAATTAACGGGGTGTCGAGAAAAAAATAAAGAGAAGCAAAACATTTCTTAACTATTTATGAAATATAGTTTTATACCGAAACTGTATTGTTAGTCCCTATCAGTAAAGCCTTGGTTTTTCTCAACCGACGAATGCGAGTTGCGAGGTGCGAGGCCCGCCTGGCACAAATCCGGACTACACGAATAATAGTGAGTGGTTTCTATAACTGCGAGGTGTGAGGTCTGCGTACCTCGCATTTATAGAAACCACTCACTATTTTTCGTGTGGTCCGGATATGTGCGAAGCGGGCCTCGCACCTCGCAACTCGCATGCGTCTGTTCACAAAAAACCAAGGCTTTAGCGGACAGAGGAGAAGGCCTGCAGATTTGGAGGATAGCTGTGAATATATTGAATAAGCAGTCGTAGACAGGCGATAAAGCGTGGTCCTCCAGCTTGGGTGTTGAACGAAAGGCTAATAATCCATCACCGTAAAAAAAAGCTTGTTACGAAACCTCACAGTAAGGCTCGGAATGTGCTGGTCGTACCAGCAAATGCCGAGACGTAGATGAGAGGATAATATTAAAATAGATTTGAGGGAGGTGGAATATGATGATAGAGACTTGATTAATCCTACTTAGGATAGGGCCGGATGGCGGGCTTATTTGAGGCCGGCAATGAAACTTCGGGTTCCTTAAAAGCTATAAGTATGTAAGTAATTTTCATACGGAAATGAAAACTGATTCACACTCAAATTCCATATATTTTAACATATTTAAAATATTATTAACAATGTTTTCAAACCCAGCAACTTACGAAGTATTAAAATAAGGAAATTATACAACACTCCAGTACTGCATGTACTATTGTCGTGAAAGTTGGACTATTAGACCCGAAAATGAAATCTGCCGAGATGAAATTAATGCGAAGAAAAGCATGTTACAGTTGGCCATATTTCAAAATGAACGACGACATTTTGCAACAACTGATATCAGATCCCAATCCGGAAAATATAGCAACGTGAAAACGAATTAAATTAAACATTTAAACTGAATGTTCCTCTGAAGAACAGTAAACTTATGTGATGGAATATACTCAAAAAATTTTAAGAGAATAATGACTACCAATTAAGAAATCGACGGAAGAATTTATATACCTATTTACCTAGTTTCTCGCTTCACACTTTTAGCATCCCACCACAACCGTGATACACGTTCACAGCATAACCATGTTCTATCAATTCCATTCCATCAAACATCTCTCTATTCTGCTTCCTTCACAATACACACAGCCCGTTCCTGGAATTCCTTGTCACAGGAAATCAGGAGCAGTCGGAGTCTAAAATCTTTTAAGTACACTCTACTTAAAAATGTTTTTAATGAACAGAACTAGACTCTTGCGGAAGTTTCTAAATAGTCTTGTATGACCAAGTTGTTATTTTTTCTCCTCTCCCTTCTTCTTCATTTTTTTCTCTTTTCTTTTTTTTTATTATCTTGATATATTACTTAATCATTTATGTTTGTATGCCATTTAGTACGACTTTGCTAATCAACATTTTGTCTTGTAACCCATATGTATTCTCCTATTAGTATATTAACTGTATAATATATCTCAAGTGAATTAATCGTCGAATTTATCTCGGGCATTTTAGGTCTTATAAATTGTATGTTTGTGTGTGTGTGTGTGTGTGTGTATTCCCCTTATGTTATGTAACTGATTTTGATTATGTGTAATTTTCTACTTTATTTTATATATTACGTAACCGATCTTGACTATTTGTAATTTTATATTATGTAACTGATCTTGACTATTGTAATTTTCTACTATATTTTATGTAATTTCTAAGGTATTTTCTTTTGTGTTATTTTGTAATCTAATTTTGTATTTCATGTATATTATTGAAACCTGGTTGAGTGGAAGAGAAGGCCTTATGGCCTTAACTCTGCCAGGCAAAATAAACCTACTACTACTACTACTACTACTACTACTACTACTATTACATACTTGAAAGGCTGTTGTTGATGACGATGAAGATGGTGTGGATTGTAATATTAGTGATGAAGAATTTTTTTATTGGGTTATTTTACGACGCTGTATCAACATCTAGGTTATTTAGCGTCCGAATGAAATGAAGGTGATAATGCTGGTAAAAATGAGTCCGGGGTCCAACACCGAAAGTTACCCATATTGGGTTGAGGGAAAACCCAGGACAAAACCTCAACCAGATAACTTCCCCCGACCAGGATTCGAATCCGGGCCACCTGGTTTCGCGGCCAGACGCGCTGACCGTTACTCCACAGGTGTGGACAGTGATGAAGAAGAAGAAGAAGAAGAAGAAGAAGAAGAAGAAAGAACGCAAACTCTTAATTTGTCTGTTATCTGATAGCTATATTTTCCGAAACAATTTTAAAGAGCCAGTAAGAAATTTTACAGTTCAGAACTTCCAATTACATAAGCTGAGTGTGACCATGAAAAATTTGGATCAAACTTTGATCTACAAAACCAGTCAATATAAGAAAAAAAAAGTGTACTTATGGAAATATGCTAAAAATCCTCATTAAACATTGTTAATTCAATACCCAAATCTTGGGACAAAAAACATATAGATTAATATGTCAGCTATACTGTACAGAGTGGAAGTAATATTATGTACCAGTGCAGATTTTAGCAGTTTATTCCTTGGCTAGAGTACAAGAAAACATTCTAATATCTTATTAGTTCCAATGAATACTTCTATCATGAAAATAAATATTTTCACCTTAATATTAACGCTGTTTTAATCGATAGGTACTATTCGTAAAATCCTGATTTTTACTCTCAACATTAGAGAAAATGATAAGGATCGGTTTGCAGTCTTTAAATAAAATCGAATTTCTTGCAAATTCAAAACAAAATTTTACACGTAGACCTATCGTTATTTCCTGCTATTATGAAGTCTGTCGATAAGTAAAGGACGGAATGCAGCTATTCAGACCGAGTGCGTGTGTGCGTTTTCTTCAAGTAAGCCTGTATTCCGCTGTTGCCAAATTACATATATTTTCTTTCTAATTTTATAATTAACTATGCCTTATTTACAAAACGCCATTAAATATATTTTATTTATTTTAATGTATTCTATAGTCCCCTTTAGTCAGCACATTTAAAACGCTTGCATTCTTCACAGCTGCAATACAGAACCTGTTAGCACCATTGTTTCAAATTAATTTTTGTGGCAAACGATTTACCGCATTTCTCTATAAAATTTCAATATTTATAACTCATTCAGTTACTAGATAAGTTGGTTTAATATACCAGTTCTTCTAAATACAAACAAAGAATTGTATTATTTTCATGTAAAACAGAGTAATAATAATAATAATAATAATAATAATAATAATAATAATAATAATAATAATAAATAAGACTAAAGGAAGCTATGAAACATAAACCTCCTTCATACCTTAGAACTGAATTATTCGAAGAATATTGTCGCGTTCATGACTAGTCAGTTCCTCAATGTCTTTATATACTGCACTAAGGAAAAATGATAATGGTGTTGAGACACTATTTGTAAAGTCCAGAATTATGCAAGTGTTGATTAAACTAAATCGTTAAACAACATTCATGACCATAATCACTCTAATTACCAACTGAGTTGAGTAATACATTCTTCTTACCTTATTAATATTTATCTTATAATTTGGTTTTATCTCTAAGTTTTGCAATGATGTAAGTGCGTCATAATCTTGGAGTACACAAAGTTCCTGAAAATTAAGCCATATTTTCTCATTAGTAATAATATAGTTAATGATTGATTGACTTCTTCTTTCTGTTCAAGTATATTTATGAATATTGTTATATAAGTGAAACGAATTAGTTATTCTTAGGCTGTTATATACTCAAAGTTCTCTTAAACATCGTCAATTTGTGTTTATTGTACTTTTTCCATGTGAACCGATAATACTTTTTATTTATGAATAGCTAATTATGGCATTCAAATCTACTAGAATTAGGACATAGTCATTTTTCCCAGTTTTGTTCACTGCTTTTTTTTAGTAGTTTGTACAAAATGACTCCATTTTTTTTTGGCAATGTAAATACATGTAAGTGATTTGTACGTATTCCTCATCATAAATGCAAAGTGTCGACTCATAGTTTAAAAAAAAAAAAAGTATGCTGGTCCGTAATGGTTAAGTGGCACAGTAATTAAAATAAGGTAAAGTACCCAAATAAGAGACAGGGCCCTAATAAGAGATACCTTGTTAACTTCTCCGGTATATGCAAATCTAGTCTTTCAGGTGAAGCTCCCTGTAAAGCAGATTTGAATAATTTGAAGGGAAAAATTGTTCCGGGGCCGGGTATCGATCCCGGGACCTCTGGTTTTTTCCCTTGAAATTATTCAAATATGCTTCACAGGGAGCTTCACCTGAAAGACTAGATTTGCATAATATATACGTTAATGTGTACGTTAACAGAAAACCACAATTCCAAGTCACACAGAGATTGTGTGCACTCGTTGTGGGTCTCTGGCGTCTCGTCAGCCCACGCGAGTTGTGTGGACATAAAGGGAAAAGTTGAGACGGTGTCGGGTGGAGTTCCCGAGTAGCTCAGTTGTAGAGCGCTGGTACGTTCAACCAGAGGTCCCGGGATCGATACCCGGCCCTGGAACAATTTTTCCCTTGAAATTATTCTCCGGTATAATTTGCCATCTCTCGACAACTATGGTAAATCAATGTTTGTGCTTCTAAGGCATCGTGTTCTTTGTCTAACCTCAGCTGAAAGTAAGCAACGAAGCTGAGAGAAAGAAAAGTAATTTTTGACACTTTGAACTTTTTACTGGTTTTTGTTGAGGAAGAGAACAGCAGGTAATGTAAGCTATAACAAATTTATTATTAATTTTATAAAATTTCTAACAAAATGTTGCATATAATTAGGTAGATTGCTAATAAGAAAGATAATAACTTATGACCTTTGGTAGCTATTTCATTTTTATTTACTCCGTTCCCTAATAAGAGATACCTAGGGGTCCTATTAAGAGATCCTATCTCTAATTTAGAATCCTTATTTAGTATTAATATGATCCTCACCTTTGCCAGCAATTACATAAGAACTAATGAAAGATTAATTAAACTATTAATTAGAGTTAATTACGAATTAAGTCAATCATTAATTATCCATTGTCCTCTATCATTCATTACAAAAAATTACTAATTGAAATGATTAAGTTATCATTATTAATGACTAAAATTAATTAATCATTGAAATGGCAATAATATCAATAGCTAAAGTCAATTAAAATCAGCTAGTCCTAAAATATTTATCTTACTTAAAGATCAAAACATAAGTGTGTAATTCGTAAAATATTCTCTATACATTTCAAATAAAAATCTTGTGCAATTATTAAAACTATTAAATTTAATTGTGGTTCCTGATTTCGAAAATTTCGTTGTACCTCTGTAAATATCGCCACTACAGCCAGTGCCAGCGTTTGCGGCGCGTGTTCTTGAGCAAAATGTCAGTCAGTGAGCACTTGTTGCCAGTGTAACTGAGAATGTTAACATCCAACACGTCACGTAAGCAATCTGCCAATTACAGTTGTCAGTCTTGTTGCCCACTGACTGCGTCTAAGGCAAGACATTCGCACTTTGCGTTTCTGGGATATGTCCTTGAGTACACTGACCAATCAGTGGACTGGTCAGTGTACTCAAGGATCTGTGGCATCTGTTGCCACTTCGACTGAGAGTGGTACCACCTCCTGAACAGATGTGACGTAAGCAATCTGCGAATCACAGTTGTCAGCTTTAATGCCCACAGACTATGGCAAAGATAAGTTACTCGCTCTCAACGTTCCTATTACTTATTTCACGCGCCAGAAACGGTGACTTTGGTTATACCACAGTTGGGCCTACAGAAGCAGCAACAGCAGCAGTAAGCTTCAACCAGTGGGTAGTCGCATGTAAAGTCATCCAGGGCAGGAAAAGGAGCTATCATAACATCAGTTCTGATCAGAAAAAAAAATGAGATAGAGTTTAGATAAGGAAAATAAAAAAATTACGGAGCTCGCAAGAAGTAGTTCGAAAAACAACAAAAATCACAAAAAAACTCAGTCCAAGAAGCACTGCTTGAGTTCGTTCAGTGATGAAGAATCCGATGAGGAAATGAAATTAATTAACTCTAGTGACTAGGAATATGGAGAAAATTATGATGATAGAGAATACTTGTTTTGCACTGAATTTTTTCAGAGAACATCAGGACTCAGGGGGGAAAAATAGATTTAGTGTTGAAAATGTCGTCGTTGGGCACACGAAGACTGCAGCACTGATGATGAACCTTTCGTTTGTCCAGCTTGCTCAATACAGCGAAATAAGAATTGTGTCAATTAAAGGGGTCGGAAAAATAAGTGCAATCAACTTAAAATTAAAATATGGAGATCGAAATTTAATATTCTATCATTTTCTTTCTCTAGCAAAATATTAACGTTAGCAATAGTAGCCTAAATAAGATTAGTATATTCATGTCCGATTTGACCGACTTCGTGTTCTTTTCGTAAACCTTCATAATTTTAGTTAGAAAATGCCAAATAAACAACAGAATTTCTGTTGAGAGGAGTTAGATCACTGTTGCACTGATTCCTTCAATTGTAAAATGTTCATGATTTTTTTTTAAATATCTACATGACTTCACAATGTTATATATTGCTTCAATTTTCAGCCAAATAATGATAATTTTTGTCCATGTTCAAAAATAAACTTAAATAACACACGTATATCTTATTTGGAACCCCTTTTCAAAACATCAGTATTTCCCAGTTTTACTTTTTTATATAATTTAAAGTAATAATAAAAACTAACTAACTTTTTATTGTCAATTCTAAAAATGGACGAAATGTTGTATGTATTCCACTCATTCAGATTAAAAATGTCTACTCCCATCCTCATTTATAAGCAGTTAAAAAAAGTGTCTTTTATTTGGGTCCTTTACCTTATTCATTTGTTGTAGCAGCAGTAGCAAATTTTTTTACTGTTTTGAGATTAACAACACAAAATAATTCTTTTAATAATTTTTGAGTAAAACTAATGAAAACCCTGATCAGTAAGTTTTGTTTGGAAGCTTTAAAAGTTACGAAAATGACATTTCTGGCAAAAGTGTTAAATTTTGTAGGAGAAATAGCGATTGTTTTAAAACAATGTTAAAAACTCACACTGTTTTACAACAAATTTGATAAAACTTGTTATACACACTATTTATGTTTCTCATAATAAATGTGAAAAATTTGATACATCTAGTTAGATTAGTTTAGAAATTTTAAATTTACTCTCGGAGTACTCTTAAGAGTGAAGAGAATACAATATTGACGGTGTCCTATATGGATCAATAAAATGGAACAGAATGGAATTTAGAAAACATATATGCTTCGTGAATTGGTATGTTCCTAAAGAGACAATGAGTAGGAAAATAAACTAAAATCAAAATAATTCATATAATTATTTATTTCCAAGATCGAATTTGACATTGTTTTACTTTGCTAGTGTAAATGGTAGCAGTAGCATCCATTATGGTAGCATCTTCCAGTGTTGAAATTCTTATCTTGACAGTACTTCACACAGTCTGATCCAGTTGTACATGACATACCTGTAACAGAGATCATCATCGAATGCGGGACTTTTGGTCTGTTCACCTGCTAGATTCAGCTTCTTCGTCAAACATTTCTTCGAACTTTCAATTATGTCTCTGTGTATCGATGTGCAGAAAACGGCACGGTGTTCCATCTCTCATATATAAGTAATATATACTCACAAATGTTTAATTATGAAGTTCAAGTAAGAGGTTGATCCCAGAATTAATGCTCACTGCGCATGCGCTCCTGATCCATGGGTATACCTGGTTTTCATTTATTGTGTTAATAGTGAGAGTTATTCCGAACTATTCTGTGCAAGTTCAATTAAATTGATTAAAACTTTTTGTGTAAAAGCGATTGAAATGGACAATGAAAATCAGTTATATTCCGACGTCACTGTCCGACATCAAAGATCTTCATTATAACAGAAACTTTACGTGAACGTACGGTGTCGGAAATGTTTGAATTGCTTAGAGAGAAATGTGTGGTAACTCTACAGTAAACTGTAGTCTGGACGTTTCCGCGAAGATCATATTGCTAAAGAAGATAAACAACCCACTGGAAGACTCAAATCATCACCGGACTTCACTACAGAGGTAATTGTTGCCACTGTTCTGGTAGAAGACAGACGGATGACTTGTGCAGACATAGCCCTTAGGACACTGTGCCCAAAAGTTTACCGCAATCTACTACAGCTATTGGAATCTGATGTGCTGTTTCTCTACGATAATGCAAGACACCAAATCCCTGAGCCAGTGAATGCCGTATGAGTGATTCCAAGCTGAAAGCACTTCCTCACCTAGCACACAGTTCGGATATGAATCCATCTGACTATATTTTTCCGAAAATGAAACATCCACTTGGGGTCAACATTTTGCAATATTAAAAGAACTGTGGCCCAATGCATCCGATATCTTCACTTCACAGGAATAATACATATTTCGATAAATTTACGGAAATACAATATCGAAAATATGAGTTCTGAATGTCATTTTTTCCATAAGTCTACTTCGAATTTTCTTCAAAACCAAAATCTGCGAGTACATTATGCGCACAATGTATACTAGTTCAAATTAACATTCTCATAAAGATATTCGATACTTCCTCATTATACTCACCTATGGCTTTTAAGGTTTTTAAGGAATTCGAAGGTTCATTGGCCGCATATAAGTCCGCCATCAGTCCCTATCCTGTGCAAGATTAATTCAGTCTGTACCATCTTATCATATCCTAATCTATTTTAATATTACCCTCCCTTTTACACTTCGTCCACCCCAAAGGTCTTATTTCCTTCGGTCTCCCAAGTAACACACTGTAAGCATATCTGGATTCGTACATAAGTGCTTCATGCTCTGATCTTTTCTGGATTTAATGTTCCTAATCATGTCAGGTGAAGAATGAAATGTATGCAGTTTTGCGTTACGCAACTTTCTCCATTCTCCTGTAACTTCATTCCCTTTAGCCCCAAATATTATCCTAAGCACCTCATTCTCAAACCCTTTTAACTTCTGTTCTTCTTTCAAAGTGACAGTCCAAGACTCACAACTATACAGAAGAACCGGTAATATTATTGTTTTATAAATTCTAACTTTCACGTTTCTTGAGAGTAGACTATATGATAAAAGCTTTTCAAGCGAATAATAAAAGTCATATCCCGCATTCATTTTGCGTTTAATATGCTCCCGAGTGTCATTTATATTTGTTATTTTTGCTCCAAAATATTTGATTTTTTTCGCATTTTGAAAGGATTAATTTCCAATTTTTATATTGCCATTCCGTGCAATATTCTGGTCACGAGACATAATCATATATTTTTTTTTTCGGAATTTAATTCCTATCTATCTGTTTACTTGCTTCAAGTAAATTTCCCGTGTTTTACCTAATAGTTTATGGAGTTTCTCCTAACATAGTCACGTCATCCGCATAAACAAGGAGCTGATGTAACCCGTTCAATTTCAAACCCTCTGTGTTATCCTGGACTTTTGTAATGACATATTGTAGGCCAAAGTTAAGATGTAAAAGTGTTAGTGCATCTCCTTGCTTTAGTCCGTTTGTGAATTGGAAAATCATCGGACAGGAACTGGCTTTTACGTGTGTTTTTTCTTCGTTACAGCATACTGCATACGACCGCCATTATTGGAAGTTGATTTTACTAAATTCAGAGCTTTCGCCCTAGGAAGGTATGTCGAAATATTACAAATAACTGCCGTAAGCTTGTAATTAAAATAAATTACTCTTGCCATTTGCCGATACGTATGACAAACTTCTTGGTGAGTAAAAGTTCGCTGTTCAAGTCTAACGTACATAGGTACCATAATTATAAAAATATATTATTTTCAAAATATAGGCCTACTAACCTGCAAAACATACTGTACTGTATAAGTTTGTGAAGTACATTACAAAAACTGTTAAACTGAAAAAATTCTTTGCTCATTTTTCAAACTTTTCCATAAAATTTAAAAAAACCAATTCCCAAACTTGTGTCTTAATATACTGTCGTTTAATATTATTAATATGGTCACTCTGATTTCTTTCTGCTTGATATAACCGCATTTTAAAAATTAATCGTACTATCTATCATCGTCACCTCGCTTCACGTCAAAGACACATACGTAACAAACCTACATATTCTTTCTAATTGATTATTTTACGACGCTTTTCCAAGTGCTATGTTTATCTTGCTTCTGAGTGAGATGAAGTTGATAACGCCGCGGAATGAGTCCGGGATCCAGCGTCTAATTGGGTTGAGAAAAATCTCCGGAAAAAATCTCAACCAGATAATTTGTCTCAATCAGTATTAAACCCGGCCACGCTAGTTTCACGAATAGGCACACTGACCGTTACTGCACAGCGGTGGATTTACATATTATTACGAAAGTTTTACATATATAAGAGAAAGTAGTGACCTAAATTATTTCTAAGAATCGTATAATGTATACCTTCGGGTTTGAGATTGCGATCAGGTGATTATAGGCCTAACACCGGATTTTATTCTCTGTTCGGTATTTGACTCACCTTCAACAATGCTACGGTCAGCGGCAAATATCTGAAATTACAAATGGAGACAGGAATAAATTACACTATTGTAATTTAATTATAACACTTAAAGAATACAAGTTATGTTGCGGTTAATTTTTTGTTACCTCATAAATATTAATATTTAAAAGATTGTATTATATACCAGTATGAAATGTAACAGGGACACCATTAACGATTGATATACAAATTGCACATAATTTTGTGAGAATGAATATAGAAATACCGGTGCATAAATACATACATACATACATACATACATACATACATACATACATACATACATACATACACACATACACACATACATACATACATACATACATACATACATACATACATACATACATACATACATACATGCATACATGCATACATGCATACATGCATACATGCATACATACATACATACATACATACATACATACATACATACATACACACATACATACCAAATGAACTGTAAATTATGTCATTAATTCTGGTGAAGTATACCTTGTTAAGAGAACAAAAAAAAAAAGAAGTGAAATGCCACTTTGCTATGTTTTGAATTATTTTCCAGAAATCTTGCATTTTAAAATGAAAGAATCATAACATCATGCAACGTTTCAAAGAACACATTAAGCTGTGTTGCTCTGAACAATCCCTTCACCTGTCATGTTGAAATTCATTGTTATGTAGGTGTACATTTTTTCTAAATTCGTTAGAATAAAATACTGATTATATGCCACTAATGTTTTGTGTTTAAATTGTGTTAGACAACTGAGAATGGACACTGCTCATTTCACTTTAAACAATATCTTGAAAATTTGTAATGAGCTCTATAACATAATTATAATTCAATATTAGAGAACATGGGCAATAAGACATGCTTATTTGAAACTGAATTGAAACATTAAAATATATTTCTACGCTTTCATTTCGATAGAATACTCTACACATCGTAAACTATAACTATGCTTATTTCAAGTCATTAAAAAATTTAAAACATTTAAAACTCTAAATGAAAAAATGAAAATAAGATAGGTTTATTTTACGTTAAAGTAACGAATAGTTTTGCATCCCTGGTGCAAAATATCTCAATAACAATTTGTTATTATGACATTACTTACAGTTTACTTTGTGTCCTATTTATACATAAAAGTTATATATGTATACAGTTTATTCATGACATGTTAGTGGTTCAAGGTACAGTTTATTCATGACATGTTAGTGGTTCGAGGTGACCTTTATTAAGATAACTAAAGAGATGGAGATTGCACTCATTTAAACTAACATTTCCAATGAAGTAAATTTTATCTATATTTCTTGTCACAAATTGTGTCTGCTGTGTGTAGGGGAAAGATGATTGGTTCATACGTACCGTCATCACAATTAAGATGGCAAAGATGAAGACAAAGGGACGATTCATGGCCATTGTTGTCTAAGATATTTTCAGGCGTACCTGAAAATGAAATTATTGGAAGTGTAGTATGGAAAACATTTCGATGATATTATTAGAAACCTCTAGACCTGTGGAATGAGTTCTTACGATGCAATTGAAAGCTTAATCATTTGTAAGAGGAGAAAACGAAATTGCACTGCTTTGTCTGCAGAAAAATGAATCTTACATGGGACCTCATCTTATTTATTTAGAAATGACATTTATAAATAGGGCAGATTGATTTGCATTTTTTTTAAGTTAGGTGTTTATGCTTTTATTTTCTGTAAGGAAAATCCTGTTTTAATTGAAATTTATATCAGTACCTACCTGTCTGATAACCAGTAAGTCTATAGACGACAAAATTTTTTTGCCTTTAGAAATGTACCTTCGATACATAGTAAAAATTTTATAATATCTTACTAGTTCCTTGTATCGTATAAATAATGTCTCTAATATTTCCGCAATTTTGAATTGTATTACAAATTGAGCATTAATATAACATATTTTTTCTCAATGACACGTTAAAAATAATAGTACCTATCGAATTTATTAATGTGTATGAGTGATTTTCGTTGTTATTCACAAATATCTACATAGTATGTTAAATTTGAAACATATTTCTATGAACATTTAATAAGTTATATTAGAATTATTTTTGGTAATGAGTGCGTAGAGTGTTTAGTTAAAAATTTGGCCACAGCGTTTATATGTGAAAGACCAATTTTAAATATAACTTAATAGGCTCAAGCATTAATGAAACGTTCACTCCTAAAACAATTAATACGAAACGAAATAAATATAACCACAACTATTTGCCTTATAATTCGATGAATCCTCAACCAGGCAAACTGCCCCGACCGGAAACCGAACCCGGGCCCCCTTGTTTCGCGGCCAGAAGCGCTAACCGTTATTCCACATGTGTGGACCAGAAATTAGATTTAGGCTGTTTCTGAACCGATTTAAATTGATTAGCAAGTACATTAGGATTTTCTTCCCCATCAGCAACGTGAACCCAATTTATTAATAATTCAGTGGGTTAATTATTGGATTTTCGAAAAGATTGTACATATTTCGAAAATAATAACACTAATAATAATGATAATAATAATAATAATAATAATAATAATAATAACCTAAAAAAGCTATGAAAAGTTAACCTACTTCATACCTCAGAACTGAATTATTTCGAAGAATATTGCCGTGTTCATGACTAGTCAGTCTCCTCAATGTCTTTATATACTGCAGTAAGAAAGATTGGCAATGGTGTTGAGAAACTATCTCTGAGTGTTCTGAATTTTGTAAGCGTAGATTAAAGTAAATCGTTAAATAACATTCATGAATATAAGTCACTCTTATTACAAACTGAGTTAGGTAATATGTTCTTCTTACCTATCTAATATTTATGTTATAAGTCGGTTTTATCTCTAAGTTTTGCAATGCTCTAAGCGCATCATAATCTTGGAGTGCACAGTGTTCGTGAAAATAAGCCATATTTTCTCATTAGTAATAATATAGATAATGATTGATTGACTTATTCTTTCTGTGCAAATATATTTATTAATATTTTTATGTGGGTGAAACGAGTTAGTTAATCTAGGCTGTTACATACTCAAAATTCTCTTAAACATCGTCCATTTGTGTTTATTGTACGTTCTCCATATGGGCTGATGATACCTTTTATTTCTCAATTCCCAATTCTGGCATTCAAATCTACTACAATTATGACATAGTCATCTTTCCCACTTTTGTTCACTGCTTCTTTTAGTTGTTTGTACAAAGTTTCGGTTTCATTTAATTTACCATCTGATTGGATTCATTTCTGGATTAATAGATAATGAACTTCGGAATGTATTAGCCTAATTTAAACAGACCTTTTCTTTTACATTTGCTCATGACATTGTCATTTTCATTATGTTTTTACCAAGCAGTCATTTTAATAATTATAGCTTCGATGGAATTGGTGATAGAAAGATGGTATTTGGTGAGATGAGGTAGATGATTCATCATAGAAAAATTAATATTCTCCTTACGGTTGGGGAAAACCTCGGAGAAACCAAATCAGATAACAAGCCCAAGAGGGAATTAACCCCCCCCCCGAGCACAACTCCGGTGTAACAAGCAAACGCGCTACCGCCTGAATTACGTCGGTGGTCATTTCTAAATACTTGGCAATATTTTAAAATTCAATTATTCATCCATTCATAGTTTTCACTAAAATCTCAGGATTCTCCAATCTTTTCCTATTTTCTCCCTTCCTCTTTGTATCCCCATATAATTCAGATACCTTAATGGATTCCCGGACGTAATTACCCGAAGCTCTTAATCCGAATTGGCATTTCCTTGAAACCAATATCCCGAAGTAACTTCCGCCGAAACTCTTTTCTTCGAGACGACGAATTCCAGAAAATTAATAGTCTCAAAATTTTAGACCATAATGATTATGAAGAAATAAAAATTCGAAAGATGGTTGCCTCCGAGAATTTTAAAACGGTAATGCCACCTCTCACATATATTGTTCGTGCGGTGATTATTTTCCAATTCGCATTATGCTGGCTCCAGAAATGCGTAGGATAACGTGGAAGTTTGGCAAGTCTTTCCCTCTTACCCCCTGATCTGTAACATAACTGAGATCGAAGATATTTAAAATGGTTAACACGTAGTGTGGGTCTGTCTTCGAATAAGCGTTCCTAACATGCTCTCAATGAACAAATGCTTTTTACTTCTCTGTCTTCCTTATCTTTGTATGCCTGCAGCAGGCACAAGTCTGTGCACGTTTTGGTTTAAGTGAAAAAAGCAACAGGATATTCGGCTATAACAAAACATTTCTGTGGCATTGGTAATGATAGCTATTTCAAAGTCACCACATAACTATTTCCAAATATACGACAGCGATCCCCATTCTTCTCGTAGCGTTTAAATTTGGTACAAAAAATTTGCATACAGAGCTTTACATTTGCTTGGGAAAAATGCGTGCATGAATGGTAGAGTCACAAAATCGACCTCCAACTTTGGATTTATTTTTTCGCTATAATTTACTGTGAGAACAAAATGGGACAAACCTTGGTTGTGCCATGGAGATATTAATTATTAGCAATTCTAAATTGTGACACATGGCTAACAGAGTCACAAGAGAATCTGGCTCCACATTTTCGCTGGAGTAATCATACAAGGAAAATGTTCCCCTTTAGAAGTCTTTGAGTAACACTTGGAAACTTCTTCTACATAGGATAATTATTGAGGATTGGCTGGTTGGTCTCTCCTTTTCAGTCTCCTCAACGTCTTCCTTAAACTCTCACCTTCCGATAACAGTACGAACACATCTGACGAAACCTTAGTAATTTCAAAATTTAACACGTTTTCTGGAATGAGTTGCGATACGTTTCTGCCTAGTTTTCACTACTTTACTTTCCTTAGCTTAGCAAAAGTATTCACTGTTAGTTTGTTATGCTTTCGGGGCTTTGTATCCTTCGGGAGATTTAATTCAGGGAAAATTCTTCGGATCTTAAAATTAGGGTGATTGGATTCGGGAGATTGTCCTTTCGGGTATGTATACATTGGTGATATTTGATTCGGGTGATTGCATTCAGTAGAATGGGCGGGAATGATCCTATTGTCGTCTATCACTTCATATCTCCTTCTCCCCGAACTCTTTCCCTTTTACCATTCCTTCTGGTGTATCTATCCTTCAATAGGCAGTTTCTTCTCGATCAGTTACACAACCAATTTCTTTTCCTCTTGCAGATCAATATAATATAGTGTTAGAGAAGGCCGTATGGCCTTAAATCTGCCAGGTTAAATAAAAATTATTATTATTATTATTATTATTATTATTATTATTATTATTATTATTATTATTATTATTTTCATTCTCTCTTCTTCTACGTTGAGAATAACATTGAATATTTGTGGTGATAGGCCTATAATAATCTTATATATTACGATAATATCATAAATATAGGCTAATTATTGCGACGTGTAGTATTTATTAGTGTACTTAAATATATTGTAACACAAATTGAGAAATAGATTATATTAATAAAACTACTAAAATTAGTGTACGTTTGGGGCATCATACTGTAGACGACATTTCTTTTTTCGAGGAAAGAGATTGTGCATTATTTGTGCATATAGGTCTAATAAAAAGGGATAGTGACTATTAATAGTTTAGCCGGTATTTTTCAATCTGAGAAGTCGGTAGGAAATAAATTGTGGAAAATAAAAAGTCGGTATGGAGGAGATGCGAGAGAAAAGGCGAGTATGAAGAAAGTTGTAGAAAACAAGACATTCGAGTTGTTAAGAAATATTCATTTCTTGTTTAGAGTATGCATACTGAATATTGTAGGTTCTGTCACGTTTTGTGATAGCATTCACGATTATTATATTTGTGAAATCCTGTTCCTTTTATGTATAAAAATTTTAAGTAATGTTATGTGAGCTTCGCGTGTAGTTTGATAGCAATCCAAAATTTTGCATTGAGTATGAACGTAATAAGTGCAAAGTAAACAATCGGTCTCATTTTAACTTCAATTGTTTTAAGGAATTTCTTTTACTCAGCTATAATTATCACTTGAAGTACTCATGTGGATTTTTGTTTTAAAAAATCTACATAATTTGGACCATACTAAAAATTACGGTTATTAATATTGGAATGTTAACTCCACTGTACAACTTCTAGCTTTGGTAGAATTGGTGACGGGAAGATAACATTGGAGTATTGAGCCCAAAATTCCTCTAAGGGATTACGTAACTAGACTTGCAGTTCGAAAAAATTATAGGTATCCTACAACCAAAACTCAGCTCGAACTTCTCGCGGCGCGCATTGTTTACTCTTCTTACCACCCTGCACTAGGCGTGAGAGCATTCTGGGAAATGGAGCATACGTCATCTGCGCGAGACAGTCACGCCCGCTGGTTTCTGCGCACTGAGATTTCCTTGTCGGGTGCCTATAGTAGAAAGGTCGACAGGTACATTGTTTTACTATTCTGCATATCCTTACGTAGAACTACGTATAGGTGCGAACACCTGCCGGCAGGTGCATAGCAAGTGGCATACAGGGAGACCGAGGGCTAAACAGGGAGACTAAGGGAAATCAAAGAATATAAGAGAAAGGCAATGAAAACAAGGGAAATACAAGTGGAACTATGGAAATAGCAGGAGCATAAGAAGGAGGCAATGAAAACAAAGGCAATATAAGGAGAAAAAGAAGAATAAAAGAGTAAAAGAAGACGAGAACAAGAAAATGACAAGGATAACATGTGGAAAGCAAAAACAGCAAAGGGAAGAAAATAACTAGAGTAATACAAAGATAACAAGAGAAATACTAGTGAACAAGGTTAATGCAAGGAGAAAAAGAGAAATACAAGCAAATGAGGGGACACAAGGAAAGTGAAGAGGATATAAGGAAAAGAGCAGGTATGCAAGAATCAGTAGGGGAATGTAATGAAAAGAAGAGGAACAAAAGAACAAGGGGTAGATAATGAGAACAAGAGAAATAAAGGAGAAGAAAGAGAATACAAGAAAAAGATGAAGGGAAAGAGAAGAATGGCAATAAAATGAGAAGAACGGAATAGAACGACAAACAGGGTAATAAAAGAATAAAGAGGAGCAAAGGAAAAGGGGGAAGACAAGGGGAAGAATAGAATGCAAGGAGAGTGTAGGCGATCCAAGTAATATAACAAGGGGAATACAAGGAGAAAAGGGGGACTACGAGGAAATCAAGGGTACTGAAGGAGAAATATTGGAATACCGACAAGGTGAACGAGGGAAATACAACGAGTCGAAGGGGAATAGAAGAAGAACAAGGGAAAAGAGAGGAACGAAAATAATACGAGCACAACATTATTATTATTAAGAGAACATGTAGACAAAAATGAACACATGAGAGTTAGTTATGTTTCATGTGGCGGTTAATTCCTGCATAGAGAAGAATCATGTAGTAGAATTGAAGGAAATAAATTAAAATACAGTTCGATACATTTCAATAAAATAGAACAGAATGATATTCCATGACCATGAATCCTTGTAAACTGACATATATGTGAAGAGGCGATGTATGGGGTAATAGAAGAATGTTGTATGAATGTATATAATTATTTATTTATTACGATCTCTTAGATTTTACATTAGTTTGCGCTTAGCCGATACACTAGCACCTATTACTCTGGCATCTTCCAGTCAGATGTTTTCTACTTCTGCAGGACCCTTTGCACATTGGTCGAGTGCAATAACCTGTAACAGAGACCATCTTCAAATAATTTTATATCGATTAGAACACTTGGTTTGATCAGCTTTCAGGTTTCCCATCTACATTCAAAGTTTGTTTGTTTGTTTGTTTGTTTTTAACTTCAGACATGTCACTATTCTAAAATCTATTTCTCGGTTTCTGGAACCTGTTATGATTTTCTATCTGGAGAAATTCTTTGTAAAAGTGTTTACTGAAGAATTTTAAAGAAAAATGTTATGTCGCTAGAATTATATTTTCGATATTTCTAACTGAATACAAACCTTGAACTTCTCTGGTAACGTAAAACTGTGATTCTTGTTATGACGACATATGTTTTACGTAAGCTGTATGACGGACATTACATTATACAGAATGAATCGTAAGTGATGTTATTAATGCTGTTGGATGATTTCTTTAGTAAAGAGCAACAAAAAAGTGGAAACCATTTTCTTATTTTTATTTTTAATAGTTTTCCAGAAGAACGTGTATTTTAAAATACATAAACTATGAGAACGTGCAACGCTCTAACCAGTAGCGAGTGCCCATCAGGTTGTGTTCCATTGAACAATCATCATCCTTCAACTGGATTGTTCTGAATAGGAAAGTGGATGGTCATTGTCATTTAAAGTGAGGGACATAATTGATGAGCTGGCAAAAATATTTCAATTTCAGTAGCGCGGTTGATAGTTAACCTTGTTGATGGTTGTGCTTCAAATTCAATCCTCCAACTTCGTTGAAACTCAACTACTTTCTCCAATTTTCAAAAAAATTTCAGTATCCACTTACGTTCATCAAACGATAATTGCACCGCATGTTTGTTTATAAAAAAATAAACATATTTCCATTGCCTTCGAAAATATAAACCGCAAAAATCGTATTTCTATCTAATTTCTTAGCTGTGAAATATTATTTCAAGGAGTGAATACTTCAATATTGGACACTATGTAGGTTTACATATCAGGACGAACCTAAATTAGACAACTTTGAATAGGCCTATTAATTTAATGCTTTTTATTTATTTTATTATCGAGTATATTAATAAATTATTCAATTATGAGTTGAATATATCAATAATAAATGCTTTTGCTATTTTTTGCAATGAATTGTGTTCATTAAATATAGTTATTTTTACATAATGTTTTATTAATAAAAAATAACTTCAAATGATAGAACAGTGCCAAGGGCAGGTTGTTTCTTCAATATCAAATATACGTGCACGCAGAATTTCAAGAATGTATCCCAAAAATGCCTACGTTATGAGAAAAACAGATTTGGAAATTGTATGTTACGGGAAATGAACTACAAACTAAACAAAGTTTAGAAGCTCTGTCCGTTTTAAAATGGCCAAGTCAGTTGACATAGTCTCACGTGTTAAGTCTTAACTCGGAAATTATTGCAGTTATTTAGACATTTTTCCACCATACTATTGAGGAAAGTGTATTTAAGAAATGTGCTTCCGTATCTGTATTATGTATATGTCCCACTTTATACTAGTGATCTGCTTTTCAAATTGACTACTTTGGTTAGTGACAAAATGACAAGAAAATACGAAACAAGTGACAAGTTGAAGAGATGTTTTGTTTAAAGCTTGTGAAATGTCAATTGTTGAGAAGTTTAACAAGTAAGATGGCGGATCATAGTATGCGTTGCTTCACGAAAGAGATGATAGGAGATTATTTGTGGTGCACTTTTACCAGAAGTAAGAAAATATGAAAGAACTAAAATTGCTGGATATTGAATTGTTTTGTGGAGAAGTATTATTTCGATCAGTGTTTCGTCTAAATTCACCTCCAGTTGCAGATAAAAGCTGTTCCATTTCTGTTGAAATTAAAAAGAATTTCGAATTAAATTAATGTTTTCCTTTCATTCTATAAGAAACAAACCTTTGTATATGCATTTCTTTTAGGATTCTGTATTAAAAATTTTCATTTGAAACAATTAATCGCAATATTTTGTTGTGTACTGTATTCTTGTTCTTTGCTTCAAAAGTAACTCAGAAGATGACTGAAACTTTGACCAAATGTCCTCGATTAGTCAAAATCACCTAAAGTGTTCACACTAGTCCCAGTAAAACTCAGTTTACTTATCTCTATGTTTAGGAAAAACGATCATCTGATAGTGGAAATTTTGTGCTTTTTTATCCTTTTCTTTTCACTAGTCAAAACAATCGTTTTAAGGAATAGGACCCGGTGTCATCCGCCGATACTCCAACCACTTGAACAGAAATAATTTCTTAATCGTATATGCTAGGCCTATATGAACTGCATAAAAAATATCAAGCGTGCTGCTATTTGGTCACATAAATAAGAATGGTAATGCCTGTCATTAACAGTTACATTACCAGTTGTTCTGTAAGATTGTGAAACTTGGATTCCTACTTCGAGAGAAGAACAGGGGTTAAGGGTGTTTGAGAATGAGGTGCTTAGGAAAATATTTGGGGCTAAGAAAGATGAAGTTACAGGAGAATGGAGAAAGTTACACAACGCAGAATTGCACACATTGTATTCTTCACTCTGTTTTAATTACAAACTTTAAATTCAGTTGTTTGTGATGGTTAGGACATGTAGCACGTATGGGCCAATCGAGAGAGGCATATAGAGTGTTAATTGAGAGACCGGAGGGAAAAACGTTTTTGAATATGCCGAGACATAGATGGATGTGTAATATAAAAATGGATTTGAGGGAGGTGGGTTAAGATGATAGCTACTGGATTAATCTCATTCAAGACAGAGACCGATGGCGAGCTTATGCGAAGGCGGCAGTGAACCTCCGGTTTCTTTAAAGGCCATTTGTAAGGAAGTAATACCTGTCATTGGACTTTCAGTAAGGAAATGCGTAAAAACACCTATATAACCAGGTCAAGCGAAATCAAATCCAGTCAAAGCGCTCCTCTGAGAAAGAGTTGCGCTGGCTAACACACAAATCACGCTTGTGGATGATTACTAAATTACGCAGTACAGAAAAAGAAGCGAGACCTATCGTGTAAACTGTGCAAGTGAGGAAAGAATGAGATATCAGAAAGGGAGTTTGCTTCGTGATAGTATAGCATATAGGAATCTGCCGATGCTAAAGTTCATCTCAGACTGAACTCTTCCCCTTTCATACCCATTGGTGACATAGTCAAGGTACATGGTAAGATCACAGGACACGTCCTATCTTCCCTACTCTAACTACAGAATAGCATAGGAAAATTTGTGATTTTTGGTCAATAATTCACATTTCATGTGTTGACACTAAAAATGTTTGTGGTCTAAGGGTACTCTGGGGCAATTTTCATGGCCTTATGCCCCTCCTATTGCATGTTACGGGTGCCATGTTTAAAAGGCTATTCGCTCTCTGTAGGTATTTAAAATTCAAAAATAATTTTTTCGGTTTTCAAATTTTCTGCAATTTGCTTTTCTAAATCCTACTTCTCCTACAAAATTTATTCCTACTACATGCATGATTTTTTGTGAGGAATTTTGACTTTGTGTGTAACAAGACTTACTAACAGGATGTTTGCAACTGTTGGTCATTTTTTATCGTTTTTATGATTGACAATACAAAATAATTATTTTTATAATTTTTGTTGAAACTAACGAAACCCTGGTTAGTAACTTTTGTTTGGAAGGATTTGAAAGTTACGAAAAATTCATTTTGGCAAAAATGTTAAATATTGTAGGAGAAATGGCGATTTTTTTAAAGGCAATTTAATTTTACAAAACTGGTAACAACTCACACTATTTTAAACCAAATTTATAAAACTTGGTATACGCGCTAATTATGTTTATCATAATAATGTGCAAAATTTGAGATTTCTAGTTGGATTAGTACAGGAAATTGAGATTTCCCCTCGGAGTACCCTTAAAAGTGAAAGAGAATAAAACAATAACTGTGTCCTATATAGATCAATAAAATATAATAGAACGGAATTCAGGAACTGTATACGCTTAGCGAATTGGTAAGTTTTTAATGAGGCAATACTTAGGTAAATAAACGAAAATCGTACTAATTCATATAATTATTTATTTTCAGGTTCGACTTCGAATTTTTTTTTTTCCTTTCCTAGTCAAAATGGTAGCAGTGGCATTCATTTTTGTAGCATCTGCCAAAATTGGTTTCTTGACAGTACTTCAGACACTCTTCACCAGTGGTACATTTCACACCTGTAACAGAGATCATCATCAAAAGCTGGACTTTTGTTCTGTTCACCTCCTAGATTCAGCTTCTACTTCAAACTATTTTCGAACTTCAGATTACGTCCCTAAGTATCGATATGCAGAACCTGGCATGGTGTTCTATCTGACGTATAGTAGTATAGGTCTCGCAAGAACGGATTACCGACGGAAGGAAAGCGAAACAAACACTGCGATAAGGAAGAGCGGGCGAGAGGAATGGTCACGAGATAACTTGAATTATATTCAAGAGTACAGTCGAAAG
Organism: Periplaneta americana; assembly: GCF_040183065.1. Taxonomy (NCBI): domain Eukaryota; kingdom Metazoa; phylum Arthropoda; class Insecta; order Blattodea; family Blattidae; genus Periplaneta; species Periplaneta americana. The sequence goes on along the minus strand of NC_091129.1, from coordinate 84,759,757 downwards.
AGAAATGACATCGATAGAATCATTCTTGCGTTGTGATAGTTACATTACGACTTTAGTTTGTTCCATTGAATGTGAATACGTGTCTTGTATCGCACGGTATTATTATTTCATTCGTAAACATATGTTGCGCGTTTAATTAGCTTCGAATTTATCTCTTGCTACGTTCTTTATTTCCACAGCGATGTCCTCATCTGTTCATCTTCTTGGAAGAGACATTACTTCCATTGGCTCGCACCTCTCCCCCCTCCCTCGGCGTGCCTACATACACACGTCAAAACAGACAGCAACGCCACCATTGGTTTTCGGTAATCGTTTCTTGCGCGAGCTATAATATATACTCACAAATGTTTAATTACAAAGTTCAAATACGAGATTGATCCGACACGTAATGCTCACTGCGCATGCACTCCTAATCGATGGTATGCCTGGTTGTCATTTGTAGCGTTTATAGTGAGAGTTATTCCGAACGATTCTGTGTAAGTTCAATTAAATTGCTTAATATCTTTTTGTGTAAAAGCGATTCATATGGACAACAATAATCAGTCAGATGACGTCACTGTCTGAGATCAAAGCTCATTAATGAAGCAGAAACTTTACGTGAGCATACGGCGCCGGAATTGTACTGCAAATTTTATTCAACAATAATGGATTTTTCTTTCTATATTTAATCACACACCCATCAACAATTAGTATTCCACTCAACACAGTAGTCGTTATTGCACTCCAAAGAACGACAACAACAATTCACGTGAATTAATGAGAAGAACAACAATGTACTCATAATCTCAACTAATGTTCACAAAGTACTATGTACAAATAAAACTGTCAGTTCGCAGTTCAAAGTTCGTTCGCCTTGGCTAGTTCTTGTAGCTCACTCATACAGTTCACTGCACTTCGATCCCAAGACTTCCTGATACAGTTCACTGCACTTCGAACCCAAGACTTCCGGATACGCCGCACTCCCTGGTCGCTGCCAGAGTTACGGCCCTACTCAAGTTCACTACACCTTTAAATCAGATCCTCGCCCTGTCGCTGCCACATTTGCGGTCTTCCTCACGTCGAATTCCGGTCTCGAAGGCTGGCTTCCTTGCTCGCTCGCTTCTGATTCACAAACTGACTTACGTCGAAGGTTGCTTGCGCTTTTTATTTATTTGATGACACTCTCTCGAAGGTACTGCATCGCTTAGCTTCTACAACAATCGCTCTCCAGACGTATCCTTACGTCAGTCCCAACCACTCTGCACAGAGCCCGCAGTTCTCTCTGTTGCTCCGCGTCGCCCCGCATCACGCTACGCATCTACCGAAGCTTGAGTCTCGTCTCGCCGCGCCCTTCCTTCCGCAGGACGCTCGCGAAACTCCCCGACGCGGCCAGACACAACTAGAATGTTCGCCCTGCCGCCACAGTATGATTTGCTTAGAGAGGTGTGTGGTGACTCTACAGTACACAGTAGCACCCTTTCCTTATGGTCTCGACTTTTCCGCGAAGACCATACTGCTAAAGAAGATAACCAACCCACTGGAAGACTGAAATCATCACCGGACTTCACTATATAGTGTGTTTAAAAAATACGGGGCATAATTTCAGGTATGTATTTCCCACATGTAGACAAACAAAATAGTTCATTACAACATGTGTCCGGAAATGCTTCATTTCCGAGTTATGGCTTTCACAACATTGAAATTCACCGGAACGTTTTTCTTTCCGCAGGTCGTTGTCATTACAGAAGATGTTCAAAATGTCATCTCCTGCTTGAATACAGACCTCACATCGATGTCTCATTGACCTGCGAACACGATCCCAAACTCCAGGAGTATTGCGTATGTCCTCAGAACATGCCACAATTCGATTCCGAAGGGATTCCAAATCAGGCACCGGAGACGAATAAACCAGTGACTTTAAATGGCTCCACAAGTAGAAATCGAGAGGGTTCAGATCAGGTGAGCGTAGAGGCCAAGCAATTGGGCCACCTCTACCTATCCATCGATCAGGAAACCTTTGATCCAAGTACCGGCGAGCCGTACGATTGAAGTGTGCAGGACCGCCATCATGCAAGAAGTGAATGTGTTGACGATTGATCAGTGGATTGTCTGCGAGTACATTATGCACACATTATATACTTGTTCAAATTAACTCTGGCATAAAGATGATCGATACTTCTTCATTATACTCACTTACCTATGGCTTTTAAGGAATCCGGAGTTCATTGGCCGCACATAAGCCCGCCATCGGTCGCTATCCTATGCAAGATTAATTCAGTCTCTACCATTGTATCCCACCTCCCCCTAATCCATTTTAATAATATCCTCCCATTTACTCCTCGATCTCCCCGAAACCCTTATTCCCTCCGGTCTCCCATGTAACATTCTATTTGTATTTCTGGATTAGCCCGTACCAGTTACATGCCCTCCTCATCTAAAACGTCTGGATTTAATATTCCTGTTTATGTCAGGTGAAGAATACAGTGCGTGCTGATCTGTGTTGTGTAACTTTCTCCATTCTCATATAACTTCATCCCTCTTACCCCGAATATTCTCCTAAGCTATTTTCTCTCAAACTCTCTTAACCTCTGTTCCCTCTCAAAATGACAGTCCAAGTTTTACAAACCATACAGTACAGCCGGTAATATAATTATTTTGTGAATTCTAAGTTTGATACTTTTTTAGATTAGACTGGATGACAGAAGCTTCTCACCCGAGTAATAACACGCATTTCTCATATTTATTCTGCGTTTAATTTGCTCCCGAGTGTCATTTATATTCGTTACTGTTGCACCAATGTTTTTAAATTTTCCCATCTCGTGAAAGGATAAATTTCCAATTTTTATATTTCAATTTCGTACAATATTATGGTCATGAGACATAATCATATACTTTGCCTTTTCGAGATTCACATGCGAACTTATCTCTTTATTTCCTTCAAGTAAATTTCCATTGTTTTCCCTAATAGTTTATGGATTTTCTCTCAACATAGTCACGTCATCCGCATAAACAAGAAGCTGATGTAACCCGTTCAATTCCAAAACCTCTCTGTTATCCTGGACTTGCTATGGCATCCTATTCTACAGCAAAGTTAAAAAGTAAAAATTTTAGTGCATCTGCTTGCTTTAGCCCGCAGTGAATTAGAAAAGCATCCGACAGAAACTGGCCTGTACGTGTATTTTTTCGTTGTTACAGCATATGGCTGCCACTATTTGAAGTTGATTTTACTAAATACAGAGTTACTAACCTAAATAAGTATGTCGAAATATTACAAATAACTGCTCTAGGGTTCTAATTAAAACTACTCCTGCTAATTACCGACACCTATGAAAAACGTCTTGCTGAGAATCAGTCAGCATAGTCTAACATACGTAGTATTATAATTATATTAATATATAAAAAAATTATTTTCAATATATAGGCGCGTGCAAAGAATACTGTACAGTACACGTTTGTGAAGTGCACTACAAAAACTGGAAAGTTGAAAGATTCGCTTTGCTCGTTTTTCAAACTTTTCCTCGACTTTTTTCAAAAAGCACTTCCCAACCATGTATCGTAATATACTATTGTGTAATATTATTAATATGGTTACTTTGATTTCTTTTTGCTTGACTTAAACACATTCTTAAATTAATCTTTTCTATCGATCATCGTCAACTCGCTTCACCTCAGAGACACATGGACAGTGTCACATACGTAACAAACCTACATGTTATTTTTAATTGGTTATTTTACGACGCTTTTATAACTGCTCTGGTTATATAGCGTCTGAGTGAGATGAAGATGATAATGCCGCGAAATGAGTTCGGGGTCCAGCGTCGAAAGTTACTCAGCATTTACTCGTAATGGTTTGAGGGAAAACTCCGAAAAAATGTTAATCAGGTAACTTGACTCAATCAGGAATTAAACCCGGGCACTTTCGTTTCACGATCAGGCATACTAACCGTTACTCCACAGCGGTGGATTTACATATTATTACGCAAGGTTTACATGTAAGAGAAAGTATTGATGTAAATTATTTCTAAGAATTGTTGTATAATTTCTACCAACTGATTTGAGATATTGTGATCAAGTGATTATAAGAACGAACTTTATTCTGTATTTGGTATTTGACTCACCTTCAACAAGGATGCGGTCAGCGGCAAATATCTGAAATTACAAATGGAGACAGGAAAAAATTACAGTAATTTAATTATCACATTTAAAGAATACCATTTATGATGCTGTTCATATTTGTTACCTAATAAATATTAATATTAAAATACTATATATACCAGTTTGAAATGTAACAGGGACACCATTAACGTATGATATTCAAATTGTACATAATTTCTTGAGAGTAAATACACAAATACCGGTGTACACCCATGTAGGCCTATACTTACATACAAGATGAACCGTAAATTATGTCAATAATTCCGGTGAAACATTCCTTCATTAAATACCAAAAGATAAATAAATAAATAAGAGAAATGCCACTTTCCTATGTTTTGAATGATTTTCCAGAAAGACGCGCATTTTAAAATACAAGCGTTATGAGATCGTGCAACATTTCAACCAACCGGGAGTACACATTAAGGTGTGTTGCTCTGCACAATCCCTTCACTTGTCATGTTGAAGTTCATTGCTATGTAGGTCTGCATTGTTTTTAAATTCGTACAAAAAATGCTGATGAGATACCGCATAAGTTCTGTGTTTAAACTGTATTACAGAACTGAGAATGAACAATGTTCACTTCACTTTAAGCAATACCTTGAAAAATTTATAATAAACTCTACAACATAATGTTAATTCAATATTAGAGAACACCGATAATAAGACATGCTTATTTGAAACCGAATTAAAACCATTAAAATGTAATTCTACACTCTCATTTCGATGGAATATTCTGGACATCGTAAACAATAAGCATGATTGTTTCAAGTTATAAAAAAATTTAAAACATGTATAACTCTAAATGAAAAATTAAAAATATGGTACGCTTATTTTACGTTAAAGTAACCAATAAAATGAAAAATATATATATTTTTTAATTGTCGGTTTAATTTAATTAAATATTCGGTGATCTCAGCCAATAAGAAAAGCTTATTTTATATTAAAAAATCTAACTAAGGATTAAGAAATCTCCGTTTGTCGTACTATAAGCATTTTCTTCAACCAATTAGAAACAGTTCCATCCTACTTTAAGATTTAGAGTTGTAACCGATAAACTTAAGTACAAGAAATCAAATTTCTCGAGTTATTTTTAAAAGCAATTAGTAATGTTATCATTTCTCGTTGTCTCATCTATTTCTTGCATACGCGAACTGCATCTCTCCAAGCACTAACGTTTACAACGTCGTCATACAGTATCACGTTTTAAAATTCCTTTGCAGAACGTAAAATTTACATTTTTTCGGATCTAATTTCTGCACATCTAAAGGATAAAACTTAAATTATTTCAGACATTTATTATTATAATGGACTGCTCTCTTAAACTGACTAAGGATATGGGGAATTATTTCAATATCTTTCCCAAAGTAAGATAAGAAATCTTTCAAATAAAATAATTTTATCCATGACCGGTGTCTAAACTGGTCTTTATTTGTTCGTCCTTAAAACCTAAACAATATATTTTTCTACAGCATTCAGTTAAAAGTTTTAAAGTTACTGCTGTGAATTAAACTTTTTCCAAGAAAACCAACTCATTTGCAACCATAAAATTCATACATTCACTCCCTTATAACTTCTTCACAAAGAATACATTACAGAGAAAAAGCGTACAATTTAAATTAAATTTGGAAACTTAAATGTAGTGGAAAGATGATACTTTGATACGTACCGCCATCACAAATACGATGGCAAAGATAAAGACAAAGGGACGATTCATGGCCATTGTTGTCTAAGATATTTTCTGACGTACCTGTAAATGTAATTAATGGAAGTATAATATAAACAACATTTCGATGACGTTATTAGAAACATCGAGGACCATGGAATGAAAGCAGAACCCAATCTGGCAAATGTAGCAACGTGAAAACGAATTAATTTAAACGTTTAAACCGAATGTATGAAGAATAATGAACATTTTTGATGGGATATACGCAAAATCTTTTAAGGTAATAATGCCAACCAATTAAGAAATCGACGGAAGAATTGGGGAAAGGTCGACAATGGTTTATATACTTGAAAGGCTGTTGTTGATGACGATGATGATAATATTAGTGAATAAGAAGAAAACGAAAGGGCACAGACTGGCCATTCTTCTGTTACCTGATAGCTTTATTTTCCGAAAACATTTACAGGGAAGGTGAGAAATTGTTTAGTCCAGATCTTGTAATTATATAATCTGAGGGTGACCTTGAAAATTTTGGGTCAAACCTTGATCTACAAAGCAGTCAATATAAGTAAAGATACTTACGGAAATACGGAAAAATCCTCATTAAATATTGTTAATTGATTACCCAAATCTTAGAACCAAAATTATACAGAGCCCTATGGTTAGATTAGCCATGTCTAAACAATGGTTTATATGAATTGCATTGTCCGTGTTTAATAAATTTGCTTATAGTGCACATATTGCTAATTTTAATAGATTTAGGTGTGTTATTCGTGACTGGCTGTACAAAAATCCTTTTTGTGATATAAATGAATTTACGGAAACTGGTCTCGATATAGTACTTTAGTTTCTTTGTTTATCTTGTTTTCATTTTGGCTTTGTCTATGTAGCTGGGATAGCACGTCTGTTTTTCTGAATAAAGCAATTTAATAGATCGATATCTCAGGTATTCAGTGTGGAAGTAATATTATATACCACTGCAGAGTGGATACTGTACGAGAAAACATTCTAATACCTTATTAATTCTAATGAATACTTCTATAAAAAAAACATTTTCACCTTAATATTAACGCTGTTTTACTATCCGTACGGTCCTGATTTTTACTCTTAACATAAGAGAAACTGTTAAGAATCCCTCTGTAGTCTCTAAATAAAATCGACGGATTTCTTCCGAATTGAAAAAAAAATATTTAAAAGCACCGTTATCTACTGTCATTAGGAATTCTCTCAGCTCTGACTAAGGAACGGAATGAAGCTATTCAGAGCGAGTGCGTGTATGTGTTTTCTTAGAGCGTATTCCGAATCTCACCGGTGAGCAAACCGATGGCATCACGGTGTTCCGAATTCCACCGATGACGTCATTGATGCTCCACCGGTGTCGCACCGGTGCCATCAACTTGCAGAGGTGGTGGCAGTCTCCATCAGCCGCCATCAGTGAATCTGATTGGTTCTTGTATACGGCGGGAATTAGCAGACGAATGACATCGTGCACTGTTGTGTCCTGGCGGTGTGTTCTGCTTTAGTTCTGCTGTATTGTTTGTAATGAGCACAACGTAAAAACAATATGTTAATTGTTAATGGCTTATGAGCGAACATGCCAACGCACCAGTATTACTACCGGTTCAAGAAATAAGTTGTTTATGATCTCTTTTATTTGAACGAGATGGCAGTACGGAAATTTCGCAAAATTTTGCTAGCGTAGCACAGATAACCACTTACACAGTCGCCATGACAGCATCGATTCTTCCAGCAGTTTTGTTCCTTATTTTCGTTGCAACGTGACGTCATTGATGCCACCGGACCGGTGAGATTCGGAATACGCTGTTAGGTAAGCCTGCACTCCGCTGTTGCCAAATTACATATATTTTCTTCCTAATTCTATAATTAACTATATACTTATTTACAAAACGCTATATAATATATATATTTAATTTATTTTAATGTTTCTATAGACAAACTGCTGAGCCATTTATACCGGAAATCACACTTTCTCAAGTCAAAATTGCGATAGAAAATCTGAAAAGTACAAGTCTCCAGGTATTGATCAAATTCCAGCAGAATTAATACAAGAGGGTGGAAGGGCATTATCTAAAGAAATTTATAAACTTGTACTTGCAATTTGGCAAAAAGGAAATTGTACCAGAACAATGGCAGGAGTCTATAATCGTACCTATTTTTAAGAAGGGGGACAAGACTAACTGCAGTAATTTTCGAGGAATATCACTTTTGTTGACGTCGTACAAATTTTTTTTCAATATTCTTTCGAGAAGATTAACTCCATATGTGGATGAAATTATTGGGGATCATCAGTGTGGTTTTAGGCGTAATAGATCGACTATTGATCAGATTTTTGTATTCGACAGATATTGGAGAAAAAATGGGAGTATAAGGGTACAGTACATCAGTTATTCATAGATTTCAAAAAGGCGTATGACTCGGTTAAGAGAGAAGTTTTGTATAATATTCCTATTGAATTTGGAATTCCCAAGAAACTAGTTCGATTAATTAAAATGTGTCTTAGGAAAACTTACAGCAGAGTCCGTATAGGCCAGTTTCTATCTGATGCTTTCCCAATTCACTGCGGGCTAAAGCAGGGAGATGCACTATCACCTTTACTTTTTAACTTCGCTCTAGAATATGCCATTAGGAAATTTCAGGATAATATACAGGGTTTGGAATTGAACGGGTTACATCAGCTTCTTGTATATGCGGATGACGTGAATATGTTAGGAGAAAATCCACAAACGATTAGGACAAACGCGGTAATTCTAGTTGAAGCAAGTAAAGCGATTGGGTTAGAAGTAAATCCCGAAAAGACTAAGTATATGATTATGTCTGATGACCAGAATATAGTACGAAATGGAACTATATAAATTGGAGATTTATCCTTCGAACAGGTGGAAAAATTCAAATATCTTGGACCAACAGTAACAAATATAAATGACACTCAGGAGGAAATTAAACGCAGAATAAATATGGCAAATGCCTGTTATTATTCGGTTGAGAAGCTTTTGTCATCTAATCTTCTGTCAAAAAATCTGAAAGATTGAATTTATAAAACAGTTATATTACCGGTTCTTCTGTACGCTTGTGAAACTTGGACTCTCACTTTGAGAGAGGAACAGAGATTAAGGGTGTTTGAGAATAAGGTTCTTAGGAAATTATTTGGGACTAAGAGGGATGAAGTTACAGGAGAATGGAGAAAGTTACGCAGCACAGAGCTGCACGCATTGTATTCTTCACCTGAAATAATTAGGACCATAAAATCCAGACGGTTGAGATGGGCAGGACATGTAGCACGTATGGACGAATCCAGAAATGAATATAGAGCGTTAGTTGGGAGGCCGGAGGGCAAAAGACCTTTGGGGAGGCCGAGACGTAGATGGGAAGATAATATTAAAATGGATTTGAGGGAGGTGGGATATGATGGTAGAGACTGGATTAATCTTGCTCAGAATAGGGACCAATGGCGGGCTTATGTGAGGTCGGCAATGAACTTCCGGGTTCCTTAAAAGCCAGTACGTAAGTTAAGTAAGTAAGTAAGTAAGTTTTTTTTTTTAGTCCCTTTCATTGAGCACATTTTTAACACTTGCACTCTTCACAGCTGCAATACAGAACCTGTTAGCAACATTGTTTCAAATTAATTTTTGTGGCATAGGATTTACTCCATTTATCTATAAAATTTCAGTATTTGAGCCATTCAGAGCAAAAGTGCTGTAAGTGAAAAATTGGGTAATGAAGTTTAAAGTAAAAATTCTGTAAAATACATCGCAAAGTAGTAATTAGTATGTCTTTATTGCTATCCACTGACTACTAATAGTTCAAATAAATTAAATATTAATTGCTACGGTGCTCTGTATTTTACAGTATGTTTACTTTAACCCCAATTACCCATTGTTTACTTACACCACTTCTGCTCTGAACGACTCATTTAGAACTCATTTAGTTACTAGATAAGTTGGTCTAATATTTGAAATCTTCTAATTACAAACATAGAATTTTATTGTCTTCGCGTAAAACAGGGTAATAATAATAATAATAATAATAATAATAATAATAATAATAATAATAATAACAATAATAATAATAATAATAATAATAGACTAAAGAAAGCTATGAAACATAAACACACTCCATACCTCAGAATTGAATTATTTCGAAGAATATTGCCGTGTTCATGACTAGTCAGTTTCCTCAAATTCTTTTTATACTGCAGGACACTACTGCGACACTATCTCTGAAAGTCCTGAATTTTTTAAGTGTAGATAAAATTAAATTGCTAAACAACTTTTATGACTGTCAGTTACTCTAGTAACAAAATGAGTTAAATAATTCATTCTTTTACCTTATTAATATTTATGTTATAAGTCGCTTTTATCTCTAAGATTTACAATGCTGTAAGTGCGTCATAATTTTGGAGTGCAGCAAGTTGAATAGTGCCACATTATTCTTACATTATTCTCTCAACTCTTCAGTCCATATCATCTACATCCTGGACAAGTGAGCACTAGGGTTTTCCAGGCAAACCAGACCCTACTATCTTAAACTACGTCAAAGTAGTAGCTTTTAGTGCTCCTTTTTTCAGAAACTAATAGGAGTACAGTAAAGGCTCTTCTGCAACTTATTCCTGACACGTTTTGGAGTTAATTTTACAGGGGTTTTGGAAAAAATATAATCCAATAACCGAGATATGAATTTTTGTCCTATAATGCAAATTTGAATATTAGCTGCGTTTTGCTAGATTTTTGTGTAAACTTATTAGGAAATTTAAATTTTATTTACGTCCGTGGCCATTTCTTAATGCTTGGTAATGTTTTATAATTCATTCATATTTTGCTGCCCAACGGCAGTTCTTTCACTACAAACACAGCATTCTCCAATCTTTTCTTTTTTCTCCCTTCCTGATTGTATCCGCATATGATTCATACAGTATATCTTAATGGATTCGCTGACGTAATTACCAGAAGCTATTCACCCGAATTTATATTTCCCCGAACCCGATTTCCCGAATTAACTTACCCCGAAACTCGTTTCTTCCAGACGACAAATTCCAGAAAACTAATAATCCCGAAAGACTTATACACTAATGATTAGCGAAAGCCTAAGTAAGCCTTTGAAGCTAAGTAACTGATTGTACAAGTCTTGAAGGCAAATAGGCCTAGAATAGCGTTTTCGAAGGTATTTCAATAAAGTAAAATGTGCCAGTTCAGAGGGCTTATAATGAATGTCATAAGTACATTTTCACTGTTTCAGATGAAAAATTACTCCTTTTCTATGTTACAAAATATTTGTGTATAAATTAACTTGTTTCAATGTCACAAGAAATGATTACTGAAAAATTAAAATTTGAAATATGTCTCCATTGCCCTAACTCTTCGGTCTGTCGTAATTATGAAAATATGCCTTATGCCACTAATATTCGTTATTTTTTCTTAGGACACTAGATTATTTGGTTTTATTCAGTACTGGACTCTGCTTGCGCATTATTTATTTTTCGCTCATAATGTTCCTCTTATCGCAGAGTGTTCTTTAGTGTTTTCTATAAGGATTTGAGAAGTTTACAGCTATAGACAGATCTTAGAAGTACGATACTTATCCGAGAATTGGTTATTATAAAAGAAAGGCGCTGTGAACTCACCTAGGCTACCAATTGCACTCTCACACTTTGCTATATTAATCAGACTCTGAATGTACTAACCCTGCAGCGTGCTGTTGATCTATACTGTGTGCACAGCTAACATGTTTATAATATATTTCAACTTAATCGGTTACCAATCACTGAGCTTTATTAATAATTAGACTCCTGCGTTTGGTTACCTAAAGCTTCCATACAACTTGCAGCAGTGTGGGTATGTATGGAGTATAGCTTGACGGCATCCAACGCTGCTTAGTTCAGGTCTGCTGTTCAGTGAACATACGAAAACAAAACAAATCTAAGCGGTTGTAAATGAGTAAAATGCGTATAGAGTGTTATTGGGAGACCGAAGGAAATGAGATCTTTGGGGTGGCCGAGGAGTAAATGGAAGGATAATATAAAAATGGATTTCAGGAAGGTGGGATATGATGATAGAGACTGGATTAATCTTATTCAGGACATGGATCGATGGCGAGCTTATGCGAAGGCGGCAATGAACCTCCGGTTTCATTGAAAGTAAGTAAGTAGTTATACCTGCCATTGGACTTTCAGTAAAGAAATGCGTAAAAACATCTATATAACCAGCTGAAGCGAAATCCAATCCAAGTCAAAGATATCCTCTGAGAAGGAGTTGCGCTGGCTAACACACAAATCACGCTTGTGGATGCTTACTAAATTACACATAACAGAAAAAGAGGCGAAACCTGTCGAGTAAGCTGTGTAAGTGAAGAAAGAATGAGCTATCAGAAAGGGAGTTTTGTTTCGTGATAGATTATCCTATAGGAATCTGCCAATACTAAAGTTCATCTCAGACTGAACCCTATCTTCCCCTTTCATACCCATTGGTGACATAGTCAAGGTACATGGTAAGATCACAGGACACGTCCTATTTCCTCTACTCTAACTACTGAATAGCATAGGAAAAGTTAAAGATACACCGAGGTGAAAATTTGTCATTTTTGGTCAATAAATCACATTTCTTGTTTCTGACATTTAAAATTTTTTTGTGGTCTAAGGAAACTCTGGGCCAATTTTCATAGCCTCATACCCCTCTTATTGCATATTACGGCGGCCGTGTTTGATAGGCTACACGCTCTGTGTAGGTATTTATATTCAAAATTTTTTTTACTCGTATTTAATTTTTGTACATTTTGCTTTACTAAATGCTACTCCTCCTACAAATTTTATACCCATTATATGTATAATTTTTGTTAGGATTTTTGACTGCGTGTGTAACAAGACTTACTAGCAGTATTTTTGCAACAGTTCGGCATTTTTTACTGATTTTAAGATTGACAATATATAATTATTCTGTTATTAATATTTAGGTGAAACTAATGCAAACCCTGGTCAGTAAGTTTTGTTTGGTAGGATTTAAAATTTGCGAAAATGACATTTCTAGCAAAAATGTTAGATTTTTTACGATAAATATCGATTTTTTGAAAAGTCATTTAATTTTACAAAAATGTTAACAACTCACACCATTTTAAACCAAATTTTTTTAAACTTGGTAAACAAACTATTTATGTTTATCATAATCAATGTGCAAAATATGAGACTTGTAATTAGATTAGTTTAGAAAATTGAACTTTTCCCTTGGAGTACCCTTAAAAGTGGAAGAGAATAAAACAATAACGGAGTCCTATATAGATCAATAAAATATAATATAATGGAACGCCGGAACCATATAAGGTTAATGAATTGGTAAGTTTCTAAAGAGATAATGCTTAGGTAACTAAATGAAAATCATAATAATACATATAATTATTTATTTCCAGGTTCGACTTCGACATTTATTTCCTTTGCTAGTCTAAGTGGTAGCAGTGGCATTCATTTTTGTAGCATCTTCCTTTGTGGAAATTCTTGTCTTGACAGTACTTCACACATTCTTCACCAGTGGTACATTTCATACCTGTAACAGAGATCATCTTCAAATGCTAGACTTTTGATCTGTTCACCTCCTAGATTCTGCTGCTACATCAAACATTTCTTCGAACTTTGAATTATGTCTCTATTTATCGATGTGCAGAAACCGGCATAGTGTTCTATCTGATGTATAGTAGTAATATATACTCACAAATTTGTAATTACGAAGTTCAAATACGAGATTTATCCCACAAGTAATGCTTACTGCGCATGCACTTCTAATCCATGAGCATGCGTGTTTGTCATTTATAGTGTTAATAGTGAGAGTTATTCCGAACGATTCTGTGCAAGTTAAATTAAATTGCATAAAATCTTTTTATGCAAAAGCGATTGAAATGGACAATGAAATTCAGTCATTTCGCGTCACTGTCTGAGAACAAAGATCAGTCACTAAAATAGAAACTTTACGTGAACGTACGGTGTCGGAAATGTTTGAATTGCTTAGAGAAAAGTGTGTGTTGATTCTGCAGTAGACCGTAGTCTCGACGTTTGCGCGAAGACCATAATGTTAAAGAATATAACGAACTCACTGGAAGACTGGAATCAACACCGGACTTCACAAGAGAGGTAAATGTTGCCGCTGTACTCGTATAAGACAGACGGATGACTTGTGCAGACATAGCTCTTACTGTGCCAAAAAATTTTCCAGAATCAACTACTGCTATTAGAATCTGGTGTGCTGATTCTCTACGATAATGCAAGACCGAAAATCGCAGAATCAGTGAATGCCGTATGACTGATTACTAGCGAAAAGCACTTCCTCAGCCAGCCTACAGTTCGGACTGATTCCATCTGACCATTTTTTTCCGAAACTGAAAAATCCTCTTTGGGTCACATTTTGCTATGTTAAAAGAAAAGGATACAGCTGTGACCCAATGCATCCGAGACCTACACTTGAATATTTCCATATTTTTACGGAAATACACTATCGAAAATATGAGCTCTATATGCAATTTTTTTTTCAATAAATGTGCTTCGAATTTCCTTCAAAACCAATATCTGCGAATATATTATGCACACAATATATACTTGTTCAAATTAACACTGTCATAAAGATCATCAATACTTCCGCATTACTTACTTATGGCTTTTAAGGAATCCGGAGGTTCATTGGCCGCACATAAGCCCTCCATCGGTCCCTATCCTGTGCGAGATTAGTTCAGTCTCTACCACTACATCCCACCTCTTTGAAATCCAATTTAATATTATCCCCTATTTATTCCTCGGCGTCCCCAAATACCTTTATCCCTCCGGCCTGCCACCTAACTCTCTATGTGCATTTCTGGATTCGCCAATACGAGCTACATGCCCTGCCCATCTCAAACGTCTGGATTTAATTTTCCCAATTATGTCAGGAGAACAATAAAATGCATGTAGTTGTGCGTTATGTATTTCAGGTATTTGTGAGTAGTCTGTATGATGAAAGCTTCTCAACCGAATAATAACACGCATTCCCCATATTTATTCTGAGTTTAATTTGCTCCTGAGTGTCATTTATATTAGTTACGTTTGCTCCAAGATATTTGAATTTTTCACCTCCTCGAAGAATAAATTTCCAGTTTTTATATTTACTTTTCGTACAATATTCTGGTCACCAGACATTATCATAAACTTTGTCTTTTCGGGATTTACTTACTAACCTATCTCTTTACTTGCCTCAAGTAAATTTCCCGTGTTTTCCTTAATAGTTTATGGATTTTCTCCTAACACAGTCACGTCATCCACAAAAACAAGGAGCTGATGTAACTCGTCCAATTCCAAACCCTTTCTGTTATGCTGGACTTTGGCATATTCTAGAACAAAGTTAAAAATTAAAGGTGATAGTGCATGTCCTTGCTTTAGCCCGCAGTGGATTGGAAAAGCATCTGACAGAAACTGGTCTACACGTGTGTTTTTTGTCGTTACAGCAAACCGCCGCACTATTGGAAATCAGTTTTACTAAATTCAGAGAAGCCAACCTATATAAGTTTGTCGAAATATTAAAAATAACTGCGATAGTATTCTAATTAAAACTACTCCTGATATTTACGGACACCTATGACAAACTTCTTGCTGAGAATCAATCAGCTGTACATATTCCAGCTTATGTAAGTATTATAATTACATTAATATTTTTAAAAATGATTATTTTTTTCACTACATACAGTAATATCTTGCAAAATATACTGCTCAATACACGTTTGTAAAGTGCTGTACAAAAAGTAGGAAGTTGAAAAACCCGCTTTGCCGTTTCTCAAACTTTTCCTCGATTTCTTTAAAAACCACTTCCCAACCTTATATCGTAATTTACTATTTGTAATATTATTAATATGATTACTTTGATTTTTTATGCTTGACGTAACCACATTCTTAAATTAATCTTTTCTATGAACATCGTCACCTCGCTTCACGTCAGAGACACATGTACAGTGGCACATACGTAACAAACGTACATGTTATTTTTAATTGGGTATTTTACGACGCTTTTCTAACTGCTATGGTTATCTAGCGTCTGAGTGAGAAGACGATTATTATGCCGCGAAATGAGTCCGGGTTCTAGCGTCGAAACTTACTTCAGCATTTAGTGTCATTGAGTTGAAGAAAAATTCAGGAAAAAATCTCAACCACCTAACTAGTCTCAATCAGGATTTAAATCCGGACATGTTTGTTTCACGATTAGGCACACTAACTGTTACTCCACAGCAAGGTTGGCTTATAAGAGAAAAGAGTGAGGTAAATTTTTCTAAGAATCGTATAAGTTGTACTTGCGGATTAGAGATATTGTGATCAAGTGATTCTAAGAACGAATTTTGTTCTGCACTTGGTATTTGACTCACCTTCAACAAGGCAGCGGTCAGCGGCAAATATCTGAAATTACAAATGGAGACAGGAACAAATTAAATTATTGTAATTTTATTATAGCAGTTAAAGAATACAAGTTATGTTGCGCTTCACTTTTTGTTACCTCATAATTATGAATATTTAAAAGACTATATATACCGGTATGAAATGTAACAGAGACACCATACAAATTGTACACAATTTTATGAGAACAAATATAGCTATACAGATACACTTTCTACTGGCGCATAGAATCTAATTTTACTGTCTTATACTATAAACTACTACTATTTTTCTCGACTAGGAAGCAAAAACGAGTAAGATTGTATTAAATATTTTTGTCTAAAAGAAGGTTGCAAAACTGGGGAAGAGGAAGGATGGAAACATCATCTTCAACAACATGTCTGTGACGTTTGGCAAACACTGTTCTCTTTTCTCTTCCCCCTCTACCGCACAATGACGTCAGGTTTGAAGGGAAGAGATGAGTTACGTGTCCCGGCTTATGACGTATGCTTCAATTGGAGCACAGTTTTGCATTCTTAGTGTAAAATATCTCAAAGAATACCATCTTTAAAATAATGTCATTACATGCGGTTCACCACGTGTACCACGCGTAGTTACAAATTGTGTTTGCTGACGGTTTATTATTGTTTATATATATATGTGTATATATATATATATATACACAAACAATTAAATTAACCTTAAAAGTAGTGGAAGGATGATGGGTTTATACGTACCGCCATCACAATTAAGATGGCAAAGATGAAGACAAAGGTACGATTCATGGCCATTGTTGTCTAAGATATTTTCAGACGTGCCTGAAAATAAAATTATTGGAAGTATAGTATAGAAAACATTTCGATGACGTTATTAGAAACCTCGAGGAGCGTGGAATGAAAGCAGAATCCAATCTGGAAAATGTAGCAACGTAAAAACTAATTAAATTAAACACTTAACCGAATGTTCCTCTGAGGAATAATAAATATTTGTAATGCAATATACTCACATTTGTTACGAGAATAATGCCAAACAATTAAGAAATCGACTGAGGACTTCGAGAAACGTCGACTAAGGTTTATAGACTTGAAATACACTTGTTGATGACGATGATGATGGTGTGGATGATAATTTTAGTGAATAAGATGTAGAAGAAAAAGAAGGAGGAACAAAAGAAACGTCGCAAACTCTCCATTCTTCTGTTACCTGATAACTATATTTTTCGAAAAAAAAATTACAGAGCCAGTGAGAAATTGTTTAGTCCAGATCTTGTAATAATATAATCTGAACGTGACCTTGATCTACAAAATCAGTTAATATACGCAGGTAGTAAATGGTCCGACGCGTGACAATGCCCTCTTAGATGTTTACCTACTAAGACCTGTCTCTCTCTTTGTCAACTCTGAAAGTCTTCATAAAATAAGTGATCACAATAGCGTCTTATTAGAAATCTTCTGGGAAAACACAGTAAATCCGAGGTCAAGTCCACTGTCTGTCTGGAATTTTAACAAAACCGATGTCCATGAATTACAAACGTTTCTACGACAAAAGCATGATGACTTTCTAAGGACTGAAGGAAATATGGAAAATGTGTGGCATAAATTTAAGAGTATAATTTTCGAGGCATTAGTAAAATGTGTACCTTCTAAAATAATTAAGAAAAATCCGGACCCAGAATATTACACTAATTATATTCGCTACTTAAAGAAAAAGACAAGGCGCGCATTTAGCAAACGTAAACGAAGCCATGAACATTGGGAAAAATATGTCGAATTAATTAAGAAACTTGAGTGTGAAAAAAGGTTAGCTCAGGAAAATTTTCTAAAAACTATTTTAAAAGAAGATGAAAGTAACAATTGGAGACAGTTTTATAATTATGTACGCAGGAGAAAAGGAAAAAAACGAAGGAGTAGTGCTTTTACGAAATCAGAACGGAGAAAGTATAACTGATGACAAAGAAAAGGCCGACTTATTAAATTCCTATTTCATTTCGGTTTTCAATAATAATAATAATAATAATAATAATAATAATAATAATAATAATAATAATAATAATAATAATAATAATCCCGCTGATAGGAGTGGTTGTGTCACAGACCATGAATGTGAACCAAATTCGACTTTCAAAATAACTTCCAAAAGGGTTAGAGAGAGAATAACGAAATTAAAAAATCGGAAGTCTCGAGGACCAGATAGTCTTGCTACAGAGATTCTTAAATTAGGTTCCGAGGCCATAATTCCATACTTAATGCGTATATTTCATGTTTCCATAAACAATGCAGCTATTCCATGTGACTGGAAATCAGCTATAGTGGTACCCATACATAAAGGTGGAAATAAATTAGATGTCGGAAACTACAGACCGATTAGCCTTACATCTGTCGTATGTAAAGTCATGGAGCATTTGATATCGGATTATATTCGTCATGTTCTAAATGCGAAAGACTGGTTTTACAACCGCCAGCATGGTTTTAGGGAAGGCTTCTCATGTGATAGTCAAATTACGTCGCTGGTTCAGGATCTAGCTGAAGAGGTAGATAGAGGCGGAAGAATCGATGCAGTTGTGATTGATTTTTCGAAAGCATTTGATTTGGTGCCACATGACATATTAATAGATAAGTTAAGTAGGCTGGGAATAGATAAAAGAGTGGTGCTATGGATCCAAGAATTCTTAAACGGTAGAACCCAGAGAGTTAGAGTAGGTCATGAAATATCGGAAATTGGAAACATAAGTTCAGGAGTGCCACAGGGCAGCGTTCTGGGTCCATTACTCTTTATAATATACGTAAATGACCTATGCCAGAATATTACATCAAATATGAGGCTATTTGCAGACGACTGCATTATCTATAGAAAGATTAGAAATAATTCAGATGTAGATGCTATTCAAACAGACTTGAATAAAATTTATAACTGGGCTTTAAAGCATAGGATGAAAATAAATGGTTCTAAAAGTAAATCTAGAACATTTTGTAAAACCCGAGAGGAAACTAGTCTTAATTACGAATTCAGTGGTGTTGTAATTCCGCAAGAAAAATGTTGTAAATACCTAGGAGTGTATTTAAACTCCAAACTTTCTTGGGGAGAGCATGTTGATAATGTTACGGGTAAAGCATGGAGGGCACTTCACTTTATTATGAGAATCTTGAGAAATGCTATCCCCAAATCGAGGGAAATAGCATATCTAACGTTAGTGCGACCGTTAATGGAATACGGAACTACATGTTGGGATCCCTATAGAATATACCAGATAAATTCCTTAGAAAGAATCCAGTATAGGGCAGCGAAATTTGTTAAAGGTAAAAGAGAAGATGGAAACGATACGATAAAAGAACTTAAATGGGAAACTTTGGAAAACAGACGTAGGAAAACTAGAATAACATCATTGTATAGAGCACATCTAGGTCAGAAAGCATGGGTAGACATAACGGCTCGGTTAGAAAAGCCAACGTACTATGGTAGGAACGATCATGATTTTAAAATCAAATGTAGGAAACAGAAAACGGATGTAGGTAAATTCTCATTTTTAAATAGAACTATAAATGATTGGAATGACCTACCTACAGCGGTCTTTGAGGGCTGTCCTTCCTTAAGGAGATTCAAGAATAATTTAAAAAGTTGTATATAAAGTGAAAATTAAAATTAAGGTGACATTCAACATTTAATTTTTTTAAGGTGACATGTATTTATCTAGGCTGACGAGTTTACTTCCTTGGTTTGAATTGTAAATTATTTAAAACTAGCGTGTAAGAGGGCCTTAGACTAGAAATGTTTAGTTTAAATGTAGTTCTGTTTATAAGTATTCATAAGGGTGTAATTATTTGACTTATTTGAACTGTTGTATCAGTGAAGCGAGGTGAGTCAGTGAAGTTATGGTTTTACAGTGCAGTGAACAGTTCCGATCAGTGATAATTTATAGCGTCAATGAAATGTGTTCTATAGTGTCAGTGAAATGAGTTACAGAGTGTCAGTGAAATGTGTGCTAAAGTGTCAGTGAAATGCGTCATAGTGCCACTACAGGGAATGAGATGAGAGTAAAGTGAAAGACTATTGAAACTTATGTAGGACCTATAGATAATTATGTAGGTTGTATTGTAAAATTAGGTATTTTATTTTATGTTTTATTATTATTGTGTTAAATTGTATTGTATATTATTATTGCATTGTGTGTAAAATTGTATATGTGATGTAAAATTGTATTGTGTATTGTAAATTTTATTGTGTATTGGTTATCATTTTATTGTGTATTGTTAATATTGTATATACCACTGCCACCGGGTGCTTGCCCACTTGCAGTGTAAGTAAATACATACATACATAAGTAAAACATTCTATAGCCTACTTATGGAAATACGGTAAAAAACCTCATTAAACCGTGTTAATTGATTACCTAAATCATAGAGCTAAAATTATACAGAGCCCTAAGGTTACATTAGCCATGTCTAAACAATAGTTTACATCAATCGCATAGTCTGTGTTTAATAAATTTGCTTATAGTACATATATTTGTTAATTTTATTAGATTTAGTTGTGTTATTCGTGACTGTCTAATCAAAATCCCTTCTTGTGATATAAATGAATTTATGGAAACTAGTGCTGATATATTATATTTAATTTACCGTATCTTGTTTTTCTTTTGACTTTCTCTATATATCTGTGATATCACGACTATTTTTATCAATAAATCATTATATAGATTGATATCTCAGCTATTCAGTGTGGACGTAATATTATATACCACTGCAGAGTGGACAGTGTACGAGAAAACATTCCAATACCTTATTAATTCCAATGAATACTTCTATCAGAAAAATAAATATTTTCACCTTAATATTAACGTTGATTTACAATCCGTACGGTCCTGATTTTTACTTTTCACATTAAAGAAACTGATAAGGATCCTTTTGCAGCCTCTAATATAAAATCGACGAATTTCTTGCAAATTCAGAACAAAAATTTAAACGTATCGTTATTTTCTGCCATTAGGAATTCTGTCAGCTCTGACTAAGGAACGGAATGCAGCTATTCAGAGCGAGTGCATGTATGTATTTTCTGAGGTAAGCCTGTACTCCGCTGTTGCCAAATGACATATATTTTCGTCCTAATTTTATAATTAAATATACACTTATTTACAAAACGCTATAAAATAAATATTCGATTTATTTTAATGTATTCTATAGTCCCCTTTAGTCAGCACATTTATAACGCTTGCACTCTTCACAGCTGTAATACAGTGCCTCTTAGCACCATTTTTACAAAATTAATTTTTGTGGTAAAGGATTTACCAAATTTCTCTATAAAATTTCAATATTTATAACTGCTTTATTTACTAGATAAATTGGTCTAATATTTCAAATCTTCCAATTACAAACATGGAATTTTATTATCTTTGAGTAAGAAAGTAATAATAATAATAATAATAATAATAATAATAATAATAATAGAAGACTAAAAAAGCTATGAAATGTAAACCTACTTCATACCTCAGAATTGAATTATTTCGAAGAATATTGCCGGGTTCATGACTAGTCAGTTCCTCCATGTCTTTATATACTGCAGGAGAAAAAAATTGCAATGGTATTGCGACACTATCTCTGAATGTCCTGAATTTTTTAAGTGTAGATAAAATTAAATTGCAAAAACAACTTTCATGATTATCAGTTACTCTAGTTAAAAACTGGGTTAAATAATTCATTCTTCTTACCTGATTAATATTTATGTTATAAGTCGCTTTTATCACTATGATTTGCAATGCTGTAAGTGCGTCATAATCTTGGAATGCACAAAGTTCAATAGTCCCATATTATTCTTACATTATACTCTCCATATCATCTATATTCTGGACAAGTGAGCAGTAAGGTTTTCCAGGGATCCCAGACCCTACTATCTTAAACTATGTCAAATTAGTAGTTTTTCATGTTTCTTTTGTCAGAAACTAATAGGAGTACAGTAAAGATTAATCTGCACTTATTCCTGACACGTTTAGAGTTAATTCTACAGGGTTTTTTGGAAAAAATATAATCCAATAACCAAGCTATGAACTTTTGTCCTATAATGCAAATTTGAATATTAGTTACTTTTCGCTAAATTTTTCTATATAATCTTATTTGGAAATTTAAATTTTATTTACGTCGGTGACCATTTCTAAATGCTTGGTAATATTTTATAATTCATTCATTCATATTCTTCTGTTCAAAGGCAGTTCTTTCACTACAAATACAGCATTCTCCAATCTTTTCTATTTCCTCCCTTCCTCTCTGTATCCTCATATGATTAATATATTTCAATGGATTCGCTGACGTATTTACCAGCAGCCATTCACCCGAATTGACATTTCCCCGAATCCGATTTCCTGAATTTACTTTAACCGAAACTTTCTTCTTCCAGACGACAAATTCCAGAAAACTGATAATTCCGAAAGTTTTATACAATAATGATTACGAAGAAATAGAAATTTGGATGATGTTTTCCTACGAGAATTTGAAAACGGTAATACTATCCCTAAGTTAAGGCAAACTATGCTAATTTCGTAGTATTAATGTTTTCTGTCTATAGTTATACCCAAAAATTATTTAAAAAACTATCTTCATGCTTCAGTTAATCATTAGATATAATTTCATTGGTTGGTATAAAAATCAGATTTTTTAAGGAACGGCGAACAGAAAAACAGCTCCATCTAAAACATGAGATCATATTTGTATCTTTCAGAAATTCGTGTAATTTTGCAGGACTGCTCAGGTAATTTCGCAGTAACACATATGCAATTTTCAAGAATGCTCTTTTTAGCTCAAAACATTTTTTAATGTAATTTAAACATCAGTATATGTTTACACGCATGAACTGAACACACATTAACAAACTATAAGCTATAAAAATAGAACAACTGGGCTTCAATTATTAACACTAATAACAGGAAAAGACTTGCATATTATTTGTAATTTAATAAATTTATCTAACACATATCTGCATTAAACATTATGCCAAAGATAGAAAAACACATTATGAGAATTATTTAGTCCTAATCAGAATCCACTTCCGCTGGCAAGACAATTTTTTTCTCCTTTCTCTGCCGTTGTTTGAAGATGGACAGACTTTGCTCCTTTTGGGGACACAATTTTGTTTGGTTTGATAACCAATGATACCCCTGTTTCATCTGAATTCCAAATGAGATTAAGCTTGTTACTCAGTTCTGTCTTCTCATAAACTTCCTAGTACCCTACATCATAAAAATCTTACAAATTTGAACGAGTTAAGGGTGCTGCTCTTTGGTAGAACAAATTTTCTGGCTGGCGCATACTAAGCCCATAGCGGTTCTTAAAGGAAGTTAGAATCTGCGTACCACTCGAACAACTCTGCCGGCAACTAGTGGAAACTAGTTGAGAAATTGAGTACTGGCAAAAGCATATTACGAACAAACTATATTAGATAAAACAACAAGCAAGGGTTCAAATTAATCATAAGAATGAGGAGAATTCATTAATCATGATGTGATAATTACAATTCTGAATATCACGACGATATACTGCCCAGAAAAACACCACTGCAAATTCACTCACGATATCTCAGCAAACACACGCCTTCTAAGGCAGAGAGTTGTACAACTCTCGCCAGAATGCGTTGCAATAGGATCTTCCTGCATGAAACATCCCCGACAGGCTCCGGCATATATCCGTATCTTTTGTGAGAGCTCAAACGAACGTGGACAACTCCGCAACTAATTAATGTGTGAGCCACTGCTAAATTAAACGTACTGCGAAGTTACCGGAGTATGTCTTATATTGCCAGTGAGGTAATTATTTTCCAATTCGTATTGTACTGGCTCCAGAAAATCGTAGAGGAACGTCGAAGTATGCCAAATCATCTGTCTCTTGCCCTCTGATTTGTAACATAACTACAATCGAAGATATCTAAAATGGTTAACATATTCTCTGGTGCTATCTCTCGAATCTCCTAAAAAAAAGTTCCTAACATGCTCGCAATGAACAAATGCTCTACACTTCTCGGACCTCTTTAGTATTGGATGCCTCCTGCAAGCCTTCTGACTGTACAAGTGTGTGCATCCTTTGGCCCGAGTGAAAAAAGCAGCAGGATATTTGGCTATTACAAAACGTTTCTGTGTTATTGGTAATGATAGCCATTTCAAAGTCAAGAAAATTTGCGTACAAAGCTTTACGTTTGCTAGGGAAATATGCGGGCATGAGTGGTAAGGTCACAAAATCGTCCTCCAACTTTGGAGTTTCTCTCCGTCATATCTCACTATGAGAACAACATGGGACAAACCTTGAATGTGCCATCGAGATATCAAGTGTGACTTTTCATTAGCAATTCTAAATTTAGACATATGACAAACACAATCACACGAGATTCTGGCTCCACATTTTCGTTGGAGTAATAACACAAGAAAAATGTTCCCCTTGAGAAATCTTTGAATAAGATCTTCTACATCGGATATGATTGAGGATTGACTGGTTGGGCTCGCCTTTTCAGTCTCCTCAACGTCTTCCTCAAACACTCATGTTTCGATAACAGTACAAACGCGCCTCACGAGACTTAGTAAGTTCAATATTTAACATGTTTTGTGGAGTGAGTAAAGGTAATAACTTGCGATACTTTCCTGCCCAGTTTTCACTATTTGACCCTCCGTAGCTTGGCAACAGATTGCATTATTAGTTCGTTGTACTTTTGGGGCTTTGTATCCTTCGGAATTTTTAATTCGGTGAAAATTTCTCGGGTCTTAATCTTAGGGTGATTGGATTCCGGATATTGTTCTATTGGGATATTTGATTCGGGTCATTGAATTCGGGAGAATGGGCGGGAACGATCTTAATTTCGACTATCATCTGATATCTCCTTCTGCCCTGAACTCTTTTCCCGTTTACCATTACTTCTAGTGCGCAGCTGGGCTACGGGAGAGGAACCAGAGCCTTAGGGCTGATTCACAATAAACCGGAAACGAGAATCGGAACGAAAACGAAAACGGTAAAATTATTAAAATGTGTACATTTAAATGCGAGCATTCACAATTAACAAAAAGCTTGCCGGAGCCCGGGATAGGGAACGGAGAGTTGGCCAAGTTTCAACTTTGGGGTTCACGTTTCCGATCACAGCCCACTAGATTCATTCTATTGCCACCTAAAAATTATTTCGGCGTCGTATATTTTGTAGCAAGAAGACCGTGACATAACCTATGCATTATTTTGTTCTGTGCTGTGCATCTGGGAGCATGATTAAATTCTAATTTTGAGTGTTGAGGAAAATCCTCACGTTTACGATAAGCGGCGCGCCTGGTGTAAAGATGAGAAAATGAAGGAGAATACGTGGCTTTCAATAGCTGCGTCTTTGAACACCGATCGTAAGTGAATCATATTTTATTTCTGTACTGGTTGTATTATACACTACATATTCATGCTTAAATTCAGTAACTACTGTTGTGTTCATTTTTGTTCTATTACAAATGTTTCTTCTCTAATTATTTTACTTTATGGTAGATTTAAAAGAGGTTGTGATAATAAAGATACATGGGCATATTTATAGTACCGTACCTAATGAAATGTTTCAGTTGAAATTTCGGAGTTGGTTAACCTGTGTTTATGTTGGCTGCCTTGTACTCATGAGAGAACGACATTGGTCAATTATGCACAAATAACATCAGAATGCGTAATATCGACTTTACATATCGTTATTGAAATGCATATCGATATGCATAGTCGCCTACGTTCTCGGTTTATTGCGAATCAAAAATTTTCATATTCACGTCCTCTGCTTCTCGTTTTCATTCTGGTTCTCGTTCCCGGTTTATTGTGAACCAGCCTTAAACGGGGACAATTAATATTCATACATCACTGAATCCACGCAACCCGGTGTTCGGAGGGAAGAAAGGGGATGAAGAGAAATAATATGGGTTCCCGTGATAGAGTTGAATCCGCTTTGCTAAACAGCCCTGTTCTAGTGTATTCTTTACTGACCCAACAAATTCCTTTTCCTCTTGCAGATCAATATATTATCTGACATTCTTTCTTCTTCTTTGTGGAAAAAAAATTAAATATTTGTGATGATAGCCTATATGAATCTTATATATTATGGTAATGTCATAAGTAGACTTCGTTGAATTGCTACATGCAGCATGCAATCAGGTTGCCGATGTACGGTAGTATAGAGGAGGTGAGCGACCGCCCGGTCTCGTAGTATCAGCAGGTCATGTTGAGAGTTGTGGCCGGTCCAAATAGATGGAGCAGCTACAGCTAATGTATACCTATGTAAGCACTTGTTTTTGCATTTCTGTGGTTTAGAATAAATGAAAGGTTCTTACAAATTAAGAAAAATTATGAGTAATAATAACAACACGAAGTTACAAAAGCAATTACGTGTATATCTATTTTTGTCTAAAAAAATTCAATGGAAATAATTAATGAAATAGCTAGAATTGAATGAAAAAGTAATAGTTGGTAAAATATGTTTCTACGCTTAATTTTGTGATATAGATGTTGAATTATACTTGCAAGAAAGTATCAAGTGTTGCAGTATGGAGAAATTGGAGGAAAGCCAGCATCTTTTAATAATGAACAATTACACTGAAACTAAAATACCGGAGTAAATTGCTAAAATAAATAATAGAAGGAACGAATTATTAAATGAATGTAAAGGTACCGGGTTATCAAGTAAATTCAAACTTGACAGGTATGCGTTTTCTAGACTCACCAATAATAACATTTTTGACTTGGTTAGAAACTACTTAGTTATATTTCTCATTTCAGAACTTAATACTTTTGAACGTACGACAAAAGGATACTATGAAATAAAATTAAGAAATGAAGGCTTACTAACGAGAGACAGCTTATACGAACTATATAAATATTTCTGTACCGAAAGAGGAATGGAAGATACTACAATAAGGGAAGATTTATATATGCTAGTTGCACATTGAAGATTGAAACGTGAAGTACAACTTAGGCAAGTGAACAAATATAAATTGTAGCAACATACCAAAATGAGTTGAGTCTTGCACCAAACTAGACGCAAGTGCAAAATGAAACAAAAACATCTTATATTAAATATTTAAATTGTAGAAATTGTATTAAAATGGTATATGTGTGTGTGTAAAATTATAGTGCGTATAATGTAAGTTGCAAACGATTATATGTAAATTATGTACATTTTCTGTGAACTATAATATAATAAATATCACATAATATCCTAAATATCATATAGGCCCCTAATATCTATTTCTATGAAAATATTCCTTATGCCACAAAATCCGCTATTTATTCTTGGAACATGTGAAAATTCGGTCTTAAAATTCAATACTGTATTCTGCTTGCGCAATGTTTATTTATCGCTGGAAATTATCCACTTATTGAAGAGTGTTAATTAGTGTTTCCTTTAAGGATTTGAGAAGTTTACAGTTGTAGACCGATCTTTGAAGTTCTTTTCCAAGAATTGGATAGTAGAAAAGAAAGGCACTGTGAACTCAACTAGGCTACCAATTGCACTCTCATACTTAGCTATATTAATAAGAATCTGAATGTACTAACCCTGCAGCGTGCTGTTGATCTATACTCCCTGCACAGCTAATATTTTTATAATATATTTCAATTGAATCGCTAACCAATCACTGAGCTTTATTAATAAGTAGAGTCCTTCGTTTGGTTACCTAAAGTTTTCATACAACCCGCAGCAGTGTAGGTATATATGGAGTATAGCTTGACGGCATACAACGCTGCTTAGTTCAAGTATGCTATTCAGTGAACATACGAAAACAAAACAAATCTAAGCGGTTGTAAATGAGTGCATCAATAGAATAATTTGGTAGCAAGAACGTCATTGGAAAAAAGAAACTGTATTTTACAAAGGACTGATCCACACAAATTCATGGTAAAAGTGATGATGATGATGATGATGATGATGATGATGATGATGATGATGATGATGGAACTTTTTGCTTCGAGATTGTAGCTACTTCTGATTCTGCTGAAGCGACGTTATCTTACCAACTGATAATACGAGTGTAGTAATGTATTTGCTACTGTTATGAAAATATGTAGGTGTCCAAATAGTTTGAGATTTGAGGTATGGACACTGCACTTATTCTGATTTCAGAACATTGTTGGTAAAATGAAATAAATTATGGTCGTATTTGTATTTGGTATAAATTTAATATTCAGGATAATATCATTAATCTTATTATACTTCACATGTTTTTGTAGCAGACATCATTTTTGTTAACATACAGTACTACTACATAAAAAATATTCTGTTCTAGGAATAACTCAAAACACAAGCGAGTGATCCGAAATGCTACAACTTACAACCACATGTTAAAACTGCACACATAACGAACTATTCTTTGCACCATAAAGACTCCAAATAGCGACTGTACATCACATAAAAGAAAGTATTAATTGACTCTAGATTACATTGCTTGACTCCGCAGTAAAATGTTATAGAATTCCAGCAATCCCGAGAAATTCAGAAAGGATTTATGCTCTACTTTCAAGTATGACTCCCATTATTTTTTTTTATTTATTTACTTTTTTTTTGAGAGCGCTCTCATGAGAATACGACCGCCCATATTACTGTTCCGACATACTGTGTACATTCAAAATAATGTTGTGGAAATTATATATATTTAGTATTACAATACAGCTATATTTCATTTTGCAGACATTTCTATCATGACTATTTCACTCTTACTACGTCATACTACTTTTGACCAATAAAACGGTACGAAAGGACGTATTTCAACCAATCATGGCTGCTTATCGCACAATTTTATCGCGTCCCTAGCATTTGTTTAATTTTATCGCGTCCCTAGCATTTGTTTCTTTGGTTGCCAACATTTGAAACTGCGCTGGTCTGGACGTCAATATATATATAATTACAAACCACTCCAGTCGATGCACAGAGCAGTTTCAAATATGACTCGCATTGGCATTCAAGAACAAGAATTAATAAAAATCACTGATCATACCTATGCATCTTCTGAAATCCGATTTACAAATAAATGAAGAGCACCATTCGGAAATCCTGAATAAGTTGAATACACCATGTAGGCCTAAATCAACGAGTTCCACTTCTATTACGCACACGTCCAACATAACATCAATTGAACCACCAACCACATTCAAATTTGAAAATTGTACATTCAATAAATATTCCTTTTAAAATTATTCATGTTTTTTTTTATGTCATCTTCGTTAATTGAAACTTTTCTAACACTTGTGTACAGTATATTAGTTAGGTTATGTTATAACTTCTGCTATATGATATTATGGATAGTCACGTATCAGAGATTGTTTAATATTAAGATTTATTGAAAATCATCTGTCAAGTGACGTTGATTACTGGGATTCGGATAATTGAATTGGAATGTTGCATTTTAATAAAAATGAAACTGAATCAACAAAGCCTTCTTGACTAGTAACATTGCCATCGTGTATGTATAGATAGAGAACTTCTCGACGAGAAGGCTGTAGGGCTCTGAGTTCTGCAGTCACAACTGGCCTACGTCTATGTTCATGATACAACGGAGTGGGCTATGGAAATTCAGCTCTCCTTGGCAACGGTTTTGTTGTGAATTGTTTTGTATCTTTTCTGACGAGAAATAAAAACTGTTCTTGAGTTTCATTTACTCAGTATATTGTATTCTAGCTACAATATTGGTGATAGGCTCTGGTAAGGTCAAGAGTACTGAAAATGGTACAACCGTCTAGCCGTTGAGTTACGTCATGTATATGAGGAACTGGATACTTATCAGGGATAGTTGTAGCATTTAAACGACGGTAATCCCCACAGGGTCTCCATCCTCCGTTCTTTTTAGAAACGAGATGAAGAGGACTAGCCCAGGGACTGCTCGAGGGAGTACAGATACCTTGAGATAGCATGTAATCAAACTCCGCTTTAGCGACATTAAGCCTCTCAGATGTAAGACGTCGAGCACGTTCTTTGATAGGTGAGCCCTTCGTTTTGATGTGATGTTCCACACCATGTTTTGCTGGGCCAATATATGGCGGAACCTTAGTTATGTCAATAAATTCTCGCAATAACAGCTCGCATTTTCCGCTAGCTATCGTAGAAAAGGTTGACAAAAAACAACTGTGGTTAACTTGCCAATTGTAGCTCTGGCCGTTGAAGGGTCTGTAAGCTTTCGCTGCTTGAGATTAACTAGAATGCCATAATGTTTCAAAAAATCAGCTCCAAGTATAGGCTGAGAAATGTTAGCAATTGTGAACTTCCATGGATATTGGCGTCCTAGATTAAGGTCCAGTGTAATGAGCCTCTCGCCATAGGTATCTATGACTGAACCATTCGCTGCATATAGTTTGAAATCAGCTGGTTGCTTACCGATGAAGTTTGCCTTAGAACGGGGAAGAACAGATAAATCAGCTCCCGTCTAGCATGCATCTAGCGTAATATTTGTAATGTTGAGATGGTACAATAATACATTTGTATTTTCGTAAGTCAATTAATATTTTATTGTATTGGAGTACTTCGTTACTTCTAATCTTTATATACTTTCTTCCAATCGTGTAATAGTCAATTAAATCCCACTCGAGTTTTGATTTTCTCTAGATAAATCAAAACGTCTAGTGAGATTACTATTGATAATATGCAAATGCTTAAAATGTGTGAAAATATAACTATAACTCAGGTGCAATTAATTACACCATTCTGCATTTCAAAACTTATTTTCTGTTGTTTTCAATCTGATAGGTGATTCTAAACGGATTTTTTGTGCTAAATTCGAAAATAATCTCCATTTTTCCCCCGTCACGTCAGGTTTTCAGACAATTCATGAATAACTAGAAATGAAATTACAGCTTTGTGAAACGTCATAAAAATGATTTTCAAGAATAATTTCGTGAGATAAAATAGACCACAATTTGCTATTTGCCACTAATTAATCATTAATTAATATCAATTAATAATTATAAGCACTTTCATAACCTTACCTCAATATTGCACTTCAAATTTTCTCCTCTTTGACCTCCTCGCATGTTGTTCAGAGCAGAAACTTTTTATCATCCAGTTATCATCCAGTTACTTTGTGACCTGGTAGAGTGTAAGAGAAGGCCCTATTGCCTTAACTCTGCCAGAATAAATAAAGAATTATTATTATTATTACTATTATTATTATTATTATTATTATTATTATTATTATTATTATTATTATTATTATTATTATTATTATTATAGTCCGCAATGTTTCCACTATGAAGCAAAACACCTGCAAGACTTACCTGAGAAGAATCTATAAAGAACCTCCACTCTTTGGAATTATAGTTTATGTTCATGAGATTTTAAAACGGCAAGGATGTCTTGGCAATACACTAAATTTTCTTCTTCAGCAAAAAAGGATTGTTTCTTCTCATGAGGCCTGTACCATGAAACATATGTACCTCCAGCCATTACTTTCTTTTCCTTTAACATAGAACCTAATAGCTCTGCTGATTCTTTAGCAAAATTTAAATCTCTCACTAAATCATTAAGCTCACTTTGATTACAACATCCATTTTCACCAGTATTATCTGGTTCATAAATATGATCCACTGGAGATTCAGTTTCAGTGCTACTGGATGCAGATGACAATGTATCTGATTCAGGAGGTAACGGAACGGGAATATCAGGACCATGAGGTACGGGCCGAATGGCAGAGGAAATGTTAGGATATAGAATATCTTTATTGTTTTTAGCAGTATATCCAGCTACCTTAACTGTACAAAAATAACAATCGTCTCCATGATTTGTAGGTTCCCTCCAAATCATAGGGATACCAAAGGGCAATGACTTCCTTTTTCCATTTTTCCAACTTCTCAACTCTTCAACACAACTACGACATACTTTATGGGGGCACCAGGACTTGTCCTGGTCTCCTAACTTAATGCCAAAATATTGAAAGTAAGTATTCTTTACAAAAGCTGTTATTTTGTCTCTGTTTTACTAACGTATATTACCCACATATATAGCAAAACAAATTTGGATCATTTACACAACCACGCTTCGACATTTCTATGACACAACACTATTATGTTGTACTCTCGCATAAAAATGAGAACTCACACACTTCACTTTTACATGACAACCAACAACACAAAACTGAACCTCTAATTTTAAAACAACTTTTAAAGGGGATAGATTTATTATCTCAGTAAGGAAATGTGTAGCCTCATAAGCTGGATTGCACTTCCATAAATAAGTATATATACAGGGACCCTATGTCATTTCTCTAATTCATTGTTAGTTTTAATAGCAGTCTCTAAGAGTAAATTTTTCCTTCGTAATTTTTTTATGATCTGAGACACTAATGGCCGTGTGCACCATTCTCAATCATCTAGCCCGTTTATCAGCAATCACGGAAACATGGTTAATTCTTGACAATGATCAAGTTACAGATGCGGTGCACCGACATTTTCCCTCGATCAACTCAGTACCGTCAGCTGACGGTACGCTCGCTTGAGAAGAATCATCTGAGCGCTAGGTTACCGCGCATAAAACGGCGAACGAACGCATTCTGTCAATTATCGCTTCGTTTCTGTTTGTCGGACTGTTTCAAACATCCTCGCAGTTTTCAAATAACAAGTTTCAATAATCATGGAAGAAAAAAAGAAAAGAGCACCGAACTTCTCACAGTTCGAAATGGGAATTCTTTTAGAGCTCGTCAGCAATTCTGCATCCATATTAGAGAATAAATGTACTGACGGATGTTCTCTAAGAGAAAAGCAGGCTACCTGGTTGCATTTACCCTCACAATTCAGCATAAGCTATACGTGTATACATAATTCCACATAATTTGCAACGTAATTTATACATTGGTTATTTCATATTATTGATAATAATTGGGGAAATTTCAGTATACGGATACCTCACTAACAATTATGTTGAAATAGGCTACTAAAAAGAGCAGATTTGTATGTGTTTGTCGAATGCTCATCATCTTGCTTACGAAAAGACACACTTCAGTGCCAATCATTTATTTGGGAAAATTTCAGTATACGGATACCTCGCTAACAACTATTTTAAAATAAAAAAAAAGCAATTCGTCTGTGTATGTCGAATACGCATCATTATGTATACGAAAAGGAAGTTTTTAGTGCCAACTTATTTTATGTGCACAAGGTTGGAATTTTGGAGTAAGAGGGAAAGGAAAGTAACCTTGTTCTGAAATTTATCCATTTATTTAGCGTTCACAAGGTTGGAATTTTGGAGTAAGAGGGAAAGGAAGATATCCGTGTGATTTCTCTTAATTCAATCGTAAATAGCCTAATTGTCCAAAACGTCATGTAGGTCGTAATAGATTCAAAAGGCAAATCTACAGTTAATAAGTGATAATCTCGCATTCTACAAAATTGTCATTTAGTTTTACTATATTATTACCGGCATAGAATAACTACTTTATTATTATGTTAACAAAATTGGACAGTTAGGCCTAAATAATATTTTGTCCTCAAGTAAAATCCCGATCTTCCAAAGCAGAAACATATATAAAACATTAGTCTATTTTGAGAAAAAAAAACATTTTTATTATTCATCTACAAACTTATTCTTTCTACAATAACACCAATGCTGTTATTTCCGCAGTGTTTGCGTGTTCAAGATACATCATTTCATCTTCAATTTTATCAATTACGTCAAATCGTATCGCCATTTTGGTTTTCTCGACTTGACCATGTTCAATTCAAGATAATCGGTCCCACACCCGTGACCAAATTTGATCATCATCAACTAGTTTGTTTAACTTTGATCGAGATTGATACTCCGCAAATTGGCGTTGAAGATGGTCAAGTGTCGACTTAAGTATGGTCAAATTTTAATCGAGAATGGTGCACACGGGCATAAACATTTCAACTTCCTGTTTATAGATAACGTTGGGTGCAGACAGATAAAAATCTCCAAGAATAAACAATGGATGTATTAACCTCGGTTCATTTTAAGGTGGAGGATACAATTTTGTACATCCCTCAAGGGCGGATATAGTAGGTAGATTTTAATAAATATCAAATACAAACATAATAAGCTATATTATGTCACATTTTAAGTAATAAAGTTTAAATTATAAGCTATTCTGCCTTTTTAACACACGAAAAGCACACTGAAATATTATTATATTAGAAAAAAAATTAAAAACATAAAATTTTGAATTGTAAAAAATTCTGACTTGGTACGCGAAAACGGATTTAATTTTTGGAATCAGTGTGAAATTGTGATTCAGAAACGCTAATTTATTTCAAAACAACAAAATCCATGCAGAACGGTGTTATTTATAATATGATGGTACTAATATACAAAACATTCATGGACCAAAGATGTGTAACATATTAAAATTAAAACATTCCTAATGCATTAAAAAAAATTAAGTTAAATTCTTTTAGGGAATTTCTTTTACTCAGCTATATCGTTTGAATTACTCATGTGAATCTTTTGTTTTTAAAAATTTACAGAATTTGGACCATAGTGAAAATTACTGTCATTAATATTGGAGTGCTAATCGCCCTTGTACAACTTCTAGATTTGGTTAAATTGGTGACGGGATTGTAACATTGGAGTAATGAGCCCAAAATTCCTCTAAGGGATTACCTAACTTTAGTGTTGCAGTTCGAAAAAATTATAGGTATCCTACAAGAAGAACTCAGATCGAACTTCTCGCGGCGCGCATGCTTTACTTTTCTTACCCCCTGTAGTAGACGTGAGAGCATTGTGGGAAATGGAGCATAGGTCATCTGCGCGAGACAGTCACGCATGGAATTATAAGGACAAGGATGGTTTCTGCGCACTGAGTATTCCTTGTCGGTAGCCTATAGTAGAAAGGTCGACAGGTACATTGTTTTAGTATACTGCATATCCTTACGTAGGACTACGTATAGGTGTGAATACCTGTTGGAAGATGCATAGCAAGTGGCATATAGGGAGAACGAGGGCTAAACAGGGAGAATAAGGGAAGTCAAAGAATGTAAGAGAAAGGCAATTAAAACAAGCGAATTATAA
This sequence comes from Periplaneta americana, assembly GCF_040183065.1. Taxonomy (NCBI): domain Eukaryota; kingdom Metazoa; phylum Arthropoda; class Insecta; order Blattodea; family Blattidae; genus Periplaneta; species Periplaneta americana. Next base: position 84,724,601 of record NC_091129.1, on the reverse strand, counting down.
GGACAAAAAGAAGAATAAAAGAGTAAAAGAATACGAGAACAAGAAAATGACAAGAAACACAAGTGGAAAACAAGAACAGCTAATGGAAGACAGTAACAAGAGTAATACAAAGATAACAAGAGAAATACTAGGGGAACAAGGGGAATGCAAGGAGAAAAAGAGAAATACAACCAAATGAGAGGACACAAGGAAAGAGAAGAGGACATAAGGAAACGACCAGGTATGCAAGAATCAGTAGGAGAATGTAATGAAAAGCAGAGGAACAAAGAACAAGGGGAAGATAATGAGAACAAGAGAAATATAAGGAGAAGTGAGGAAATACAAGAAGAAGGGAAAGGAAAATAGAACAATGGCAATAAAATGAGAAAACGGAATAGAGGGACAAAAAGGGAAATATAAGGACAAAGAGGAGAATAGGAAAACGGGGAAGTCAAGGCGAAGAAAAGAATGCAAGCAGACTGAAGCTGATCCAAGTATTAGAACAAGGGGAATACAAGGCGATAAGGGTAATAAAAGGAGAAAAGGGGGAATACGGGGAAATCATGGGTAGTGGATGAGAAATATTGGAATACCGACAAGGAGAACGAGGGAAATACAAGGAGTATAAGGGGAATAGAAGAAGAACAAGAGAAAACAGAGTAACGAAGAGAATACGAGCATAACATTATTATGAAGAGAACAAGTAGACAAAAAGCAGAACATGAGAGGGAGTTATATTTAAGTGGCGGCAAATTACTAAGTTACTCTCCATGCCTAGTTAGGAGAAAAACGTAAGACATAGTTCACATAAGAACCAGCCTGGTAATCAGCCCAGACATAATTGGATCCCGGACACGAATCCCGTTCTGTACAAGCTATACTCCACCTGTGGCTGATTAAAGAAGTACCTATTCGTTAATTACCGAATAGAATAGAACGAAGTAATAGTACTGAAGGAAATAAATTAAAATTTAGTGAGATACATTTCAATAAAATGGAACAGAATGAAATGCCATGACCATGAATCCTTTTGAACTGACATATTTTTGAAGAGGCGATGAATGGGGTGAAAGAAGAATGTCATATGAATGTATATAATTGTTTATTTATTACGATCTCTTAGCTTTGACATTAGTTTTCGCTTAGTCGTTACATTCGCACCTATAATATATGCACCTTCCACTCACAAATCTTTTACTCCTGCACAAATCCTTGCATGCTGGTTGAGTGCATTCGCCTGTAACAGAGATCATCATCAAATAATTCTATATCGATTAGAATACTTGGTTTGATCAGCTTTCAGATTTAGCCACTGCGTTCAAAGTTTGTTTTTAACTTCAGACATGTCGCTATTTTAAAATCTATCTCTCGGTTTCTGGAAGCTGTTATGATGTTCTATCTGAAGAAATTCTTTGTAAAAGTGTTTACTGAAGAATTTTAAAGAAAAATATTATGTCGCTAGAATTATTTTTTCGATATTTCTAACTAAATACAAAGCCTAAACGTCTCTGGTAACGTAAAAATGTGATTCTTGTGATGACGACATTTTATTTATTTGTGAACATATATTTTACGTAAACTGTAGGACGGACATTACATTATACAGAATTAACGGCAAGTGATGTCATTAATCCTGTTGAATGATTTCTTTATTAAAGAGCAATAAAAAGGTGGAAACCATCTTACTATATTTTGAATAGTTTTCCAGAAGAAAGTGTATTTTAAAATACATAATCTATGAGATCGTGCAACGCTGTAATCAGTAGCGAGTGCACGACAGGTCGTGCTCCTTTGAACAGTCATCTTCCTTCAACTGGATTGTTCTGAATAGGGAAGTGAATGGTCATTGCCACTTAAAGTGAGGGACATAATTGATGAGCTGGCAAAAATGTTTCAATTTTAGTAGCGCGGTTGATAGTTAAACTTGTTGATGGCTGTGCTTCAAATTCAACCCTCCAACTTCGATGAACCTCAACAACTTTCTCCACTTTTCAATAACATTTCAGTATCCACTTACGTTCATCGAACGATAATTGCACCGCCATGTTTTTTTATAAACAAATAAACATATTTCCACTGCCTTCTGAATCATAAACCACAAAAATCGTATTTCTATATCAATTCTTTGCTGTGAAATATTATTTCAAAAGCATATACTTCAATTTTGGACGCTCTGTGGATGTAGATATCAGCCAGAACCTAAATTAAGCAATTTTGAATATTATTTTAATGCTTTCTTCTTTATTTTATTATTGAGTGTATTAATAAATTCTTCGATTATGAGTTGAATATATCACTAAGAAATATTTTAGTAGTTTTTGCAATGAATTGTATTCATTAAATATAATTATTTTTACATAAGGTGTTATTAATAAAAACAACTTCAAATGATAAAACAGTGCTAATGGCAGGTTTTTTCTTCAATATCAGATATACGTGCATTCAAGATTTCAAGAATGTGTACCAAAATTGTGTAAGCTATGAGGAAAACGGATTTGGAAAATATATTTTACGGAAAATGAGCGACAAGCTACCAAAGGTTAGAAGCTCTTTCCGTTTTAAAATGGCCAAGTCAGTTGACAGTCTCACGTTTTAAGTCTTAACTCGGATAGTATTGCAGTTATTTAGACATTTTTCTACCATATTATTGAGGAAAGTGTGACTACTTTGGTTAGTGACAAAATGACAAGAAAATACGAGACAAGTGACAAGTTGAAGACCTTCTTTTGTTTAAAGCTTGTCAAAATGTCTATTGTTCAGATGTTTACCAAGTAAGATGGCGTATCATAGTGTGTGTTTCTTCACGAAATAGATGAAAGTAGATTATTTGTGGGGCACTTTTACCAGAAATAAGAAAATATGAAATAACTAAAAAGGCGGGATTTTGAATTGTTTTTGAAGCATTAATTCGATCAGTGTTTCGTCTAAATTCACCTCCAATTACAGGTAAATGCTGTTCCATTTCTACAGAAATTAAAAAGAATTTCGAATTAAAATAATGTTTTCCTTTAAAACTAGAAGAAACAAACCTTTGTATATGCAGTTCTTTTAGGATTCTATATTAAAAATTTTCATTTGAAACAATTAACCGCAACATTTTGTTCTTCTTTCCTTCAAAAGTAACCTAGAAGAGGATTGAAAGTTTGACGAAACGTCTCGATTCGTCAAAGTCATCTAAAGTATTCAGACTAGTCCCAGTAAAACTCAGTTTACTTATCTGTATGTTTAGGAAACGCGATCATCTGATAGTGGAAGGTTGGCGCATTTTTTTTTTCTTTTCATTAGTCAAGGCAATCGTTTTAAGGAATAGGACCCGGTGTCATCCGGTTATACTTCGACAACATATATGGAGAAATAATTTCTTAATCGTATATGCTAGGCCTATATGAACTGCATTAATTATATCAACAGTCACATAAGTCGGAGAATTCAATATGGTGATGCCTGTCATTAACAGTTACATTACCGGTTGTTCTATATGGTTGTGAAACTTGGATTCTCACTTCGAGAGAGAAAGAGAGGTTAAGGGTGTTTGAGAATGAGATGCTTAAGAAACACTTGTGGCTAAGAGAGATGAAGTTGCAGGATAATGGAGAAAGTTGCACAATGCAGAACTACACGCATTGTTTTCTTCACCTGATATAATTAGGAACATTAAATACAGATGTTTGAGATGGGTAGGACATGTAGCACGTATGGGCGAAACCAGAAATGCATATACAGCTTTAGTTGGGAGATCGAAGGGAAAAAGACTTTTGAATAGGCCGAGACATAGAAGGAAGTATTATATAAAAATGGATATGAGGGATGTGGTATAAGATTATAGCGACAGTGTAACTTTCTCCATTCTCATGTAACTTCATCTCTCTTGCCCCAAATATTCTCAAAAGCACCTTTCTATCAAACACTCTTAACATCTATTCTCCTCTCAAAATGAGAGTCCAAGTTTCACAACCATACAAAACAACCGATAATATAATTGTTTTGTAGTTTCTAACTTTGAGATTTAACTTTGAGACTGGATGACAGAATCTTCTCAAACGAACTCTAAGAGGCATTTACGATATTTATTCTGCGTTTAATTTGCTGTCGAGTGTCATTTATATGTGTTACTGTTGCACCAAGGTATATGAATTTATCCAACTCTTGAAAGGATAAATATCCAATTTTTATATTTCCATTTCGTACAATATCCTGGTTACGAGATATAATCATAACTTCGTCTTTTCGGGATTTACTTCCAAACCTATATCTTTATTTCCTTCTAGTAAATTTTACCTTGTTTTTTTTCCTAACAGTTTATGGATTTTCTCCTAACATAGTCACGTCATCCACATAAAAAGGAGCTGATGTAACCAGTTCAATTCCAAAACCTCTCTGTCATCCTAGATCTTCTTAAGGCACATTCTATTGCAAAGTTAAAAATTAAAGATGTTAGTGCATGTCCTCGCTGTAGCCCGCAGTGAATTGGAAAAGCATTTGACAGAAACTGGCCTCTACGTGTTTTTTCCTCGTTACACCAAACGCCCGCCACTGTTGGAAGTTGATTTTACTAAATTCAGATTTGCCAACCTACGTAATAATATAAATAACAGCTCTAGAGTTTTAATTGAAACTACCCCTGCCATTTACCGAAACCTATGACAAACGTCTTGCTGAGAATCAGTCAGCTGTTCATAATCTAACATAGGTAGGTAATATATTTATATTAATATAAAAAATATAAATTATTTTCAAAATACACTATCGTGCAAAAAATACTGTACAATACACATTCGTTAAGCGCAGTACAAAATGTGGGAAGTTGAAAAACTGGCTTTGACCGTTTTTAAAACTTTTCCTCGATTTCTTTAAAAGCACTTCCCAACCTTGTATCGTAATATACTCTTGTGTAATATTATTAACATGGTTACTTTGATTTCTTTCTGCTTGACATAACGACATTCTTAAATTAATCTTTACTATCGATCATCGTCACCTCGCTTCACGTCAGAGACACATGTACAATGATACATATGTAACAATCTTACATGTTATTTTTAATTGGTTATTTTACGTCGCTTTTCTAACTGCTATGGTTATCTAGCGTCTGAGCGAGAAGGAGATTATAATGCCGCAAAATGAGTCCTGGGTCCGGCGTCGAAAGTTACACAGCGTTTACTCTTATTTGGTTGAGGGAAAATTCCGGAAAAAATCTCAACCAGGTAACTTGACTCAATCAGGATTTAAACACGGGCACGTTCGTTTCACGATCGGGCACATTAACCGTTACTTCACAGCGGTGGATTTACATATTATTACGCGAGGTTAACATATGAGAGAAAGTAGTGACATAAATTAATTCAAACAATCGTATAAATTGTAATTGTGGATTTGAGATAATGTGATCAAGTCATTATAAGAATGATTTTATTCTTTATTTGGTATTTGACTCACCTTCAACAAGAGCGCGGTCAGCGGCAAATATCTGAAATTACAAATAGAAACAGAAAGAAATTACAATAATTTAATCATAATATTTAAAGAATACAAGTTATTTTGCGATTCATTATTGTTACCTAATAAATATTAATATTTAAAAGACTATATATACCGGTGTGGAATGTAACAGGACCACAATTAACGAAAGATATACAAATTGTACATAATTTTATGAAAATAAATATACCATTACCGGTATATATGCCTATATACAAGTAGAACCGTCAATTATGTCATTAATTCTAGGGAATGATTGCTTCATTGAAGAGCAAAAAAAAAAAAAAAAAAGTCAAATACCACTTTGCTATGTTTTGAATGATTTTCCAGAAAAATATGCATTTCAATATACAAGAGTTATGAGATTGTGCAACGTTTCAACCAACCGGGAGTACACATTAAGTCGTGTTGCTCTGAACAAACCTTTCACCTGTCATGATGAAGTTCATTGCCACGTACATTGTTTTGAAATTTGTTACAAAAATATAGATAGCATACCGCTTAATTTTTGTTTTCAAACTGTGTTAGAGAATTTAGAATGAACAATGCTCTTTTCACGTTAAATATTATTTTAAAAAAAATATAATAAACTCTACAACATAATATTAATTCAATATTGGAGAACACGGACAATAAGACATGCTTATTTGAAACTAAATTTAAAACATTAAAATATATTCCTACACTCTCATTTTGATTGAATTTCTAGACATCGTATACAATAACTATGTTTATTTCAAGTTATAAAAAAATTTAAAAAATTTAAAACTCTAAATGAAGGAATGAAAATACGATATGCTTATTTTACGTTAAAGTAACGAATAAAATTAAAAATATTATTTTTAGACTATCGGTTTAATTTAACAGAACATTCGGTGAACACAGCCAATAAGAGAAACTTATTTTACATTAAAAAATCTATTTAATTATTGAAAAATCTCCACTTGTCGTACTACGAGAATTTTCTTAAATTAATTGTAAATAGTTCCATCCTACTTTGAGTTTTAAAGTATAAACCGATAAACTTACGTACAAGCAATGAAATTTCTCGAGTTATCTTTGAAAGGGATTGACTTACGTTAACATTTCTCGATGTCTCTTGCATACGCGAACTGTATCTTTCCAAGCACTAACGTTTACAACGTCGTCATATAGTATCATGTTTTAAAATTCCTTTGCAGAATGAAAAACTTACATTTGTTCGGATCAAATTTCTGGATATTTAAACGACAAAACTAAAATTATTTCAGTCATTCACTATCATAACACACTGATCTCTTAAACTGACTAAGGATATTGGGAATTATTTCAATATTTTTCTTGGTAATTATTTCAATATTTTTCCCAAAGTAAGATATAAATTTTTTTTTATATAAAATAATTTTATCCATGACTGGTGTCTAAACTGGTCTTGAATTCAAAGTCCTTACAAAATATACAATATAATTTTTACAGCACTGAGTTAATAGTTTTTAATTCACTGTTGTGAATTAATAGAACATTATGCAACGAGCCTATAATGGTAGTAATTAAGACGCTAGTATGTTTATGAAACGAGCGCAAGCGAGTTTTATAATTTTCATACGAGCGTCTTAAGTACCATTATAGGCAAGTTTCATACGACTTTTTATGCTCGACCATATTTATAACTTGAAATTATTCATAAGTATTCATGTTATTCTTATCAGACTGGTCAGCGGAACTAACCTTGTGCAATATCTCGTAAATTGTGAGATGTGCGCAGACGCGAAAGTATTGATTTGTTCCGAGAAACAAATGTCATTGACTTTGATATATGATCTAGAGATTAAAATAAACATTAATCTTGATATAAGCTTGAAATTGATTTAGACATTGAAAAACCAGATGAATAATTGAATTTATTTGAATATTATTTACAATTAACGCTAATTATTATAGTAACAGAACATAACCTTCTACGACAGTATTGGATTTCCAGCCTCCGTGACGTTTCGCTAGTTGTCTTTCGATTGCATATCCGAGAATAATCGATACTTGCGCTTTCATATTGCTACAATGGTGTTTTCTGATTGATGGAACACCTGAACTTTAATGAATAGGTGTACTTTAATGAGGTCAATTAAAGGGCTGCTACCAGGTGTATAATTACTACATTTCGGCATGGTCGAGCATAAAAACTTTTCATTGACAACCAACTCATTAGCAAACATAGAATCCATACTTAGAACTTCTTCACAAACACTAAATTAGAAAGAAAAGGCGTACAATTAATTTAGACTCTAGTCATGGATAAATTATTATGTAACACACGAGAGTAAAGATATTTTATGCGGTCGTGGAAAATATTACTATTGACTTCGCCTCGGGCGCTAAACTTTCTAGTCGCGCATAGAATCTAATTTTACTCTCTTATATTCTAAATTATTAATTTTCTCAGCAAGAAAACAAAAAAAAAAGTAAAATTGTTTTAAACGTATTTGTCAAAAACAGAGTTGCAAAACTAGGATAGAGAGGGGTTGAGACATGGGGAAAGACTTCGATCCCCCATCCACAATTTCGGAGTTTTCTAAGGCATTTTTATGACGTTTGGCAAACACACTGTTCTCTCTTCTTTCCTCCCACTACCGTACAATGATGTGAGCGTTGAAGGGAAGGGATGAGTTACGTGTTTCGGCTTATGATGCGTGTTTCAATTGGAGCACAGTTTTGCATCCCTAGTGTAAAATATCTTAGAGAATAACTCCTTGAAATTAATGACATTACTTACGGTTCACTAAGTGTACCTATATATATATATATATATATATATATATATATATATATACTACTTATTCATGATATTTTAGTGGCTCGAAATCAACTTTATTAAGATAACTAAACAGGTAGAATTTTCCCGCATTTAAACTAACATTTCGAATGACGTAGTTTTTATCTATATTTGTAGTAAATAATTGTGTTTGCCCACGGTTTATTATATATATACAATATAATTAACCTTAAATGTAGTGGAATGATGATAGTTTTATACATACCATCATTACAATTAAGATGGCAAAGATGAAGACAAAGGAACGATTCATGGTCATTGTTGTCTAAGATATTTTCAGAAGTACCTGAAAATGAAATTTTTGGAAGTATAGTATAGAAAATATTAGAAACCTCTTGGACTGTGGAATAAGTCCTTACGATGCATTTGGAAGCTTCATCGTTTGTAAGAGCACAGAAAGATATTGCAGTGCTTTGTCTGCAGAAAAATGTATCTTTTCATGGAACCGCATATATTTCACTAGAAACGACAGCTAGTGTTCTTTAAAGTCCTCTCATTTACAAACAGGGCTGACTGATTTGCATTTTATTTAGGACCGGTATTTAGCCTATACTTTTATTTCCCGTATGAAGAATCCTGTTTAGTCGAAATTAACACTCAGTACCCATCTGTCTGAAAAACGTTGATAGTCTACGGAGGACAAAATGTTGTTTGACTTTAGAAATTTACCTTCCGATGCATAGTAAATGTTCTTTATCATCTTACTAATCCCTAGAATTGTATAAATAATATCTCTAATATTTCCGCAGATTGGCTTAAATTCCAGAATGGGTTAGCAGATACATGGTCCAATACTGAAATGTCAGTATTACGAAAATGTCCATAATGTGGTAACGTCCATTTATGTAAAATATCAAAGCATACAAAATATCCAATTACATATAATCGAAAATTAAAATAACCAATCTGGTCATGGACCGATCTGAAAAAGGTCCAGTTCTTAATTAAATATGATCCAATGCCTGAAAAGTTCACTTGGAACGAAGTTGTGTACCTGTAATTGTAACTGTAACTGTAAACGGTAACTGTATTTAAAATAGTTCAGTTAACCCCTTTACTGCCACTGTTCCCAAATGGGAACATGCATTATTTACGGCGTAAATGATTTGAGAGGACCAATAACCATCTTATTTTGTTTCTTATGTGTCAATAAGTAGGAATATATAAGAAACACCAACATTTTTAATAAAAAATAATTTGGGCATAAATAATTTGGGAAATTCTGAAATTTTTATATTCAAATCATTGAAAGTGTCTTGGGATCAAATGGGTTAAGTTTGAGATTAAATGCACGGTTAATTAGAATTTTAAGTTGGAAGTTTCAGAAGTCTGGCAAATTCGCCGCTAACACACTGATCTTTCTTCTCATAATACAGATGTAAGAGGTCAGCGAATTCATATCTGAGACAGACCTACCTTCCATCTCCCTCTCTGACTACAACGTTGTGATCTCTTCGCATCGTTCAGTAGTTTGAAATTAGTGGTCGTTTAATTAAATTTACACGAAAAACGTTTACGGTATTCATTTGCGCATTAGGGATAAATTAATCTTTATTAGATTTTCTATAGCTATGGACGAAAATCACAATACTACACACAATATTATCGAATAAGAGGATGTTAATCATTTGAGAAAAACATTTTTTTTTCTGAAAAAGTATTAGCTTTCCACCAATATGATATATATTTGTTACATATAACACAAGCTATTAGTTCTGAAAATCTACAGGACTATTTCACTTTTACCTTGTATATGATTATGTTTGAGACCACTATCAATATATTTTAAGCGTGTTTTCTTCCAAAATAACACCGATCTTCGTCTAATAGTTCGTGTTATTTTGATTGTCAATTGAAAACATGCTCAGTCCTTAGACCGGTATCTAAAAAAAAAAAAAAAAAAAAAAAAAAAACTAGCCTAGTCCTTTAGTAAAAATGGACATAACACGTTTTGGAATTACACTGTTCAATTGTAGATATATGCATAGACCAAAATAGCAATAAAATCATTATAAAACTTTTACAAGAAGGAGAAGTTCATAAGGATATGCGGCAGGGTTGTTCGCTTTCACCAATATTAAGTAATATCTACATGGATGATATTGTCAATAAGTGGTATTTCTGTAGTAGTAGATACGAAAAATGGTGGCACTAACATTGTTATCGGAACTATGAAAGTTTAATACATAAATTCGCAAATGATAAAATCATACTTTTCAATCGTATTCAATGTAGTCCCATACGACATATTGTTGTTGAAACAACTATCAACGGGGGTTTACTTCAGAGTACTGAAATGGGTCAAGGAACTTTTAACTTGAAGCAGTCAGTGAATACGGGTGGGGGAGAAATTATCGACCCCAATAGACATTTACTTCCGGAGTCCCAGGGGATTGACTTCGGGCCCCTTCTTTTCCAGGCTTTTTAAAATCATCTGCCAATTATCATCTTGTCCAGGGTTCGTTTATTCGCTGATATACTTTGTCGTATGCAGGGAAATAAATGGTCATGAAAATACTACTCTTCTTCAGAATGACGTCAATAGAATAAACGATTGGGCAATGGCCAACAAAATTAAAATTAATTCTCTGAAAAGGAAAGCCGTCAGATTTACAAGGAAAATAAATAAAATAATCGCATCGTATACGTTATGAGGTGATTCCATTCCTAATATTAACAAATGTAAATATCTACGAATAATTTTTAGCAGCGATCTTGGCTGTTGGGAACACGTTACTGACACAGCGGAGAAAGCATGGACAGCGTTACACCACAGTCTAGTATATACAGTCACGAAGCTCAGTACGTAGTAAATATGCAAACATTAGATAGTTGCTCACCATTAGGATCGCTAATATCGCCTCATTACAGACAATGCGAAATAGTACCGGCACAGTCTATTATTTCTAGCATCCTCAAAACTCAAGCTTTGTGACTGTATATAGTAGACTGTGGTTACACCTTGTAATAAGGGTTCTAAGAAGCAAACCGAAGGAACACAATAACAAGCATCAATGTAACTGATATTACGCAACATTTCATCGTGGTACAGTGCTTCGACTTGCGTAAGTGAAACAACGTGAATCCTTGGTGTGTTAATATATAACAAACAAATTTTAACATTTTAATTCGTGCAACACAGTGCAACTCAAAAACATTTAATAAATATAGGAACTGCATGTGATAACAACGTCAAGATAACCATATTGCCACATAAAACAATGGGACTTTTATTGTAGATGTAAATTAGTATAGATTTTAATTATTAGCAAGTGCTTTTAATTTAATTTATATATTATTTTATAAACGATGGTAGATCATCAAGGTACATACCATAAATTTCACACACATACGGTGTATCCACTTGATCATATAATAAGGCAATTCCATACATTTGAAATTGGCATATAAGTGCCGAAAACGTTAATGTTTAATCCAAATATAAACTAGATAAGTATAGAGGGTTAGCCCAATTTAATATTATTATATTACAACGTGCTTATCGGAGAATCATACAAAATGAAAATTCTAAGAAAAGGTTCTGATAAATCAAAAGAGATAGCATATAAGGCACAAGTTCGTCCAGTAATGGAATACAAGTGCCGCATATTGGGGTCCTTACAGATTAGAACATATTAAGACATTTGAAAAGATTAAAAAAAACGGGCTCTCAAGCGTTGTCATAATAACTCAACATTGAAATGGGACACACGGACAGAAAAACACGAATTCGATTATGCGCATTCGTCCAGTAATGGAATACAAGTGCCGCATGTTGGGATCCTTACAGATTAGAACATATTAAGACATTTGAAAAGATTAAAAAAAAAAAACGGGCTCTCAAGCGTTGTCATAATAACTCAACATTGAAATGGGACACACGGACAGAAAAACACGAATTCGATTATGCGCAATGTTCAAAACATACAGAGGTGAGCCTGCATGGAGAGAATTTAAAAATAGTTTGCAGCCACCAAATTACTCGTCAAGGAATGACCGCTCACATAAATTGAGAGAAAGAACACAGAGGACGGACACTGGAAAGTTTTCTTTTCTCAAACGTGCTAGTAGGGACTGGAATGATTTACCGCAGACTTACGAAAGGCTTTACCAATAACCAAAAATGTATTTAAAAATAAGCTTAAGGACTTTACTAATAGGCGGTAGTATATTATGCACACTATTTAAAGGGTGTAGGCCTAATTGATGTTATGATATTTGAAGTGTTGCATCTGTGAAAAAGTGTGTAGTGTTAGTGAAGTACGAAGTGTGTTTGTGTCACTGAAGTTTTTAGTTTATAGTGGTAGTGCAAAGTATTTCAACAGTGAAATATTTTTTAAGTGTTAGTGAAATCAGGCTAGTGTCAGTGAAATATGTGGTAGTTCCAGTGCAATAAGTTGACAGCGAAATGAGTGTAGTGATGAAAGGTACTTGTGTATGTATGAAGATATCATACTCGTGGGTTTTAGTTCGAAATTAGGGTTAAGATACAAATTAGATTTATTTCTATTGCTATTATTATTATTATTATTATTATTATTATTATTATTATTATTGTTATTTTATCATTATTATTATTTGATTACAAGTAGTATTATTTATTATTAATATTAATGGTTATAATTTGCATTATTATTAATTGAAATTTATTATTAATTGTGTTTATTATTAATTGTCATTATTTGAGTGTAACTATTTACCACTGCCACCTGATATTTACCCATTTGCAGTGTAAATACATACATACACACAAGCACACACACACACACACACTTACTTACTGGCTTTTAAGGAAACCGGAGGTTCATTGCTGCCCTCAAATAAGCCCGCCATTGGTCCCTATCCTGATCAAGGTTAATCCGTTCTCTATCATCACATCCCACCTCCTTCAAATCCATTTTAATATTATCTTCCCATCTACGTCTCGGCCTCCCTAAAGGTCTTTTTCCCTCCGGCCTCCCAACTAACACTCTATGTGCATTTCTGGATTCGCCCATACGCGCTACATGCCCTGACCATCTCAAACGTCTGGATTTAATGTTCCTAATTATGTCAAGTGAAGAATACAATGCGTTCAGTTCTGTGTTGTGTAACTTTCTCCATTCTCCTATAACTTCATTCCTCTTAGCCCCAAATATTTTCCTAAGCACCTTATTCTCATATACCCTTAACCTATGTTCCTCTCTCAAAGTGAGAGTCCAAGTTTCACAACCATAATGAACAACCGGTAATATGACTGTTTTATAAATTCTAAGTTTCAAATTTTTTGACAGCAGACTGGATAATTAAAGCTTCTCAACCGAATAATAACAGGCATTTCCCATATTTATTCCGTGATAGTTTCCTCCCGAGTATCATTTATATTTGTTACTGTTGCTCCAAGATATTTGAACTTCTCCACCTCTTCAAAAGATAAATTTCCAATTTTTATATTTCCATTTCGTACAATAGTCTCGTCACGAGACATAAACATATACTTTTTCTTTTCGGGATTTACTTCCATACCTATCTCTTTACTTGCTTCCAGTAAAATTCCCGTGTTTTCCCTAATCGTTTGTGGATTTTACGCACTCACACACTATCAGATATTAGATAATTAAAATGGAGAATCTTAAATTGAACGAAATTATGGAACGATATGGTTTAATAATTTTATTATATAATTTAAATTAACGGGGTGTCGAGAAAAAATAAAGCAAAGCAAAATATTTCTTAACCATTTATGAAATATAGTTTTATATGGAAACTGTATTGTTAGTCCCTATCAGTTAGCGGATAGAGGAGACGGCCTGCACATTTGGAGGATAGCTGTGAATATATTGAATAAGCAGTCGTAGAGAGGCGATAAAGCGTGGTCCTCCAGCTTGGGTCTTGAACGAAAGGCTAATAATCCATCACCGTAAAAAAAAGCTTCTTACGAAACCTCACAGTTGCGACGGGTTTTACCTGGTGGCACACGTTGTTGTTGTTTATCTTCTTCTCTGTCGCGTCGCCGGCAGAGGAGAAGTCCACTAGCTCAGTCACCCGTCGGTGGATGCTGGAAGATCTTGTCCCCCGGTAGAGGAGATTTCTTCTCAGGGACCTTGTGGTTTTGTGGGCGTAGGATATAATGTGATATTCGTCGTTCTCACGAAAAGAAACCAAGGAGTAGGGTTCCACTAAGTGTATTTATTCGGCTCACTTCCCTTGCTTGAGTCCAAGCGACGGAATACTGGCTGTTGTCTTCCGTGTGATTTCGGCTTCTCGTCTAACGCCAGTTTAAAATCGCTGCTGTCACTTTTTGAGTAAAACACAAAGCTAAAAAGTGCGAAATCTATACTTTATCACTTCGATCGGCTGGAAAACTGAGAATGATAAGAAATACACGATCGGAACAAGTGCCGGAAATATTATTAATACTCACGCGATCGGCTCACAGGCCGTAGACTATATAAGTGAGTAAACACGCCACTGGCCGGCAGTCTTCTGACCAAAACACACGATCGGCTCACTAGCCGGTAATATTCTGAGAAAATACACGCTCGGCTCACAGGCCGGTAATCGTCTCCGAAAATACACACTCGGCTCACAGGCCGGCAATCGTCTGGTGGGCACGCTCTCGGCTCACGTCCTTTTAAATGCTCACTAAGGTGACGCGCTCACCAGACGCTACTATTGTTTGCCAGGTTCAAACAACGCTACCAGCGCGTTCCTAGACAGGAAAAACCCCTTTATGCTATACTAAAGTTCAGTAACCTACCTCGCGTCTACTGGTCTTAAATGCGTTAGGCGCCTGTCAGACTGAGTGAATAAAGAGCCTATTACGCGGTTCGCTGATCTCTGTGGCGTAGGTTAAACAGACATCTCAAAGAAATATAGAAATATCTAAACCGAAACTATACTATAACTTATATAGGAGAAAAAATATCTCACTATCGCCGGACCACCCGACTACAGCTTCAAATGCCCCTTTCTCAACAATGGAAATTCCCCTAAAGAATTTTCATTGTTGGGAAATCTCGCCTTCGATAATGCCATTCTACCGTTATTCCTATCGCGATCAGCCAGGATACACGCCATCTTGCTCAGCTATACAAATTCTAAAATAAACATGACATATATGTTTTTAAACAATCTCTCTGTGCACACAGTCATTATTCAAGCATACTTGTTAATCATCCCTCACACTATTTACATACATTATCTACAAAATTCATAAGATTCTTATTTACAGTGTCACACATTATTCAATCACGCATCCGTCTTGCGTACGCAGTTACACTGCGCCGCACTGTACATTGGTATCCTGCCTTTTCACAATAGAGTCTAGCTCCCCATTCCAACTTACGTATCTATATTTACATTGTCTTGCCTGAATGGTCTTAGCAGCTGTTTATGGTATCTACCTAGAACCTTGTTGTTGTCTGGGTCCTTCACTTCGCAGGTATGGTCTCCAAACTGAAGGATCTCTACCCGGACTTGCTGATCTGTCACACTCGTCGCTACGCGTGGCTGGCATTCTATTGTCTGCCTGTTGCGCTGCTACCATTAATGCATTTCTGCGGTCCCTTTCTTGTTCTTGTCTCCGCCAGTCTCTCCTATCATTCCAGCCCCTACCAAAATTAGGCTGCCAGAATCCTTGCCTATATCTCCTATTTCTAAACCAGTGGGGTGGGTTGCTGTCCCTAGGGTGCACATTTGCCTCTCTATCCGTATACCATCTTATGTGATTAATTCTGCGGACTGGTCCGCCCCCATTATTTCTCATCCTATTTACATTACCTCCGTTACCGCGGTCAGCACCAGGATTATTGCGGTTGTACATATTTCTGACAGGTTGAATATCCCTCCTATTTCGGTTTGGGCTGACAATACCACTTTGACCCCGACTATTATTATTATTATTATTATTATTATTATTATTATTATACCCATAGCCTGGTTGTCTGTCAGCTGCCCAATTATTTACATTCATGTTCCCTCGAGGTGGTGAGAGGGCGCCATGTGCCCCTCTCTCCGCCTTCGAGTGGCTGGAATAACCCTGCGTTCTCTTCTCTACACAATTAGTTGCGTCATAACTTTCGCCTCCATTGTGTGTCATATCAGAACTGTCTAGCGCGGTCAGGAGGTCGATGGTCTCCCCAAAATCTCGTGGTCCCGCGATAATTAAATTATACCTAATATTTTCCGGGTAATGGGATATGATAGTTTGTATCAACTCAGAATCTGGCATTGGTGGATTTAGACTCTTTCCCTTTTTGACAAGCTCCATAAAGTAATCAATCATCGATATGCCTTTCTTAGCATCAAACCTACTATCATTGATTTCTTTTCTGATTTTCTGCTGTTGCCTCTGCCCCCAATACCGGTCAGAGAACTTCGTTTTGAATTCTCCATAACTAACTTGTGCGTCTAAAGCTACGAGAACCCAATTAAGTGGCCGTCCTCTCAGACTTTTTCTCACGACGGTCATTTTTAGTTCCTCTGGTACCCCTTTCACGTGAAAATACGTTTCCAATTCGCGGATATAACAGTGAGGGTTTGAGAACTCCACCTCATCAAATACGGGATAACCGATTTCATTAATGATATGCGTGGGATACTGTGGGCGACCTAAAGATGACCTCTCGTTTACAATATTTAAATTACATTGTTCCTGATTTCGTGGGTCTTGGTTCTCTCTTACCACATGATTACTTATGTTACTACCTCCTACTATATTTCCTAATCCCATACTATTGCTCCCGCTAGGCGTTCCGCTCACACTCGGTTCGCTAATTGAATTATCGACAGTGACTCCATGGATCCTATCTTGCATCGAATTCCATCTTGATTCTAAACTCTCTAGGCGTTCTCTCTCTTCCTTTCCCTGGTCTCTCACTACTCGCCTAATCGCTTCCATCTCTCGATCCACCCCTTGTAACCTCTCATCTACTGTCCCTTCTATGGCCGACCTCGTCTTTTCGTTCTCAGCAATTGTGCTGTTCCTCACCTTCTCCTCTAGTTCTCTCATGTTCTCTGCCATCTTATCTACTACGACGCCTAGTTGACTTTCTATTTCCGTATTATTGTCTGCTATCTTCCCCTCCAAGTTTTCTATTCGACTCTCTATCAGCTGGTTCACCTGTTCCCTAATCTCTCTGGAATTTTCTCCCATCCTATTCTCCATTTCTGACAGTTTGCTGTCCATCTGCCTCATCAGCTGTTCGGTCTTTTGGCCTAGCCTCTCATCTATTTGCTTTATTTGTTCTGAAATTTGCTTCGCTTGCTCAGTACTTTGACCTAACCTCTCATCCATTCTTTTCATTTGTTCCGTACTCTGACCTAATCTTTCATCCATTTGTCTCAAACTCTGTTTCAATTGCTCTGAATTATCCTGTTTCATTTGTTCAAAATTTTGCTTAAACTGTTCTGAACTATCTTGTTTCATTTTGTCGAAATTCTGCTTCATTTGTTCTGTACTCTGTTTCAATTGCTCTGTAATATGTTTCATTAAAATTCCTAGCTGTCCTAGCATCGTCCCTTCTTCTCCCTTTTCCTTCTCGCTACATTGCTGGGTTTCTTCGCTATTTCCTATGATCTCGTCGTCCCCCATACTGCTCTCCAATTCTAATCTTCCCTCCATTTCGCTGTCTCCTACGTTCTCCATCCCTCTATTCTCTCTACTTATTATTTTCCTCTCACTCTCCGTCCCTTCGGTCTCAATTCTCCTATTCCTTAATAACATCTGGATATGCCATAACCTATATACAGATCACACAATAACAATCCCCTCCAAAATATTATACACACACAGACATAAATATACGTACAACCCTATACAGAATTATGCGTTAATAAATGTTATCCTCCCTACACACAAAGAAAGTTCATACATGTATAACCCTCCAAAATATTACCATCAACGTTGTCTTCCTCCTCGATGTAGCGTCGACCCTACTCGTCCCGCGTAGCCGTGATGATTTCGCCACCCTCGGTGTCGCCGCTCTCGTTGTCTCGGCGGGGATGCTGCGTCAGCCTCTCTGCTGTCGTCTAGTACTGACGATAATCACGTTGCTGCTGCTACTGTTGTTCTCGTCCCGACGCCTCGGTGGTATTGTTGATTCTCGTAGCCACGCGTTGTTGTTTTTATTCTCGTAGCCACGCGTTGTTGTTTTTATTCTCGTAGCCACGCGATGTTGTTTTTATTCTCGTAGCCACGCGATGTTGTTTTTATTCTCGAGCCACGCGATGTTGTTTTTATTCTCGTAGCCACGCGATGTTGTTTTTATTCTCGTAGCCACGCGATGTTGTTTTTATTCTCGTAGCCCCACGTTGGGCGCCATTTGCGACGGGTTTTATACCTGTTGGGCACGCGTTGGGCGCCATTTGCGACGGGTTTTACCTGGTGGCACACGTTGTTGTTGTTTATCTTCTTCTCTGTCGCGTCGCCGGCAGAGGAGAAGTCCACTAGCTCAGTCACCCGTCGGTGGATGCTGGAAGATCTTGTCCCCCGGTAGAGGAGATCTCTTCTCAGGGACCTTGTGGTTTTGTGGGCGTAGGATATAATGTGATATTCGTCGTTCTCACGAAAAGAAACCAAGGAGTAGGGTTCCACTAAGTGTATTTATTCGGCTCACTTCCCTTGCTTGAGTCCAAGCGACGGAATACTGGCTGTTGTCTTCCGTGTGATTTCGGCTTCTCGTCTAACGCCAGTTTAAAATCGCTGCTGTCACTTTTTGAGTAAAACACAAAGCTAAAAAGTGCGAAATCTATACTTTATCACTTCGATCGGCTGGAAAACTGAGAATGATAAGAAATACACGATCGGAACAAGTGCCGGAAATATTATTAATACTCACGCGATCGGCTCACAGGCCGTAGACTATATAAGTGAGTAAACACGCCACTGGCCGGCAGTCTTCTGACCAAAACACACGATCGGCTCACTAGCCGGTAATATTCTGAGAAAATACACGCTCGGCTCACAGGCCGGTAATCGTCTCCGAAAATACACACTCGGCTCACAGGCCGGCAATCGTCTGGTGGGCACGCTCTCGGCTCACGTCCTTTTAAATGCTCACTAAGGTGACGCGCTCACCAGACGCTACTATTGTTTGCCAGGTTCAAACAACGCTACCAGCGCGTTCCTAGACAGGAAAAACCCCTTTATGCTATACTAAAGTTCAGTAACCTACCTCGCGTCTACTGGTCTTAAATGCGTTAGGCGCCTGTCAGACTGAGTGAATAAAGAGCCTATTACGCGGTTCGCTGATCTCTGTGGCGTAGGTTAAACAGACATCTCAAAGAAATATAGAAATATCTAAACCGAAACTATACTATAACTTATATAGGAGAAAAAATATCTCACTATCGCCGGACCACCCGACTACAGCTTCACAGTAAGGCTCGGAATGTGACTGTTTTTCTGGTCGTACCAGCAAATGCCGAGACGTAGATGAGAGGATAATATTAAAATAGATTTGAGGGAGGTGGAATATGACGATAGAGACTTGATTAATCTTGCTTAGGATAGGGACGGATGGTGGGCTTATTTGAGAGGGGCAATGAACCTTCGGGTTCCTAAAAAGCTATAAGTATGTAAGTAATTTTCATACGGTAATGAAAACTGATTCACACTCAAATTCCAGATATTTTAACACATTTAAAATATTATTAACAATGTTTTCAAACTCAGCAACTTACGAAATAGTAAAATAAGGAAGTTATACAACACTCCAGTACTGCCTGTACTACTATTGTCGTGAAAGTTGGACTATGAGACCCGAAAATGAAATCTGCCGAGATGAAATTTATGCGAAGAAAAGCATGTTACAGTTGGCCATATTTCAAAATAAACGACGACATTTTGCAACAGCTGATATCAGATCCCAATCTGGAAAATGTAGCAATGTGAAAACGAATTAAATTAAACATTTAAACTGAATGTACCTCTAAAATAAAGTAAACATTTGTGATGGAATATACTCAAAAATTTTAAAGAGAATAATGACAACCAATTAAGAAATTGACGGAAGAATTCGGGAAAGTTCGACAATAGTTTATAGCCTATACTTGAAAGGTTGTTGTTGATGACGATGAAGATGGTGTGGATTGTAATATTAGTGATGAAGAATTTTTTTACTGGGTTATTTTACGACGCTGTATCAACATTTAGGTTATTTAGCGTCTGAATGAAATGAAGGTGATAATACAGGTGAAATGAGTCCGGGGTACAACACCGAAAGTTACCCAGCATTTGCTCATATTGGGTTGAGGGAAAACCCCGGAAGAAACCTCAGCCAGGTAACTTGCCCCGACCAGGATTCGAACCCGGGCCACCTGGTTTCGCGGCCAGACGCGCTGACCGTTACTCCACAGGTGTGGACAGTGATGAAGAAGAAGAAGAATAAGAAGAAAGGACGCTAACTCTTCAGTCGTCTGTTACCTGATAACTATATTTTCCGAAACAATTTTAAAGAGCCAGTGAGAAATTTTATACTCCAGAACTTGCAATGACATAAGCTGAGTGTGACCATGAAAAATTTGGATCAAACTTTGATCTTCAAAATCAGTCAATATAAGAAAAAAAAAGTGTACTTATTGAAATATGCTAAAAATCCTCATTAACCATTATTAATTCAATACCCAAATCTTAGGACGAAAAAACATATACATTAATATGTCAGCTATACTATACAGAATGGAAGTATTATTATGTACCAGTGCAGATTTTAGCAGTTTATTCCTTGGATAGAGTACAAGAAAACATTCTAATACCTTACTAGTTCCAATGAATACTTCTATCATGAAAATAAATATTTTCACCTTAATATTAACGCTCCTTCACTCGATAAGTTCTATCCGTAAAATACTGATTTTTACTCTCAACATTAGAGAAAATGATAAGGATCCTTAGGCAGTCTTTAAATAAATTCAATGAATTTCTTGCTAATTCAAAACAAAAATTTACACGTAGACCTATCGTTATTTCCTGCTGTTAGGAAGTCTGTCGACTATAAGTAAAGGACGGAATGCAGCTATTCAGACCGAGTGCGTGTGTGTGTTTTCTTAAGTAAGCCTGTATTCCGCTGCTGCCAAATTACATATATTTTCTTCCTTATTTTATAATTAACTATGCTCTTATTTACAAAACGGCATAAAATGTATTTTATTTATTTTAATACAATCTTTACAGCTGCAATACAGAACCTGTTAGCAACATTGTTTCAAATTAATTTTTGTGGCAAAGGATTTACTGCATTACTCTATAAAATTTCAATATTCATAACTCTTTCAGTTACTAGATAAGTTGGTTTAATATTCCAGTTCCTCTAAGTTAAAACAAAGAATTGTATTAGTTTCATGTAAAATAGGGTAATAATAATAATAATAATAATAACAATAGTAATAATAATAATAATAATAATAATAATAATAATAATGAATAAGACTAAAGGAAGCTATGAAACATAAACCTACTTCATACCTTAGAACTGAATTATTCGAAGAATATTGTCGCGTTCATGACTAGTCAGTTCCTCAATGTCTTTATATACTGCAGTAAGGAAAAATGACAATGGTGTTGAGACACTGTTTGTTAAGTCCAGAATTTTGTAAGTGTAGATTAAACTAAATCGTTAAACAACATTCATGACCATAAATCACTCTAATTACCAACTGAGTTGAGTAATACATTCTTCTTACCTTATTAATATTTATCTTATAAGTTTTGCAATGATGTAAGTGCGTCATAATCTTGGAGTACACAAAGTTCCTTAAAATTAAGCCACATCTGCTGATTAGTAATAATATAGTTAATGATTGATTGACTCCTTCTTTCTGTTCAAGTATATTTATGAATATTATTATGTAGGTGAAACGAATTAGTTATTCTTAGGCTGTTATATACTCAAAGTTCTCTTAAACATCGTCAATTTGTGTCTATTCTACTTTTTCTATGTGAACTGATAATATTTTTTATTTATGAATTGCTAATTCTGGCATTCATATCAACAAGAATGTATTACGTAGTCATTTTCCCAGGTTTGATCACTGCTTCTTGTAGTTGTTTGTACAAAGTTTCGGTTTCTTTTAATTTTCCGTCTGATAGGATTCATTTCTGGTAGCATTGATAATGCAATTTTGGAATACATAAGCCTAATTTAAACAGGCCTTTTTCTTTAATCTTACTTTTGACACTATTGTTTTCATTTTGTTCTTACCAAGGAGTCATTTTAATAATTATATTTATGACTTCTACATTTATAATTTTTTATTTGGTTATTAACAACGCTGTTTCAACACCGGGGTTATTTAGCATCGATGGAAGTGGTGACAAAGAGATGATATTTGGTGACTTTTGATGACATAGATTCATCATTCTTCTTAAGTTTGGGGAAAACCTCGGAGAAACCCAATCAAGTAACAAGCCCAAGCGGGAATTAAACCCATGCTCGAGCACAACTCCGGATTAATAAGCAAACGCTCTACCGCCTGAGTTACGTCGGTGGCCATTTCTAAATACCTGGCAATATTTTATAAGTCATTCGTTCATTCATTCATAGTTTTCTGCCAAGAACAGGTCTTTCACTACAAACTCAGGAACCTTCAATCTTTCCTAGTTTTCTTCTTCACTCTTTGTATCCGCTTATGATTCGCGGACGTATTGACATTTCCCCGAAACCAATTTCCCGAAAGTGTTTCCAATTTCCAACAATTTCTTTATCGTATATGCTAGGCTTATGAACTGCATAAAAATATCAAGCGTGGTGGTATTTGGTCACATAAGTCCTGGAATTCGCTATGGTAATAACTGCCATTAACAGTTACATTACCGGTTGTTCTGTATGGTTATGAAACTTGGATTCTCACTTCGAGAAAGGAACAGAAGTTAAGGGGTTTGAGAATAAGGTATTTAGGAAAATATTTGGGTCTAAAAGGGATTAAGTTAGAGGAGAATGGAGGAAGTTGCACAACGCAGAACTTCCTGCACGCATTGTGTTCTTCACCTGATATAATTAAGAACATTAAATCCAGACATTTGAGATGGGTAGGGCATTAGCACGTATGCGCGAATCCAGAAATCCATATAGAATGTTAGTCGGGAGACCGGAAGGAAAAAGACTTTTGAATAGGCCGAGACATAGATGGAAGGATAATATAAAAATGGATTTGAGGGAGGTGGGATATGATCATAGAGACTGGATTAATTTTATTCAGGACAGGGAACGATGGCGAGCTTATGCGAAGGCTGCAATGAACCTCCGGTTTCCTTAAAAACCATTTGTAAGTCAGTAATACCTGCCATTGGACTTTCATTAAGGAAATGAATAAAAACTTCTACAGTATATAACCAGCTAAATCGAAATCCAATCCAAGTCAAAGCGCTCCTCTGAGAACGAGTTGCGCTGGCTAACACACAAATCACGCTTGTTGATTACTAAATTACACATTACAGAAAAAGAGGGTTAGATCTCTCGTGTAAGCTGTGTATGTCAGGAAAGAATGAGCTATCAGTAAAGGAGTCTGCTTCGTAAGTAGTATAGCCTGTAGGAATCTACTGACACTAAAGCTCATTTCAGACTGAACCCTATCTTTCCCTTTCATACCCATTGGTGACATAGCCAAGGTACAGCTGTCAAAAGAAAAAGTGGCCGCTCTCCTGGAACAAAGTTACCTTCGGGTATCTTCGCTACAATTCGGAGACAGGCGATGTTACATGTTGTTGGACCACGTTGCCTGATATCTATAGTTATAATTTAAGTATTCTGTGTGTTATTGATAGCATAATGGTAGCGTTCAGGCCTCTTATTCATGAGGTCCTGCGTTCGACTACAACCACGTGCTTTTTATGTTCTATTTTGTTCTGTTTTTGAGAGAGACAAACTATACATAATGGCTCCTTTCTCTTTTATGATTATTTTAGTAATTAACATCAGGTTCATTAATATATTATGCCATGACTTTATCATTATGATATTGTGGCTGCAAATGGAAAGAAAAAAGACTTTATTCTCAATAAAATATCTTTCGTGGCATAAACAAAACAAATTTACTGGCGTCGGCCTTAAAACATTCGAACAATTAAGCGTTCAAAAAACAAAACAAAAAGCCACAATTCAATATTTAGTCTATCTTCCTCTTATCTCGATCATCTTGCAGTCGAGTGGGCATGGAATTGACTAGTCTTTGCAAATAGCGACTGTTCTTAGACACGATATTCTAGGCATTCTGATCATACACACATAAATGTTCTGTCCATGGGCAGGTCTTTCATTGCAAACCCAGCAATCTCCAATCTTTCCTATTTTCTGCCTTCCTCTTAGTCTCCGCATATGATCCACATATCCTAATGTCGTCTATTATTCTTTTCAACCAGAGACCCAACCAATTACTTTTTATCTTTCTAATCAGTTTCAGCATCATTCTTTCTTCACTCATTTTTTCAAACACAATTTTATTTCTTATTTTGTCTGTCCACTTCACACGCACCGTTCTTCTCCACATCCACATTTCAAATGCTTCAATTCGTTTCTCTTCATTTCGTCGTAATGTCCATGTTTCTTCCCCATACAATGCCACACTCCACACAAAGCACTTCACTAGTCTCTTCCTTAGTTCTTTTTCCAGAGGTCCGCAGAAGATCCTTCTTCTTCTATTTAAAGCTTCCTTTGTTCATGTTTGCAGTTTTTCTTGGGAAGGATAGGCCTAAATGCGGTAACATCCCGTTGCTTTCCGCACACCACTATCTCTTTCACATCTTATTAAATTCCAGGGGGCCCAAGCGTGGAGATGAGGAGAGTGGATTTTACTAATTGGGCCCTCCGGACTTCACCGAAAGTCACGGCAAGGGCTAAATATTAATTCTATCAGGATGTTTGGCCCTATCAGAGATCGGGAAATCTCAATTAGCCTTTGCCCCCCGCATCCTCGACTAGCTTCTACGAATCATCAGAAAATCTTAGAGTGTGATTGGGCCAATTTTTCCGAAAATGTTTCCCCACTTTTGCCCTCGTAGCTCAGCGGACGAACGTCGGAATTTAGATGTCAACGTCTCAGGTTCAATTCCTCGTTACTCCTTTTCATTTTATTGTGGTTCAAGATAGTATAATGTAATAATACAAAAAGAAAAATTAATAGCAGTATTATGCAACTGCATTTTTCCAAACCTAATATTAAATTTATGTTAGTTATATCGCTAAAGAACGATTACAATATAAATAACTTGAATATTATTTATACAGTATCACTAAAGAACGATAACACAATATAAATGATAAATATCGGTTTGTTTAATTAATATAAGATATGATATAATACGTATTTAATTATCTAAATAAAATAACCTATTTTACAAAGAAAGATGTTTATCTGTGTTATAATAATTACCTACATAAAATACAGATTATTTATATTGCGAAAGAACAATAACAATATAAATAACTTGAATATTATTTTATAATGCTAATGAAGGAAAACAATATAAATGATAACTTGAATATTATGTATATCGCTAAAGAACGATAACAATATAAAAAAACGTGAATATTATTCATATCGGAATTTCACAGATTTATTACAGATGTATTTAAGAAATTGTACAAGAATAGTAATTAGCAGGGAAAGGATTTATATGTAAATACATATTTACTTATAAAGCTAATATAATTTATATTTTGCATTATCTTTATGTTTCACAATGTGTAGGGTTGAAAAATCCTACTTTTATTTTCCATATTTTTCCATATTTTAGAGTTTAGTACATATTTTCGTTAATTTCCATATATTTTCCATATTTAATATAAAACAGTCCATATTATATTAGGTTTAACAATAAAACAAAACAAAATTCCATTAACTTTTAAAAATACATTTCAACAATAGAGATTTAAACACATGTTCAGTAATCCCTTTAACATCAGAGTTATTTGAAAATTAGCAGTCCTATCAACAATGGGAAAGTAAGTTACAAAACTGTATTAATTTAATTTAAAATTTTTAACAGACTTCAGTTGTGCAGCTCAACAGTTAAATGCCAGTCAGAGTACACATAGGTTCAGTTTTGTAAATCATACTATAAAGACGGTAAATATGCCAAAAGTACGTCATTCAGTCAATTTAAAATCAAAACTAACAAGTTACATTTCAGAATTTAAAGAAGATGGTTTATCAACTGACAATAAAATATTATTTTGTAATTTGTGTCAGTGTGCAGTATCATCTACACAAAAGTTCCTGGTGCAACAACACATTACAACTAGTAAACATCAGGCAAACAAACAACTAAATTCCAAGCAGAGACAATTGTTTTTAACACAACCAACAACATCGAATGTAAGATCTGAGTTTAACATCGACCTGTGCCGTTCTCTCATCTCTGCTGATATTCCTCTCTACAAACTAAAGAATAAGGTCTTCAGGGAATTCCTTGAAAAATATACTCAACATACAATCCCGGATGAGTCAACACTTAGGAAGACGTATGCTCCATCCATCTACGATGAGACAATACAGAAGATAAGAGATGAAATTAAAGATAGTTCAATTTGGGTTTCCATTGATGAGACTCCCGACAAAGAAGGTAGACTTGTTGGTAATGTAGTTATCGGTTTGTTAAGTGAACAATATTCTGAACGAATTCTTTTACATTGTGATGTTCTAGAAAAGTGCAATAACAAAACTATAGTTAAACTGTTCAACGAAGCTATGGGTATCCTGTGGCCAAAGGGTATTATGTACGATAATGTGTTATTCTTTATTAGCGATGCTGCCCCTTATATGGTCAAAGCTGGACAAGCATTATCTGTTGTATATCCTAAATTGACTCATTTTACTTGTGTGGCGCATGCATTTCATCGTGTGGCAGAAGTGGTCAGAGACAATTTCCCTAAAGTAGATTTGTTGATTTCATCAGTGAAAAAAGTATTTCTCAAAGCTCCCAGTAGAGTTAACGTGTTGAAAGAAATGTACCCTGAAATTCCATTGCCACCAAAGCCAATTTTAACTAGATGGGGTACATGGCTAGAAGCAGTTGAATATTATGCCGAACATATAGACTCTATTAACAATGTTCTCCTTGCATTGGACTCTGAAGATGCAGTCTCAATTGATACTGCGAAAACAGTTACCTGTGACATAAGTGTGAAGAATGACTTAGCTCACATTCAGCATACATTTTCATGCATCATAAAAACGCTCAAAAGTCTCCAAAATAGGCACCTTTCACTATCTGAAAGTTTTGAAATTATAAATAGTACTGTGGAACAACTGAATCGTGGTAGAGGTAAAGTTGCAGATGCAGTAAGAGCTAAGGTGGACACTGTACTTTCAAAAAACCCTGGATATGAAGAACTACAAAAGGTTGTTGCTGTGATGAGTGGTGAATCAACAGTGAAGATTAACTTGGACTTATCCCCAGCAGACATTGTGAAATTGAATTATGTACCAGTTACTTCTTGTGACGTCGAACGCTCTTTTAGTCAGTATAAATCTATCCTCAGAGACAATAGAAGAAGATTCACTTTTCAGCACTTGAAAGAAATGTTTGTAACCTGTTGTTATGGTAACAGACAATAAAAATTGTGTTTTGTTGAAACTACATTGGAAGATAAGGTACGTCCATTATATTTTTTGTTTAGTTTGATTAAAATGTACCAATATTTAACGTACATAGTCATTTTTTTATAATTTTAAGTCCATATTTAATTCCATATTTTGGTAAAAATCCATATTTAATTCCATATTTTGGTAAAAATAACTACATATATATTTACATATTTCATATATTTTTAGTCCATATAAATCCGTTCCCTGGTAATTAGTAACAGTGTCCTATTTATTCTTCTTGGAGCCAAATTTGTAACTTTTAAAAGTGTGGTTACTATGTTGAAGTGTATGTGTTGCAACGGATGCTTGATTTGTTATGTATGTGAGTCAGTTATGGGATGCTTGATGTCGTCGCAATGTCGTAATTATAGTTTGATTGTGTTTGTGTGACTATTGTGTATTAATTTATGATATATGGTACGGGAAGCTGCATATTTGTGTTACAGAAGTGTTACGCATGTGTGTTGTTAATGTTTTTGTATGTTTCAAATTGATAACTGATATTTGTTTTGCAATCGCAATGCCTAATTTACAGATTGTTTATGTTTTGTTTACATCGCGTAAGCTAATTTAATTTTCTTTTCCATTTCCCTTTATGCTTATCTTTTTTGTGTATAAAACTATAGCCCTAACATACATATGTAAAATAGGGCTAACCCCCATTGGAGATACTGTAGCTACAATAGTAATAATTATTATTCATATCGTTATAAAACGATAACAGAATACAAATGATGACTTGAATTTTATTCATGTCTCTAAAGAACGATAACAAAATATAAACAACGTGATATCCATCAAGAACGATAACTGGATATAAATGATAATTTGAATATCATTTACATGTCTAAAGAACAATTAAAAAATAAAATGAAAACTTGAAGAAGGCGCGAACCCAGAACCTTTGAATCATTAAACAAGCACTTTACCGCTGGTCTGCGAGGAGCAGATATGGAACACTTTCATAGTTCCGGAACTGCTTGTACAAGCACATGCATCGTGTAACATCGCCGCGACCCGAAGTGGACTTTGAAAATATTCGCTGTTCACGAGTGCGGCCACTTTTTTTTTTTTGACAGCTGTACATGGTATGATCACAGCACAAGTCCTGTCTCCTCTACTCTTACTACTGAATAGCATAGGAAAAGTTAAAGATACACCGAGGTGAAAATTGGTCATTTTTGGTCAATAAATCACATTTCTTGTTTTCAGCATTAATAGTTTTTGTGGTCTAAGGGAACTCCGGGCCAATTTTCATGGCCTTAAGCCCCACCTATTGCATGTTACGGGTGCCATTTTTAAAAGGCTACGTGCTCGGGGTAGGTAT
The DNA here is from genome assembly GCF_040183065.1 of Periplaneta americana. Lineage (NCBI taxonomy): Eukaryota > Metazoa > Arthropoda > Insecta > Blattodea > Blattidae > Periplaneta > Periplaneta americana. The sequence continues at coordinate 84,695,442 of NC_091129.1, read as the reverse complement.
TTAAAATTCAAATAAAATTTTTCTCGGTTTTTTATTTTTGTCCATTTTCCTTTACTAAATGCTACTTATCCTAAAAAAAAAAATAACTTTATACCTACTATATATATGATTTTTGTGAGGTATTTCCACTATGTGTGTGTAACAAAACTTACTAACAGCATTTGTTTTAACCCATTTAGTCCCACTGTCCTCAAATTAGGACAGTATAGATTTATTTTATTATCTTATGTTATAACGGTTACAAAAACCTATTTCGAGTTCTCGAACCTTGAGACATTAACTAAACACTATTTCATAAATAAAAATGAACTTGATATTAGTTTATGTTTTCATGTAATTTATTTAAAATTTTTCGTATTGTTTAACGCAACTACGCAGTAATATTCTAAATATCATATAAAATAGGAGGAATGGTGTAATTGCACAGTTGATTTGTAAATGTGCACAGTATATGTAAGTTACAGATAAGGTTAATGTACAAATATTTGCGAAAAAAATATTTCAGCGCCTATTTTACTGGTATAAAAATAGCTGTCCTCAATTGAGGACAGTGGGTACCTGAACTACGGTGGATTTCTTTTGATAATAATATTGCCATCAGAGTAGTGAATTTATAATATTTTTTATTGTTGCTACTAATTTGATATATTATATATAGAGAGAGTGGTTCAGAACTTATGTTACAGAAGAATTTGGTAGACAGGGTATTAAAACAAACATTTATTAAAGCCTGTGGGATGAATCTTGTCTTACTGTGAAAAGAGAGAGAAAGGAGATATGTCTTACTTCGTCTGTGTTGTTATGGCAATGGGGGAGTGGAGCGATGCCGTCCATCCATCCAGTGGCGGAAGGGACTAGTTGATACATTCTGTAGCGCAAAATAAAATAACAAAATATCTCTCTTCTTACTGTGTAGTTCCGTCACTGAAGTTGTCTTTCAAGAAACTGAGTTCCGGCAGCCTGTACAATAACAAGGTTTTGAAAGGAATCCTGGATATTTACAACCCTCCTATAATCTCCACCCTCATTTGAAGGGACTTGGTTTTATTGCTACTGAGACAAGATAAACCTTACCAGATATAGTCAGCAATATGTCTCCTGACTTTGCATCGCTAACAGTGCTATAAAGTAAAATCTCTCTTATCCTTGGTAATCAAGGGGTGGACTGGACGGTTAATCGAAAAAATCGGATAATCCGTACCATAAAATATTTTCATAAATTAACTGGACAACACAGCCTCATAATTTCCTCCGTGATCTTGTGTTTAACATGCTAGATAGTTAATCAGAAATTCACTCTAAGTCCGGTTGTCAACAATGGGTTTATAAGGGCCAAGTAAATTCCTTGCGTTGATTCTTTGCTGAAAGATAGGAATAGTAGAGGCTTCCTGTTGTAGATTTACCGACTTTATACACTTTATCCTTGTTTTTAATTAAATCGCGTATATTTTGTAACACTAATTTCGTATTATGATGCGAGATGTGCCGCAGTTTCTCTTTTCCCAAACTGATCAATTATTTGTACTTTTATATCGATAATTAGAAAAAACACTTCTGACATACACGGAAGATCTTTTGCATAGAAATTATTAAGCATGGCCATTGGAACTTTAGAATAAGGACTGAATGCAGCACGGGTTTGCTATAAATTTTGCGGAAGTTCTTGGGACCATTTCTTTGAAAGCTGGTAGCGACTATTTTACAATTTGGGCAAAACACTTTCAAGTAGGCCTATCGATAACTGTTCCTATTGCCGGCAGTAGTAATATGTAAGGATAAAGGCTTATAATAACAGATTCTAGAAAATAATAGGTATTAATATAAGATCTAGTACAACATAGGCTACTGTACTTTTTCCGCGGCAAAGAAAGAAAGAAAAGGGTGAGAGAAAACAGTCGGATAATGCGCTGATCGGTTAATAAGGTGACGGATAAACGGGGTTTAACTGTAGTTACTTTAATGTTGAATAGCCAAACATTCATTTAGGGTCCAGTGACAACGTGTAATACTGTGCGTTACAGGAACAATTCAAAATGACGTCCCCTTGTTTTACATAATAGTAGTATTGCCGACGAATTGCCTGCTAATGGAAACAACAATCATACTGAATCCAAGTGGTACGCATAAATATTCTTTCAGAAACTGGAATCTTATCTGCATTTCAATGATATTGCACTGTTAGAGGCTCAAAATCCTGACAACGATTTCAAAATCCGTCCATTCATGGAAATAGTAATTTTTTCTTTCCAAGTGTTTGAGGATTTGAGACGCATTTGTGAGTGAATGAGATAGTCCTGAAGTACTTTTCAAAATTTTCGAACTCATGTGTAAGCTTCGCTCAATAGGTTTCAAGGCAGAGGAATGGTTAGTGAAAACAGAATCCAGAAATCCCTGTAGAGAGCAATAAAGAGATTCAGAAGAATGGAAGGGGAACTTGTGATTTTAGATTTGACTACCAATGAACTTTTAGATTCGAAGTGGAATGACTATAGTCGAGATAGAAAGTGGTACTTGCCGGTCCTCAAGAGAATCCTTGATATTACTGTAGTGAACGCCTGGGTCTCTGTGAGAGAGTTCTTCCCAATGATTCACTGTCCTTCTTGACTTTTCGAAGAGACATTGCAGTTTTTTTTATCAAGTCGAAACAACTATCTCATCATGAACAAAAAATCGAAAATTTCAGGTGGAGCTGTGATCAAGGATGTGAGATACGATGCCAAGCATCGCTTCCTTAGCAAGAGAGTTCTACAGAGAAGATGTCAGAAGAAAGGCTGCAAATCGAAGCTCCGCGTGTGAAATCAAACACTACATCGTGCGATCAATATTCTCCTGTATTTCATCTCCGAAATTAAGTAAAATGAACAGTCAGTAGCGCCAAATTGCACGTAAACATAGTATTATTCTTGTCTAAGAGTCTTGCTCATCCGTTATTATATTGTCCTAATAATGTCTGTACTAAATTTGCGATAGTATGTGTCATAAAAGTATCCGTAGAACCCACTGTCCTCAAATGAAAACGGGCACATAAATGACTCCAATTTTTTTTTCGGCAATGTAAATATATGTAGGCCTAAGTGATTTGTACGCATTCCACAGCATAAATACAAATCTTCGACTCATAGTTTAAAAAAAAAAGTATGCAAGTCCGTAATGGTTAAGTGGAACAGAAATTAAAATATTCATTTTGCAACAGTTGCAATTTTTTTTACTGTGTTTAAGATTGACAGTACAAAATAATTCTTTTAATAATTTTTGGGTGAAACTAATGAAAACCCTGATCAGTAAGTTTTGCCTGGAAGGGTTTAAAAGTTACGAAAATGACATTTAGAAATTTTAAATTTCCTATCGGAGTACCCTTAAGAGCGAAGAGAATAAAATTATGACGGTGTCCTATATAGATCAATAAAATGGAACAGAATGGAATTTAGGAAACATATATGCTTCGTGAATTGGTAAGTTCCTAAAGAGACAATGCGTAGGAAAATAAACGAAAATCAAAATAATTCATATAATTATTTATTTCCATGTTCGAAATTGATATTTATTTACTTTGCTAGTGTAAATGGTAGCAGTAGCATCCATTATGGTAGCATCTTCCAGTGTTGAAATTCTTATCTTGACAGTACTTCACACAGTCTGATCCAGTTGTACATGACATACCTGTAACAGAGATCATCATCAAATGCTGGACTTTTGGTCAGTTCACCTGCTAGATTCAGCTTCTACGTCAAACATTTCTTCGAACTTTGAATTATGTCTCTATGTATCGACGTGCAGAAACCGGCACGGTGTTCTATCTCTCGTATATTAGTAATATATACTCACAAATGTTTAATTACGAAGTTCAAGTACGAGGTTGATCCCTGAAGTAGTGCTCACAGCGCATGCGCTCCTGATCCATGGGTATGCGTGGTTGTCATTTATTACGTTAATACTGAGAGTTATTCCGAACGATTCTGTGCAAGTTCAATTATATTGCTTAAAAAGTTTTGGGTAAAAGCGATTGAAATGGACAATGAAAATCAGTCATATGACGTCAGTATCTGAGATCAAAGATCATTAATTAAAATAGAAACTTTACGTGAACGTACTGTGTCGGAAATGTTTGAATTGCTTAGAGAGAAATGTGTGGTGACTCTACAGTAGATTGTAGTCTGGACATTTCCGCGAAAATCATATTACAAAAGAAGATAAACAACCAACTGGAAGACTCAAATCATCACCGGACTTCACTACAGAGGTAATTGTTGCCACTGTTCTGGTAGAAGACAGAAGGATGACTTGTGCAGACATATCCCGTAGGAAACTGTGCCCAAAAATTTTCCGGAATCTACTACAGCTATTGGAATCTGGTGTGCTTTTTCTCTACGATAATGCAAGACACCAAATCGCCGAGGCAGTGAATGCTGTATGAGTGATTACAAGCTGAAAGCACTTCCTCAGCTAGCCTACAGTTCGGATATGAATCCATGTGACTATATTTTTCCGAAAATGAAAACTCCACTTGGGGTCAACATTTTGCAATGTTAAAAGGAAAGGACAGAACTGTGGCCCAATGCATCCGATATCTTCACTTCACAGGAGTAATATATATTTCGATAATTTTACGGAAATACAATATCGAAAATGTGAGTTCTGAATGTCATTTTTTCCATAAGTCTACTTCGAATTTTCTTCAAAACCAATATCTGCGAGTACATTATGCTCACAATGTTACTTGTTCAAATTAACACTCTCATAAAGATATTCGATACTTCCTCCTTATACTCACTTGTAGCTTTTAAGTTTTTAAGGAATTCGAAGGTTCATTGGCCGCATTTAAGGCCGCAATCAGTCCCTATCCTGTGCAACATTAATTCAGTCTCTACCATCTTATCATCTTCTAATCCATTTTAATATTATCCTCCCATTTACTCTGTAAGCATTTCTGGATTCATATGAGTACATAAGCGCTTCATTCTCTGTTCTTTTCTGGATTTAATGTTCCTAATTATGTCGGGTGAAGAATAAAATGTATGCAAGTTTTGCGTTATGTAACTTTCTCCATTCTTCTGTAACTTCATTCCTCTTAGCCCCAAATATTATCCTAAGCACCTCATTCTCAAACACCATTAACCTTTGTTCCTCTTTCAAAGTGAGAGTCCGAGTTTCACAACCATACAGAAGAATCGGTTATATAATTGTTTTATAAATTATAACTTACAGGTTTTTTGAGAATAGAATGTATAATAAAATCTACTCAAACGAATAATAAAAGCCATTTCCCGCATTTATTCTGCGTTTAATATGCTCCGGAGTGTCTTTTATATTCGTTACTGTTGCTCCAAGGTATTTGGATTTTCCACCACTTCAAAGGAAAATTTCCAATTTTTATATTTCCATTTCGTACAATATTCTGATCATGAGACATAATCATAGACTTTGTCTTTTCGGGATTTACTTCCAAACCTATCTCTGTACTTGCTTCAAGTAAATTTCCCATGTTTTCCCTAATAGTTAATGGATTTTCTCGTAACATAGTCACGTCATCCCCATAAACAAGGCGATGATACAACCCGTTCAATTCCAACCCGTCTCTGTTATCCTGGACATTTCTAATAACATATTCTAGAGCAAAGTTAAAAAGTAAAGGTGTTAGTGCATCTCCTTGCTTTAGCCCGTTTGTGAATTGAAAAATCATCGGACAGGAACTGGTTTATATACGTGTGTTTTTTCTTCGTTACAGCATATGGACGCCACTATTGGAAGTTGATTTTACTAAATTCATTGTTTCAGACCTAGATAAGTATGTTGAAATATTACAAATAACTGCCCTAAACTTGTAACTAAAATTACACTTGCCATTTACCGACACCTATGACAAACTTCTTGCTGAGAATAAGTTCGCTGTTCACATCTAAAGTACATAGATACTATAATTATAAATTTATATTATTTTCAAAATATACTAACCTGCAAAACATACTGTATAAAATATAAGTTTGTGAAGTACATTACAAAAACTGGGAAACTGAAAAAAATTCTTTGCTCGTTTTTAAAACTTTTCCTTCAATTTTTAAAAAAGCACTTCCCTACCTTGTGTCTGAATATACTATAGTTTAATATTATTAATATGGCCACTTTGATTTCTTTCTGAATCATATAACTACATTTTAAAAATTTATCTTTACTACCTATCATCGCCACCTCGCTTCACGTCAGAGACACATACGTAACATACCTACATATTATTTTCAATTGATTATTTTACGACGCTTATCCAAGTGCTATGTTTATCTTGCTTCTGAGTGAGATTAAGTTGATAATGCCGCGGAATGAGTCCAGGATCCAACGTCTTATTGGGTTGAGAAAAATCTCCGGAAAATCTCTCAACCAGGTAACTTGTCTCAATCAGTATTTAAACCCGGCCACGCTAGTTCCACGAACAGGCACACTCACCGTTACTGCACAGCGGTGGATTTACATATTATTACGAAAGGTTTACATATATAAGAGAAAGTAGTCACCTAAATTATTTCTAAGAATCGTATA